>NW_028258143.1:0-600000 GCF_053883595.1 Heterocephalus glaber
AATACACAATCAAAATAAAAGCATTGCCTATTGCTATGTGAACTTGGCTTCAGAAAGATTACATTGTTCTTCAAATCTACCTGATTGCTTCCTTATTGCCCCTCTTGAACAGAAAACTGTGAAGTAGATATTGAAAAAAAATGATATAACAGTCATTTTAACACTGGAGAATTGGAGACAGTTCTGTGCAAACTCAGCTAGAACCTCTCTATCCTCTCTTCCACATGCCTGGGCTAAAATGTCAGTACTCAGGTAGTAGTGTTAGAGCTTTGATTTGGGAAATGATAATAGGTGTCAAAAAAAATGGAAGGCATTATTAGTCACATTAGCTGTGGGCAGAGTTTTAGCCAAATTACTGAAGACTGTTGCCTTATTGAGATTTAGATGAGAAAGGTCAGACTTCCAGAATGGTGGGGTAAAGACCTCAAGAATTTACTCCTCTATAAATCAAGACCAGGTGTGGTGGCACATGCTTGTAATTCCAGCACTTGGGAGGCTGAGACAGGAGGATCACTGTGAGTTTGAGGCCAGTGTGGGCTACATAGTGAGCTCAAGGCTAATCTGAACTATACAGTGAGACCTTGTCTCAAAAAAACACCCCAAACCAACTAACTAACCAAATGAATAAATAAATTAAATGAAAAATAAAACAAGAGCAAGACAATATTATTATCAAAATCAAATTTTCAGAACTTTGGAAATTAACCAAATGCTTGAAATAAGGTGGAGAGGGTTTATTCAAGAAAAAAAAGAGCAAAGTCATTTTTTAAAAATAGTGAGTTTTGTAGATCTATTTAATTTATTATATTGTGAAAAATACATAACAAAATTTTTTATCTTAGTAATTTTAAGCAGTGTAGTACCATTGAAATCTCTTCACTCTGTTTTGGAATAGATCTGCTGGAACTACCAAAACTCTACCACAATTGTCCCTCTCCTTAGGATCTGCCAACCACCATGCTACTTTCTGCCTCTGAGTTTGGGACCTCATTTAAAGGAACAATGTATTAGTCCATTTTTCCTTACTGTAACAAAATACCCAGGCTGGGGATACTTATAAAGAAAACAGGTTTATTCTGGAAATAGTTCTGGTGCACAGTCAAGGTCTGCAGATGGTCTTCCTACTGGCAGAGTAGCAAAGTAGTATAGGACATCATGTGGCTAGCGACAGAGAGCCCAGGGTCTGTTCAGGTTTGTGTCTGTCCACCTCTCTTTCTGTCTCAATCTCTCTCTCTCTCTCTCTCTCTCTCTCTCTCTCTCTCTCTCATTCAGTCATGAGGGCTCTATGGACTTTTCCTAATCCTAGTCATGCTCCTAAGATCTCAGCTCTAACCACCATGGTCAGACTAAACTTTATATCATTACTATTTCATAATGGGGATTAAAGTTTAGCACACAGACCCTTGGGGACACACTAAAACCATATCCAAACCAAAGCATTCAATGTTTGTCTTTTTATGACTTTTTTTCATTTAGCATAAAGTCCTTAAGTTTAATCTATGTAGTAGCCTGTGACAGAATTTTTTTCTTTTTAAGGCTAAATAATATTTCATTTGCGATAATTTGATTTGGATTGTCCCCTACAAAGCTCATGTGGAAGTCTGATTGCCATTGTGCCAGTTTTGGGAGGGGCAGCTTAGTGGGAAGTGTTTGGGTCATGGAGGCAGAGCTCTCATGAGTCCTCAGCCTTATTGAACCAAAATGAACTTCTCTTTATGAAGTACAAGTCTCAGGTATTCTGTTGCAGGAACAATGCAGACTAAAAAACCACTGTAGGTACAGCAAGTCCTCAACTTATGAATATTTGAGTTGTGAACTTTCACAGATACCAATGGACCTCACATTACAAACATTCATAAATGCAAACAAATTGTGGAAGGAGCTCACATGTCTGCCAGATGTTGTCACAGTTGTGCTGCTGTGTGTTTACTGTACAGTACAACAGTGTACAGTGCCTCAATACTACAGTGCTCACTCAGAGCTCAGGATGTCCAGAAGCAAGAGGAAAAGTAGTGGTGATGTGGAGAGGACTACTAGCTAGTGCAAACAATATATATTATATATTTGTGTCAAAGGTGTGTAAGAGTCACTTTATCAGACTTACAAACTAATGCAACTTATAAACATTATCCAGGAATGGAACTGGTTCATAATTTGGGGCTTTCTATATATTTTCTTTATTTAATCATTCATTCACAGACATTGGCTTGTTTCTACCTGTTGGTATTGTAAATGTGATTATATGGGTGTGCAAATATCTCTTCAAAATTCAGGTTCAAATTCTGTTGGCTATATACTCAGGAGTGTGATTACTGTATCATATATTAATTTATTTTTTTTTTGAAGAGCTTCCATACATTTTTACCATGCCAGCTACACCATTTTGCATACTCCATCCACTGGTGCACAAAAAGATTCTAATTTTTTCCACATACTTGCCAACAGTTTTTATTTTCTAGTTTTTGTCTTCTTTTGTTTTTGTTATTGGTGGTAGCCATTATAGTACGTATAAGGGACATCTCATTGTAGTCATTTTAATTTCTGTGATAAATTATTGATGTTTATCATTTTCCTATGTTCATTGGCCATTTGTATATACCCACTGGAAAAATGTGTATTCAGGTACTTTGCTTATCAAATTACTTGTTGTTGATTTATAGGCATTTTAAAGAAAATATATTCTGAATATTAACCTTTTATCAGATATATGTTGGAAAACATTTTTGCCCATTCTTTAGGTTGCTTTTGTACTCTGCTGATTGTTTCTTCTTTTGCACAAAAGTTTTAAAATTTAATGCAATCCAATTTTTATCTTTGTTTTCGTTGCCTCTCTTTTTGGTATGATATCCAAAACATTCACCACCAAATTAAGTGTCTTAAAGTTTTTACCCATGTTTTCTTCTAGAAGCTTTATAGTTTTAGGTCTTATGGATAGATTTTTAATCCATTTAAGTTAACTTTTATGTGTGGTGGAAAACAAAATCCATCTTCATTCATTTGCATGTGGATATTCAGTTTCACAGTACAATTTGCTTAAAATACTGTCTTTTTCTGATTGTATGGTCTTGGCAACCTTGTCAAAGATTATTTGACCATATACATGAGGGTTTATTTATGGGTTCTCTGTTATATTCCATTGATCTAATAGATCTGGCTTTATGCCAGTACTGCAGTGTTTTGATTAGTGAGATTTGTACTATGTTTTGAACCCAGAGAGAATAAGGCCTCATATTTTTTTTTAAAAAAATGCTATTGGGATTGTGATAGGAATTACTTTTGAATCACTTCAAATATTAGGAGCATATTATCAACATTGTCTTCCAATTCATAGGCATGAATGTCTTTCTGTTTATTATGTCTTCTTTAATTTATTGGTATTTCATACTTAGTGTACAAAGCTTTTACATCTTTGGTTAAGATTATTTTTACATATTTTATGTTTTTGGATATTATTGTGATGGGATCATTTTCTTAGTTTCCCTTTCAGATTGTTCATTGTTAATATACAAACAACAACTAATGTAGCAACATATTTTGATTTTGTATCCCACAACTTCTTCATATTTGATCATTAGTCTTGGCAGGGTTTTTTTTTTTTTTTTTTTTTTTTTTTGTGTGTGTGTGTGTGTGTGTACTGTTTTTGGATTTCTACACAAAAGATCATCTTATCCGTGAACAGAGATAATAATGTCATGGGAAATATGAGATATGAAATATTGTATCTCCCAACCTGTTAACCGTATGATATGCCAAGTTCTTGTTCTCTAGAAATTGAAGAATGAGTCCTAGGAATGGTGGAGGTTAAAAGTAGGAAGACATTTATTGATAGGACAGCTCCCAGGATCAGGAGGGGTCCTGAGTGGGTAGCCCAAGGACCCCACTTTACAGAGAAATTTTATAGGGTGAAACCCACTTGGGCACAATGTGGGCCACAGCCATGGACATCCAGTAAGGTTACAAGTATAGTCACTTAGGTAATGGTGTCCAATTGGGAAGCAAGTCACGTAGCAAACGTGGATGGAAAGAACAAGGATTCTCCTAGGGGGCAGTGGGTCCAGAGGTCTCTGGTCACCCCAGGGTGGTGATGCCTATCTATACTTCACTAAGCCCAGTTCTTTGAAGAAGTCTGTGGGTCTGGTCATCTCATCTCCATCCAGAGGGCTGGTTTTCAGCTGCTGTGCCACTGTGCTGTGTTTCACCTTTGTCCTGGCCCCCTCCAGGACTCAGCCCTGTCTTATTGCCTATAGTATTTTTACCTAGCTCATCTATCTATAATAATTTTATTACTTCCTTTCTAATTTGAATGCATTTTATTCTTTTTTCTTGCCCAATTTTTTGGAATAAATCTTCAAGTATTACAATGAGAGTGGGCATCGTTGTATTGTTCATAATTTAACAGGAAAAGCTATCGATTTTATGACTGAGTATGATGATAGCTATGGGTTTTTCATACATGGAATTTATTGTGTGTCTTCTATTTCTAGTTTGTTGAGTGTTTATCATGAAAAGGTAGTTTCATAATTTTTTCAGATGCTTTTTCCATATAAATGTGATAATCATGCATCTTTTTCTTTCATTTGTTAATATAATTTATTACAATGATTGATTTTGATATGTTGAATCCATCTTTGCATACCAGGAAAAAAATCCTATTTGGTCACAATGTGTAATCCTCTTAATTTAATGTTTAATTTGGTTTGCTGGTATTTTGTTGAGGACTTTTGCATCAGAATTCTTCAAGAACAATTGGTCTGTAGTATTTTTTCATGAAATTTTCCTTTGACTTTGGTATTGGGATAATGCTGGCCCTGCTGGAATAGTTTGAAGAAGATTGGTGTTCATTTTTCTTTAAATATGTGGTAAAATTCCCCCATGAGTTCATCTAATTTGGGGCTTTTCTTTGTGGAAGGTTTTGGATTGTGGATTCAATCTCCTTACAATCTCCTTACCCATTATGGCACCTGGTTTATATCTGGATTTCTTTAGGGTGTATTCTGCAGCTTTATTTTAATTCTTTGAATTGGTTTAGGTTTTTCATTTCTTCATGATTCAGTCTTGACAGATTGTATATTTCTAATTTGTTGGCATATAATTGTTCACATTAGTCTCTCATAACCTTTTTTTTTGTATTAAATTCTTTTATTGGTACATTGTAGGTATACAACACAATTACATTTCTCATTGGGAATTGTACCTTTACATAATGCATCTTGGTTCTTATTTTTTCCCCCCTAACCTTTTTAATTTAGTGGAATCAGTTGAAATGTTTCCTTTTTCATTTCTGATTTTACTTATTATTTTTAATTTAATCTTTTTTGTTGTGCTACAAGGGATTAAACTCAGGGATTTGCACATGCTAGGCAAATACTGTATCACTGAGTGATATTGCTACCCTTAGATTTTATTTATTTGAGCCTTCTTTATTTCCTTAGTAAATCTAGTTAAGAACTTGTCAATTTTGTTCTTCTTTTAAAAATCACTTGTAATTTCAATGATTATTTTCTATTCTAATTTTTATTATTTCCTTCCTTTTGGTATCCTTGCTTTGCCGTGGTTTTATTTTTATTTTTTATCTTCTTGAGATATATTGTTAGGTTGTTGATTTGTAATCTTTCTTTTAAAAATGTGTTTACGGTACAAACCTTTTTAATATTTCTTTTACTATTTTTGCTTCATTCCGTAAATTTTGGGTTTTTCTTTTTTGAGACTAGGTTTCTCACTATTTAGTCCAGATTGGCCTTGAATTTACAATCTTCCCATCTCAGCCTCCTGAGTGCTGGGATTGCAGATGTGTGCCACACAATCAGGCCCTATGTTCTGTTTTCATTTGTCTCTAGATATTTTCTAATTTTCTTTGTGATTTTTTGACTCATGGGCTTAAAAATATTTAAATGGGTTTTAAAGATATTATGTATGTTCTACACAATTGTGAATTTTCTTGTTTTCTTTTTGTAGTTGTTTTCATTTCATTGTTATCAGGAGAAAAAAATACTTGGTATGATTTAAATTTTAAGATTGTTAAAACTTGTTTTATGGCCCAATATGTGGTCTTACCTGGAGAAGTTCAATGTATGCTTGAGAAAAATGTATATTCTGTTGTTGGATGGAATGTGTTACATGTCTGTTAGGTCCCAGTTGTTCTATCCATTATTGAAAGTGGGTGTTGAAGTCTTCTACATTATTGTGGTATTTCTTCCACCAATTTTGTCAGTGTTTGCTTTGTATATTTTGGAAATCTGATGTCAGGAGATAAATCAGCTTTTTAAATCATTATGTAATGTTCCCCTTTGTCTTTGTTTATGGTTTCAGACTTAAAATCTATTTTGTCTCCTATAATTATTTCTACCCTTTTTGGTTAACATTTGCTGTAGATTACTTTCTTCTGCTTTCACTTTCAGCTTATGTGTATCCTTGTGTCTAAATCAAGTCTCTTTTTACTAGCATATAAATAGATCATATTTTTAATTCATTCAGAATACCTATGACTTTTCACTTATGAATTTCTTCCATTTAAGTTTATACCAGTTAGTGATAGGAAAAGATTTACTATTGCTATTTTCTTAACTGTTTTCAGAATGCCTTGTAAGCTATTTTGTCCCACTTTTCTTTTCTCATTATTTTCCTTTGTTTTGTTGATTTTTTTTTTGTGGTGACGTTTACTGATTCTTTTCTTATTTTATTTACTTGTCTGTATCTTCTTTTAGCTTATTGAACATTTTTATGATAGTTATTTAAAATTCATATGGGGTAAACTCATATATCTGCATTTCTTTAACTTTTTTGAGATGGGGTCTCACGATGTGACCCAGGCCAGTCTTAAATTTGTGGTCTTAATTGACTCAGTTGCCTCATCCTCTAGAGGGGCTGGGACCATAGGCACCCATCGTGGCACCTGGTTTATAACTGTACTTCTTTAGGGTATTTTCTGCAGTTTTATTTTAAGTCTTTGAATCGGTAATATATCTCTGTTTGCATACTTTGTGATCATTTATTAAAATTGGGATATTTAAACAAAAAACAGCTATATCTCTTGGTCTTATGGCTGTCTTTGCATAAATGAAAACAAATCAACCCAGCTAGAAATTCTAGGACTTTATTAAAACTTCTTTGTATACACTTCTTCTCTGCACTTTTGCATGGATTCCCAGCTTTTAAAAAAATAGTTCTTATTTTGGATTTAGTGGTTTGAAATCTGGGGTGGGGATTTAGCTCAGTGGCTCTGCCACCTGGCTCACAAGCACAAGGACCTGAGTTCCATTCCCGGTATATATATATATAAAAAAAGAAACAAAAAAAGAATTGAAATCTCTTGCCATCCCCATTTTTTTTTTTTCAGTTATACAGTTTCTCTTGTGCTGCAACAAGGTGCTATACTAGCTTTTGGCCTCAGTATCCAAACTATGTTGGTTCTCATCACTGAGTCAGATGGGATAGAAATTATATTGTTATTGTCAGTACCTCCAGGGGCAAAACAGAGTTTAGGGCTTTCTATTGCACTATTTTTTTGATGTCACTCTCCTGAGTTTTGTAGCAATTTAATCTGTCTGATTTCAATCTCTTTCCTAAGCTTCACGATAGTCTTGAAAACCAACAGCCTTTTGATTATGAGAGTCATAAAAATCAGCAGTCTAACAACCACAGGAGTGGGCAGAATGAGCATCAAGCTCACTAACTCCTTTTTTCCAGAGAATTTTCATTATTTGACATAAATGACAGTCCCCTGGAAACAACTTCTTGCAGGGCTTGTAATTTTTTGAATTGCTCTGGACTTTATTCAGTGCAAACAACCTTTCCCTTGGGCATTAAAAAAAAAGGTCAGTGGTAGTTGCTTAACATTTCACTGGTGGCAAACTAGAAGCTAACCAAAGACTTAAAATAAAAGGTTGAGGAAAGACCCTTAGGGGTCTTTGAACAACTACAACACATTTCTGAGAGCTTAGAAGAACACATACATGTACATGGTAAGGATAGATCTGGGAAGCCCTTATTCTCTTACCTGTGGATGACATTGAGGCTTTGTGCATATAGGAAGTGAAGCTTAAGACAATCAGAAAATACCTGCTAGAGTACTGAGGGGATGTCTCAGCAAAGATTCAGAGACTCCAGTGCTCCAAAACCTTTAAGGATATGTGTGCCCAATTATCCGCTAACCATTTATTTATCAAAGAGATTTCAGTGGCTACGTATAATAAAGATTATAGATTTTGAAGACTTAGTTCAGGAATATGATTTAGACAAAAATACTGGCAACAGTGTCATATCCCACAATAATAACAACATCAAGAACATCAATTAATATCTTGGACGAATTGATTGGATATTTAGAGCTGTGACATTATTAATATTATTTATAATATCAAGTTTTCCACAACATGTGTGACACATGCAAAGAAACAGAAGAGTGGTCCATAAAAAAAGAAAGGAAAAATAGTAAATAGAAAATGTAGGCTAGACATTTAAATTATTAAAACCTAATTTAAATTAACTACTATAAATAAATTCAAAGAAATAAAGGAAACCATTGCTATGTAACTAAAGAGAAGTTATAAAAACAACATCTTAATAAATGAAGAATACCAGTTAGGAAATAGAAAATATTTTAAAAATATTTTTTAAAAAGAAAAAATCATTAGAGGGGCTTAACAGTTATTAGAACTAGAAAATTCCCTAAATTTAATGAAAAACATTCATTTATACATCTAAAAAGCTCAACAAAATCCAAGTAGAATAAACTCAGAGATCTACCCTGAGACATATTATAATCAAACTATTAAAAGACAAGGAATCTTGAAAGCAGCTAGACAGCATCAGCTTATCATGTAAAAGTAATCCTTAATAAGATAATAGCCAATTTCTCATGACAAACCATGAAGGCCAGAAGGGAATGGGATGTTAGATTTTTTCACAGTGCTAACATAAAGTGACTGACAGCTTGAAATTTTGTATCCAGCAAAACTCTTCTTTAAAAATTAGAGAGAAATTAAGACATTATCTGATAAAGAAAAACAGAGACTTTATCATTAACAAATCTTTCCTACAAGAAATATTAATAGGAATCTCAGGGTGAAGTGAAAGAATATCAGACAGGTGGTCTAATCACATGTAAAGATAGAGAGACAGGTTAAGGTAACTTTAGTATATATAGAAGTCAGTATAAATATATTTTTTGTTAATAATATGTATTTGTTTATAATATAATTAAAAAATAAAAAGAAATAATTGTGAAGTTCCATTGTTGGTCCTATAATGAATAAAGACCTAATTTGTTTCAAAATAATACCAAAAAAGAGGGGTGTCTTACTTTCTCATCACTGAGACACAATATTTGACACCCAGAAATATAAGGAGAAAAGGTTTAGTTTGGTTCAGTTTGTAGAAGTTTTAGTCCATAGTCAGCTGGTGTCATGGCAGAGGGCCATGGCAGAAGAGAACCAGCTCATGACATGGCAGTGGCAAACAGAAAGACATCAAATGTGGAAAGAGGGAGAAATACACTTCTAGCCCATGTCCCCATGACCTACCAAGACCTACCGTCCAACCAGACTTCACCTCCCAAAATCACATTTCAGTAAAAACTTATCAGGGGACTAATCCTCTTCTATGAGCTAATAACCACCCCCAAATCCCCACCTATGAACACATGAGGCCTTTTGGGAGCATCTGAATATAAACCATAATAAGGGCAGAAGAAATCAAGCTACATATTAGCAATAATTTATATATTATTGAAATTTGATAGGTATTAATCTGAACAATATTGTTATATTAATAGAAATCCCCAGGGCAAGCACTAAGATAATAATTCAAAGGTTTAATAAGAAAAAAAAAAGGAAATGGGAGCTCAGATGGTACACTAGAAAATAACTACTTAAAATAAAGGCAGAAATAATAGAGAAATAAAAAAGACATGCAGTACACAGGAAAAAAAACAAATAGATTTGACAGATGCAAATTCTACCTAACAATCATATTAAATATATATGGAATAAGCACTGCACTTAAAAGTCAAAGATTGGGATAAGAAATAAAACACATGTTCACTCTATCCTGTCTAGAAGAGACATACTTCAGATTTAAAGACAAAAATTGAAAGTATGATAGAAAAAAATATACCACAAAAAAGTTGGAGTTCCTATACTAATATCAGACAAAATACTCTTTATAAAAAAATGTTATTGAGATAAAGAAGGTTGATTTATAACACTGAATAGGTCAATTTACTTGTAAAAATAGCAACTATGAACATACATGCACCTAACAAGAGAGCTCCAAAATACATAAGTGAAAAAACATGACAGAATTGAAGGAAGAAATAGATGATTCCACAGCAATTCTTAAAGACTTTCATTAATTGAAAGAACAACTAGATAGAAGCTAACATTAAATTATTCTCAGTACCATTAAAATGAACATTAAAATCACTTTATAATTCCACTCTGTACCTACTATGGCAGCTACAATTAAAAAGACAGATAATAACAATGGTTGGAGAGTATGTGAAGAAATTGGAACCATCACAAATTGCTGGTAGAGTCAAAATATCATGCAACCACAATGGAAAATACATTAACAGTTCCTCCAAATGTATATTTACTATATGATTAACTATTTCATATCAAATTTAAATCAAGAGAATTGAAAAAATGTCAATACAAAATCCTGTATATGAATGTGCACTACAGAAATATTCCTAATAGTGAAAAATGGAAACAATTCAAAAGTCTACCAACTGATAAAAAGGTAAACAAGTTTTGGTATATCTACACAATGGATTATTACTTGGTCATAACAAAAAGAGTGGAGTATTAACATATGATATGAATATACTATTTGAAACCATTATTGTAAATGAAGTAATCCAGGCACAAAAATCTGCATATTGTATGAATCCATTTATATGAAATATCCAGAGTAATAAAAACAGGAAATTGATTAATTGTATTGGGGAAAAGAGGATGAGCAATGGTTGCAACAGGTATGAGGTTTCTCCTGCAGTGATAAAATGTTCTAAAATTAGATAGTGGTGACAGTTTTACTACCCTATGAATATGTTAAAATGTTTAATTTTATGTCCTTGCAGAACAATTTTTTTTTGTACCAGATATTGAACTTAGAACCTTGTGCTTGCAAGGTAGGCGATGGAACCACTGAGCTAAATTACCAGCAAAATGTTTAATTTTATAACTTCAAAGTCAGTTTTATGGCATGTGAATTGTATCTTAATAAAACTTTTATTAAAAATTTTTAAATAAGTCTGAGAATTTCAATGTTAGCTCTTGTATATAGAAACCACAGCTGGTAGAAAAGCAAATAATTCTAGCAACTTGGTAATTAATGGTATTTATTTTCTATTAGGAAAATCATTCCAATTGTAATGACTATAATTTCAATAGATTGCTTGCATAAGGTATTAAAATAGTTTCTCTCTCTTTGCCCTGAGATGTGTTTCACTGATGGCTTTTATTGCATAAGTGAGTAGAATTACATAAGTTACACAACCACATTTGGAACACTGCTTGTCAAGGGCACAGATAAAAGGATAGGCTTATATTGGTAGATCACAGGACTGAGTGAGCTACACCTTTCATTTGCAATCTATTTCTTACACACCCATTTCTCAATAGACATTCTCCATGAACTGCAAAATCTAATTCTATGAGTCAAGCCAAATAAAGTGCATACTGCCCAGAGAAAGTATCAAATTCTTGGTCTCTTTTTTTTGGTATGTTTGTATGATTACTACCTTGGGAGTATAAAACTGTGTGCCGATTTCTAACAATTTTTGTGAGATTGAGGAGTAAAAAAAGATCTGCCAAGGAAATCTGCAAAGATCTTATGGACCCTCAAAGAACCTGACATCAGGTTTAGTGACAGGAAGGGATGTCAAGGGCTAAATGGAGGTCTCTTGCCACAGAGCAAGAAGTGGACCACATACCTCTTGCCTTGATGATACTCTACTTCCCAAGAAGAATCAACATGGACTTCACCAGCATGAAAATATAAGTTTATCTGAAAGTTTGTTTGGGCACTGTCTTGATGTTGTAGTTTTTCTTTTTTTAAGTTTTGTTGCAAATGTTTGTTTGTTTTTGGGTATCTAATTTTTTTCTTAAACATTTCTGAGTCTACTGTTCATTTAAAAAGTAGAATTCATGTCATAATTTTTGTTATTACTTAATTTATTGGTATTAAATCATTTTTACATAGTTTTCTTTAGACAATATAAAAATAGCATAATTAAATGTAATATATAATAAATACTATATTAACATAGCATAAATTATATATGTAAATCACACACATAAATATGTATATATATATGTTTAGGATATGACTATAGATTTTAAAGTATTATTTTATCCAGTGATATTATAAGGTAATTGATGCTTTTTGATGTAGAAATGAGCTGAAAATATGCTGAAAATGTCTTCTGAAATATAAAATTGTCATATGAGTTCAGAGGACTGAGTTGAGTCCAGTCCCTGTGGAGGCTGTGTGTACTGATTTCTACATGATCAAATATTTAATCAAATTTCTGCCTTTCCCATTGGCTCTTCTGTGAGATTCCTACCAATGCCTTATAGGGAGCCAATGGAACAACATCAGCCAACTCTGGTTAGGTCAACATTGGTCAACATTGCTTAGGTCAATGATTAGGTCAACATTGAACCTAACCATTGAATTTGATTCAGTTCTTGTCCAATTTGGTTTGTGACCACAATCATGGAAATAATTAAGTTCATGAATCAAGGTACCACTTGCTAGAACTAGGTTTGAAAGAGGTTAAGGCCTACACTTATACTTCCAGAGTTACTATTACTGTGATCCTGAAGATCATGAAAGCTGAAATTAGCAGGTAATCAGGCAGAGCAAAGCACAAGTGGAAGAGTGTTGGTTAGCAAAGTGTCTGAGAGGAAGGTAAACTTAGGGATCCATGAGAAGAGAGGGCTCAGAATAGAAGCTGACTCCACTAACAGAAATCCAGAATGAGCCTTATGCACTGGTGATGAACAAGTGAGGGCTGAGAAATCAAGGTGAAGAATAAAAGTATAATTGGTAGTTAAGTTTGGTTAAGGCTATGTCAGAATCTAGGACTGGAAGCCATGAATAAGTAAAACCAGGAAGCAGATGCTGAGAAGACAGAACACACAGAGGGGGAGTCCATTGACTCTATTGACTGAGATCCAGCCCAACTTTTCTGGGGATCTTGGAGGACCAGGAGATTGCATGTGTGAATTGGAGCTGTCATCACCACCACTATCATCACCATCATTATCATGATGACCCTACTATTATTTATTGATATCTTATTTATGTTCCAAAAACTGAGAACTTGTGTAAATTGTTCAACCTTCTTAAAAGCACTGTGCTTTAAATTTTATTATTGCATTTTCATAATAAAAAATAAAACCACTGACTCTAAGAGAAGTTAAATCATTTGCTCAAAGAACCTTAGGTAGTAAAAGATGAATCCACCATTCAAGATTGATTATGCTGTGTCCTTAATAATAAAACACTCTATGTAGCCCTGTTAACCCACTGTTATCTGGGAGGATAAAATGTAATGGAAATGGCAATGACCTAAGACAAACTTACCTGACTTCTTGTCTCAGGTATTCATTCAGAGGCTGTGGTTTACAGATGAAGAGGTAGGAGCAAGTGTGGAAGGAATTGGCAACCTATAGGGAAAGCATAGATCTTTTAGTTCTTATTAGATACTATACCCAACATAAAGTGTTGCCTCTACACCTGTGTCATGGTTCTGTGGATGTAAGGAGGGGAGAGAATAAACTATGCCACATATGTCTTCATATCTTAAGCTCCAAGAAATCTCATGGGGTTCTCATAGGTTCCCAGGACCAACTCTGTCACTCTGTTATTTGACCTCCAAACCCAAATCCGCACTGAAAAGAAACCACCAACATTAAGCTTTCATCAACTCCATAATCTCTAGGCAGAGAGTTTCTCTTTCTTTGAAGCATTACAACTTTTTTCTTATATATGTGAAAGCAATGACTATATTTTATTATGCTTTATTGTTTTATGCTATCTCATTCTCCATCATTATTGAGATTACAAGATATTTAATGGCAGAAATCTGTCCTAATCCTTTTGTTTTTCTCAGTACCTATTACTTAACACTGAGAGACATGTAGTTACTAAAATTTATTGAATTGAATTTCATTTACAATTAATCTAAGTGCCAAGATATTGAGTAATTTGCTCAAATCACATGTAGATTCCTAGCAAGGGTCAGGAAAGACTTTTCCTGCTCCCAATTTATAGTGCACTATAGACCCCATTTGAAGTCTCTCTGTGTACTGTGCAGTTCAAGGATGGATCAGACTGTGGTTGTTACCTTTCCACCACCATCCTCTGAGCATAGGTATTATCACTCTCGGGCTATTGCTCTGTATTTTTTTTCCTGCTGTGTTTGCATCTACAGGACTAGGATAGAATTTTGAAAATTTACTTAGCCCAGCAACAAACATAGTGTTATTTTACTGCTTTTTGTCTTTGATAAAGAGATGAGGAATCCTAATTTAGGTAAAGTGAATTGATTTTCATATAATCTTATGGTGAACTAGTGACAAAAATTTGAACCAAAATCTAGTTTGAGATCTGATAGCATTAAACTGTGCCTGAGTAGTCACTGAAAGATATTAGAACAAATGTGATATCAATATAAATGCTTTAAAAATCATTATCACAAACAACCCAAAAATCTTTATGTATGTGCATAGAATTGTGAATATGTTTTTATGAGCTTGGAGAAAGATGTAGACATCATTCCATATTGGCCCCCATGGAGAGTTGTGGGATTGGAAGAAATTTCAGTTGAAGATTATTGACATTTTAATTCCTATTTGTGTGGTTTCACACAAATGGATTTTAAAAAATTAAATTCTGACTGAATTTGACATTTGAATGTGTTATTTTCATTCAGGCTCATCTATTCAGCTCCTTTACCATAAAACTCAGAGATAATTCAGACTACCACAAGTAAAGAGAAGTTGTTGAAAGTATTGATAAGGAAGCCATAACATCATGAAGGCCCAGTGAGGCAGCAGAGACACAACCTGCCTCCACAGGAACTTAAGTATAAATTAAAGTATATTCAGATTTCAGGAAAAGCATGGGATATCCATTATTAGAAGCACACAACCTTACTCCCTGTGGTACCTTCCATTTCTGTCCTACTACCAAGTGACAATTTATTCTGTTTTCTCAAGTAATTTCTGAGGGGGAGAAAGAATTGGATTTGCCAATATAGTATTTTGAGGGTGGAGTGTCACACTTTATAAAACCTTACCCTTCTTTCTAGCCTAAGATTGTCTCCAAGTTGTCTTTCTATCAGATGCCCAGGTGTCCTAAGTCATGTGGCAAGAAAGGGAAAGATGGACCAGCTCTGGCTTTGGTCAGACCAGTCAGTGTAAACTTTTCTTGTCTGTTTGATCCCATGAAGAAGAGAATATTTTTATATATGTGCCTCACTCATTATTTCTGGCCCTGTAGTTATTTCTTGTAGTTATTTCTTACCTTTTGCTTAAATCTCATTACATTTGAGTAAAATTGCTTCTGTATAAGTTTATTGTCATTGCTAAACTGCAAGTTCTCTAAGAACAGGATTGTTATTGGTTGTTCTGGTGCCCTAGGCCTCCAGTATGGCCCCAATTCATAAGAGATCCTCCCCAAATATCTGCTGAACAAATGTATGTATGGCTTATAGGATAACTGGGATACTCTTTGAATTTTTTAAAATGTAATATGATTCAGTTTTCTGAAGCCTGAGTTTCTTTTTTCTGTGGATCTGTAATACTTATCTTTTGTTTAACAGTTTCTCAAAGCAATTGAGGGCCTATCAGATCTTTAGGCTATTGACATGATTCTGAGAATCTCCAAGATTTTCCAAACTTTATTTTGAAAAGGTGGCTGTGGCTAGTCAGGTGGGCTGGACAAGCCAGAGTTAGGTGAGAGTCAGGGTAATTGGTTGGGGTTGGTTGTGTAATGTGAAAGGCAACCCACCCATTTGAAAATGTAATGCAAAAAGGAGGTGGTGCAGATCATATCTATTTCTATCTCTGATCTAGAAAGCTCAGAAACAACTGTCAAACCCTGCTTGTGATACCCTCATATTCTGCCTGTGATATAGATCTTAAGGGAATGATAACCACACAATCACAGCTTTGTTCCAAGCTGCACAATGAGCTGGCTATAGCCTTGGGCTCCCATGCTTGTTCTGACAGCTCTGTAGGCACTGGAGCTCTCTGAGAGGACATTTTTTTCTTTACATAGATTTCAGGATGCTTCCAAATGCCACCTCTCAAAGCTTAGTTTCTTCCCACAGTACCTAACCTGGGAAAGTATTATTTAGGGTGCACATGGGTGGAAAGTATGATGTCATGTAAAGCCACAGATTACCTAAAGGTCAACACTTCCTTTCTGCCCCCAACCCCTTACTGTCCTGGCCCAGTCAATCTGCCTGTTAGGAAACATGTCAATGGCATGAAAGAGCACAGTGCCTACATCTGCTTTTGCCAGGGTCACGTAAAGGCAGATCATAGTAGCTTAAGCCAATGACATTTCAGGAAGTATTTAATTCTACAAATTTTTCTCAGAGTCCTTCTATCCCACATGGTTTATATTACAGATGGAAGAGAAAAGCAAATGGGGTAAAGGTAAAAAGAGATGATTATTTTTAAAGATTGCACACAATTCCTGCCAAGTTGTGGTGAATGGAGACAATGAAATGGATATTTCAAAATAGAAATTCTTGACTCCACTTGTCTCAGTATTCTAGAAAAAAAGGCAAAAGAATTAAACTTATCAACTGTTTTTTCTCAATACCTTTGAGGTTAAGGGCATAAGTGTTAGTGTCATAAAAAGCTGGGTTTGATTCCAAACTTTAATACATACTAGCTGTGGGGTCTTGGCTGTTATTCCTCTAAGAGTCTGAGTTTCCTTACATGTAACGTGTTCTTTTTTTTTTTTTTTTTTGGTACTAGGGATCGAACTCCAGTCCTTGCACTTGCGCAGCAGGCGGTAAAACCACTGAGCTAAATCCCCGGCCTTCTATGTGTTTCTTATGAGGACTAAATGCATTGAAGTTAGATAACAAGGACAATACATGATATGTTGATTGCTCAATAAATAGCAGTTTGTAATATAATTCCATTTGAATAATATTGACTTCCTTAGGGTTTGCTTGCCTTCTTTCTTATTATTACCTGGGCTTTCTAGTGCTTTTTATTTATGGGAACCTTCTGAGAAACACTGAGCCAGGGCTTGCTCCTCAGCAAATACAGGACACCAGCATTGGCAAGTGATCTAGGGAAATAGCAAGGTCTATTGATGCATTGCTTTTGAACCTCATCATAGCTGGTGCCAGTGCCTTATTGTAAAATGTGGATCTGCCCACTCTCTTTGCCTCAATTTTGTTTGGTTGGTTTAACAGCTACACCCACAGATACCTGTCATGCTTGGAACTACTTGTTACTACATGTCCTGTGTACCATTATAAAGGAATTTCTTGCCATTTGAGTTTGTCTTAAGTGTTTATTGACATTGGTGTTATGTCTTTACTCGTCAGCTTCTTGAAGTTCTGGCTGCTGTTTCTTAGTTTCCCGACTATGAAATGTAATTGTTCAGTTTTAAGTACTAACTCCACTCATTTCCAATCTTGAATTAATTAATTGGCTTCCAGTCCTTAAAGTTTCTATTATTTAAGACCAAAGATTTTAGTTGTTATGTGATGTATTATACTAATAAGAACTTTATTCTTATGAGCAAACATATGGTGCTTTAGAGTGGTAAGAACACAAATGATGGAGAAGACTGTTAAATGTCTTAATCCCAGCACCAGAACTTACTGTGGATGTAGACTAAAAAAATTTATTTGTCTTCTATACCCCAATTTTCCTATCTTCATTGAATATTTATATGACTTTGATAAGTTCACATATGAGAAGCACCAACAAGAGTTCCTGAAGCATAGTGCATGTTAGAGAGGTCTTAGCTGCTGTTATTTTTTATGCACATTATATAGGCTGTGTTTTCCTCTCCAGAAGAAATTCATTAATCAAACTACAATCACTGTCTTCATTGTATTTAGTTATGAAACCTCAATGGGATGGCCCAATGGATTCCTCTATTGACAAGTAGTACTGGAATCTGTGGAACTGGAGATGGGGAAGGACCTTCTTATCCAGAGCTTTCATTTGCTGGATACATGGCAAAACAGTGTGCTGAAAGTTATTGAAGTATTGTAAAATAAGGACCATATGAGCCATAAAAACAACTTGGGGCATGATATATAAAATTAGTGTGGAGAGAGTAACAGAGTGAAGGGAGTTGTGAGCATCACAACAGAGATTCAGAGGCGGACTCCTGAACCTGGTCCTGGGAGAATTCTTGCTGTAGTGAATGGGATGGCTACTCTGAAGTGACAGGGGCAGGGCAATCATGAGGACCCCACAGTTTTTTTTGTCTTTAAGTTAGGTTTGATATTTCCCTTAATTCACCTGCTGGAAAGCCATCGTGCTTTCTAATGTACTCTACGAACAGAAAGCAGTGTCCCTTGTTAACTCCTATGGCATAGTATGTCAGGTTTTAACCTTCTCATGGTATCTATGGGAGGCTCAAGATTTCCTCACACATTAGCTTAATGGTTGTGAATATAGAGAACTTTGAATCGTATTCTTTGATTCTTACTCTATTTGGATTGTTATTACAAAATACCAGAAACTGGATAGCTTGTAAATTACAGAAATTTATTTCTCACAGTTCAGGAGGTTGGGAAGCCCAAGATCAAGGCAACTGCTGTTTGATGAGTATCTACTTTCTGGTTCATAATAGAAAGCTTCTTGTATTCTCACCTGATGGGAGAAATGAACTAGTGCTCTGGGATATCTTTTATAAGGCACTAATCTCAATCATGACAGTGGAGCATGAGAATTACCACCTACCATAGGCCTTATGTCTTAATACAATTACCTAGAGGGTTAGGATGTCAGCGTAACAGCTGTGAGAGGACAAACATTCAGGACATAGAAATCTCCACTTCTTGGAAAATAATAAATAGTGAATAATTCATAAATATAATGGATTTCAGTAATGACATAAAATTAATCTTCTGTACATGATACTATAATTAAGTGTTTGTATCTGCCATCTCACAGGTCCCTTGGATGATTCCAACAATGTTAGATATTATTATATTTTTAAGATGTGATTGTTGTATTATTTGTCTCTAGATACTATATACTGGCTTAGTTTAGGAAGGATCACTTTAGAGAAAGTGAGGATGAAGAATGAAATCAGCGAGACCAATTAGAAGTCTGCAGAGCAGTATAAGTCTAGATGAGAGATGGTATGGTTTTAGGCCGAAATGAAAAGGATAAATATACTGAGAAATTGTCAGATCTTAGATATACTTTGAAGGTAGTGCTAGCAGGAATTCCTAACACAAGAGATGTGGATAAAGAGAAAAAGTAAGGAATCAAGTTTGTTGACTTCAATATGTAGAAGGATGAAAATTGCTACAACTCAGATGGGAAATGGTGTAAAACAAATAAGCTGAGAGAGGAAGAACAAAAAGCTAGTTTGGACTTGAGTTTGAGTTATATACTAACCACTCAAGTAGCCATGTCAAGTCAGAATAGAAATCTTGAGCAATAATTTTAAAATCTTGTACTTTTTCATACATAGATATTTTTAAAGATGTAAGACTAAGAAATTTTCCTGGGAGTGAGAATATAGAAAAGAGAAAAAAGACCAAAGAGAGTCTTAAATCACATCTCTTAGAAATTGGTGGGAGAAGGGGAATTCAGCAAAGGAGAATGTGAAAAAAAGGTGTCAGTGGAGGCAACGGAAAAGACACTTGGAGCCTGGGTACTCATTTCCAAAAGCACATTAAAGAGAAAAGATAGATCACTTGCAGGACAAGGCTGATTTGGATAAGAATGAAAAATGAAAGATGACCGTTATACTTCACACCGTAGAGTTCACTGGTGATCAGAAGGGAAACTTTTGATAAAGTGGAAGTGTATGGAAATCTTTGGGGGAACGAAGACCTAAATGGGATAGATTTAAAAGCAAATGTAAGATGTGGAGGCCCCAAAGGGCAGGAGAAGCACCTAAATGGGTATATGTCCCCAGAGATGAGACAGGTGCAGGGGAGAGCAGGATTTAGGAATGGATCCCCTGGCCAGTTCATTAGATATTTTTCTGAGGCTTTTATAATTGGACCTGTCGATTTTCCCCCTTCTAAATACCAACAAGGAAGTCACGTTTTAATTGTACATTATGTCACTATTCCATTCTGATAGGAGACATATTGCTGTGGTGGAGTTTTTGTGTGTGACTGTGGAAACTGCTCTGACAGGAAGACAATGGACAGTCCACTCTTAGATCTTCTCCATGTGACTTGGGGAGTGAAAATCGGTTTTCCAGAGAATGGCGTCTGTGGTGAGCATCAACACAAGGTTGAGATTGCTCTGTCACCAAAGAGACCAATATTAGGAGCAGGACATTTTAGTCAGTGCAGTGAAGAACCAAGAGAATATGAGCTTGGCAGAATGTTAAGTCTGAAATCAGAAAAAATAGACATCGACTATAAAAAATAGACTGCTATGACTGTGCTCCCCAAAATAATACGTACAGAGCTGTAAGTGCATGCTAAGAGGTGAGTGGACAGAACTTAGGAAAGCAGTTGCTATTGGGATTAAGGACTGGACTGCTTTTTCATTGCTGTGCTGAGTAACCTTCATAAATCCATGAGGGGCCAGTTTGCTGATTGCAGGATTAAAGCCACTCTTCGCTTATAAATGGACTTCAATTTAGGAGAGTGTTGCCTTTCATGTTTTTTTTTTTAATTTTATTTTATTGGTACATTTTAGGTACACAATATAATGACATTCATCATTGGAAATTTGCACATTTAAATAATCTCTCTTGGTTCTTATTTTTCCCCATTCCCCCGCCCTCCCTTCAACCCCTCCACCACTTCCTATCTACAAAGACTTTCTTTTTTTCATTTTCTCATATTATTTCCATTCCTTTCTTTCTTTTCCCCTACCCCTCCCATTTCCCCTTCCCCTTTGCCCCTTTTCTTCCTATTTCACAAGATCTACTATACCTTTTAGTCCTTATTTACACTTTCAGATTCTCACACTAGAGAAACTATTCTGTATTTACATGTGTGTCCTATTTATTTCACTTAAGAGTATCACCTCAATGTGCATCCATTTAGCTATAAATGTCTCTAGTTTCTGATTATTTATGGTTGGGTAATACTCTATTTTATAAAAAAACACATTTTCTTTATCCAGTCTCCACTTGACAGGCAATTGGGTTGCTTCCAAGTTTTTGCTATCACGAATTGTGCTGGTATGAACGTGGGTGAACATTTATCACTGTGGTATGATTCTTTTAATTCTTTGGGGAAGATACCCAGCATGGGAATAGCTGGGTCAAATGGGACTTCTAGTGCTAGTTCTTTGAGATATCTCCATACTGACTTCCACAGTGGTTGCAACAGTCTACACTCTCACCAGCAGTGGAGCAGTGTTCCTTTCCCCACAGCCCCGTCAGCATTTGTTAATGGTTAATTTCATGATAGCGGCCATTCTTTTGGGGGTGAGGTAGAATCTCAGCTTTGTTTTCATTTACATCTCTTTTATGACCACTGATGCTGAACATTTTTTCATATGTTTATTTGCTATTTCTAATTCTTTGTCTGAGAAATGTCTGTTCATTTCAGATGCCCATTTTTGGATTGGGTCTTTAAATTTAGGAGGTCTGATTTTTAAAAATTCTTTATAGATTTTAGATAGTAGACCTTTGTCTGAGGGACAGCTGGTGAAAATGTTTTCCCACATTGTGGGTTGTCTCTTCACACTGCTGGTGGTTTCTCTTGCTGTGCAGAAGCTTTGAATAAGAAGCGATCCCACTTGTTGATTATTTGTGCTAGTTCATGGGTATCTGAGGTTTTGTTCATAAAATCTTTTCCTACACCAATGTTTTCAAGAGTTCTACCTAATCTCTCATCCAGTTGGTTCAGCATTTCTGGGTTAATATTTGGATCTTTAATCCCTTTCAATTTTAGTTTAGTGTATGGTAAGAGATACAGGTCTAGTTTTAATCTTTGGCAAGTTGAAACTCAATTTTTCCAACACCATTTATTAAAGAGGCTATCTTTCCTTCAGTGAGGGTGTTTGGCTCCTTTGTCGAAGATAAGATGGCTGAGTGTGTCTGGAATTGTTTCTGCATCTTCTAATCTGTTCCACTGGTCCTCTGCTCTGTATTTTTGCCAGTACCATGCTGTTTTTAATCACAGTACTTTGTAGTATAGTTCCAGTTGGGGGTTGTGATACCCCCTACCTCATCTTTATTGCTTAGAATTGCTTTTTCTATTCTAGGTCTCTTCTTGTTCCAAATGAATTTTTGGATTGTTTTCTCAGAGTCTGTGAACTATGCTGCTGGAATTTCAGTTGGGATTACATTGAATCTATACAGCAGTTTTGGAAGTAGGGCCATTTTCACTATGTTGATTCTTCCTACCCAGGAGCAAGGGATGTCTTTCCAATTTCTGATAACCTCTTCAATCTTTTTCAGAGTGCTATACTTTTCAGAATAGAGGTCTTTGATTTCCTTTGTTAGATTGATTCCTAGCTTTTTAAGTTTTTTTGGATACTATTGTGAAAGGAATTGTTTGCCCTATTTCTCTTGCAGTGAGTGAGTCTGTTGTTCATGTAGAGGAAAGCTATTGATTTTTGTGTGTTGACCTTGTATCCAGCTATTTTAATGAATTTGGTTATTAAGTCTAGAAGACTTTTGGTGGAGTTCTTGGGGTCTTCTATATACAGTATCATGTCATCTGCAAATAATGACAAATTGATTTCTTCATTTCCTATCTTTATTCCTTTTATTTCTTTCTCTTGTCTAATTGCCATGGCCAATGTTTCCAAAATTGTATGAACAGGAGTGGTGATAGTGGACATCCTTGTCTTGTTCCTGATTTTAGTGTGAAGGATTTCTGCTTTTGACCATTTAGTATGATATTGGCTGTTTTTCATAGATGACTTTTATCAGATTGAAGTAGAGACCATCTATTCCAAATTTTTGGAGAGGATTTTGATCATAAATGCTTGTTGGATTTTGTTGAATGCTTTTTCTGCATCTATTGAGATGCAGTTTTTATGCTTGGCTCTATTAATATAGTGTATTAGACTTATTGATTTGCGTACATTGAAGCATAACCTGCATCCCTGGGATGAATCCCATTTGGTCAGGGTGTATGATCTTCTTGATGATTTTCTATCTTTTATTTGCCAGTATCTTATAAAGGATTTTTGCATCTGTGTTCATTAGTGAAATTGGTCTATAGCTCTTTTTTTGTTGTTTTTTGTTTTTTGGCTGGGTCTTTCTCTGCTTTGGGGATCAAGGAAATGCTTGCTTCCAGGAATGAATTCAGGAGTATTGCTTCCCTTTCAATTTCAGTGAAGAATTTAAACAGTAGTGGCAGTAGTTCCTCTCTAAATGTCTTGTAGAACTCAGCAGTAAAGACATCAGGACCTGGGCTTTTCTTAGTTGGTAAGTTTTTAATTACATTTTCAATTTAATTGATTGATATTGGATTGTTTACAATTTTTAGGTCATCTTCGTTCAACTTTGATAATTCACACATATCTAGGAATCTGTCCATTTCTTCTGTGTTTTCCATCTTATTGGCGTGTAAGTTCTCAAAGTAGGTATTGACGTTCCTCTAGATTTCTGCTGTCTGTTGTAATTTCATCTTTTTAATTCCTAATTGCATGGATTTGGGCCTTTTCTTTCCTTTTTTTTGATTAGATTGGCTAGGGGTTGGAAATTTTGTTTTTTCAAAGAACCAACTCTTGGCTTCCTTGATTTTTTTTTTTTTTTTTTTTTTGGTACCAGGGATTGAACTTGGGTCCTTGTGCTTGCGCAGCAGGCAGCGAAACCACTGAGCTAAACCCTTGGCCCCATTCCTTGATTTTTTAAATAGTTCTCTAAGTCTCCATTGCATTGATTTCTGCCCTGATGTTTATAATTTCCTCCCTTGTATGAGCTTTGAGTTTGTCCTACTCTTCTTTTTCTGGAAGCTTGAGGTTCAGCATCAGGTTGTGTAATTGAGCTCACTCTGTTTTCCTAATGTGAGTATTCACTGCTATGAATTTTCCTTGTAAGACTGTTTTCAGTGTGTCCCATAGATTCCAATAAGTTGTATTGGCATTGTCATTTAATTGAACGAACTGTCTGATTTCTTCTTTAATTTCCTGTGCGACCCATTGGTTATTCAGAAGTGTGTTGTTCAGTTTCCATGTGTTTATGAAATTCTTGCAATTTTTTTTGCTATTGATTTCCAACTTGATTGCACTATGGTCTGATAATATACAGAGGATAACTTCAATTCCTATCTACTTACTTAAATTAAACATGTTCTATGAGTGAGTATGTGGTCTATTTTGGAGAATGACCCATGTGCAACAGAAAATAATGTGTATTCTGATTTTGTGGGGTGGAACAGTCTGCAAACATTTTTTAAGTTCATTTGTTCAAGAATTTGATTGAGTTCTAGTATTTCATTGTTTAATTTTTGTTTAGGTGATCTATCTATTTGTGATAGTGGGGTATTGAGGTTCCCCATTACTCCTGTATTAAGCTTACTTGAGTTTTCATGCCTGTTAGTATTTGTGTTATATATTTGGGTGCACTAGTGTTTGGTGCATAGATATTTATGATTGTCATCTCTTCCTCTTGGATTTTTCCCATTACAAGGATGTAGTGTCCTTCTTTGTCTCTCTTAATCAGTGTTGGTTTGAAATCCACTTGATCTGCAAAAGGGATAGCTAGCTACTCCTGCCTTTCTTCAGGTTCCTGTAACATGGGTATTGTTTTCCACCCTTTAACTTTCAGTCTATGAGCTTCTTTTTGAATTAAGTGTGTTTCTTGTATGCAGCATATTGTTGGATCTTGCTTCTTGACCCATTCTGCCAGTCTATTTCTTTTGATTGGTGAATTGAGACTGTTAACGTTGATGGTTATAACTGATATGTTTTGACTTATCATTGTCATGACCTTTTCTTTTTGTTGGATTCTCCCCTTTGCCTTTAATTTCTTTCATGCCCAATGGATTCATTCTGCTGGACTTCCTCAGGTTGTGATCCCTGTTGTCTTATCCTAGGATATTTTCTAAAATTTTTTGGAGTGCTGGTCTTTTATTTATGAAGTTCCTGAGGTGCTCTTTGTCATGAAAGTATCTTATTTCACAATCAATTTTGAAAGATAATTTTGTAGAGTACATCAATCTGGGTTAAAGGTTGCTTTCCTTTAGACCTTGAAATATGTCACTCCATGCTCTTCCTGCCTTGAGGGTTTGTGTTGAGAAGTCTGCTGTGATTCTGATGGGTTTTCCTTTGTATGTGATTTGTTTCTTTTCTCTAACAGCTTGTAGGATTTTGTTCTTCTGTTGGGTTTTTGGAATCTTAACTATTATATGCCTATGTATAGATTGGTTTTTGTCAAGGTTAGTTGGAGTCCTATATGCCTCACTTATTTGTATGTCACTTTTTTTACCCTGCTTGGAAGTTTTCTGCCATCACTTCTGTGCACAGTTTTTTTATGTCATCTCCACTCTCTCCTGTTTCTTCACTGGCTCCAATCAGTCTGATGTTATTCTTCTTTGCATTGCCTAGCAGCTGCTGGATTTATTTCTCATTGTCCCTTTTTATTGTAAAGAAATTTTTCTTTTCCTCATCCCTAATTGCAATCCTTTCTTCTATATCTGAAATTCTGTCCTCAAATTGGCTCCTTCTGCTGTGTAAACTTTCAATGTAGTTTTTAATCTCCTGGAAATCTGTTTGCATCTGTTTTATGGATTCCATTTGTTCCTTATGTTGAGATTCCATCATATTTCTCAGCTCCTCTATTTTTTTTTCTGTGTCTGCTCTAGATTTATTAATCATATCTTGCACTATGGACACAATCTCTACTGTTATCTGAGAAATTATTTCTGATTTCATTTTTTCCAGATCCTCTTTGTTACCAGTTAAGATAGTCCAGGTGGTTGAGTATCTAATTGTTCCATCTCGTTTCCCTTTGGGATTGCTTTAGGTGATTTGGAAGTCTGGTTTTGAGACTTTTGTACATGTCTTCTCATTTCACTGGGGGCATGAAGGTGTGTTGCTGTCGCCCATTATGCTCACCTCCTGAGCACTGAGGGCAGTGGTATGGCAGCCTGGAAGGCTCAGCTCCTGCCTTTCATGTTTATAGGAACCAACATCATACTTTTTTCTCCTATCATTTTCAGATTCACCTACTTAGAATTTACTGTACCTTCAGTACATATTTCTGTACACATTTCTCTTGATATGTGAGGAAGAAAAGGAGATGTGGTGATTGCATGAAAGCTTTGGCATCTGGGCTGGTAATCTGATACCTTGGAGCAGTGGGCCAGAAATCCTCAGTTGGCTGTTGCTTTAACAGCTATCAGGGTGTGCCACAAGTGATTCTTGAGATTTTATTTTAGTTGTTAACATTTCCTCATAGAGATTAAATTGTTGCTTGTCAAGTTTCAAGCTGAGAAAATTTTTCACTGAGACTGAAAGAAAACTCTAATATCTTATGCACTGCACTATGTGGTCAGATTAATACTCTTAGGTACCTTGTTGCTTATTTATCATGACAAACTGCATTTTTAAATCAGATTTTGTTTATGGTACTCATTTGTTTTAAAGACTCACAGTAACTGTTACGTATAAATAATAAACAACAGAACTTCTAATTTTGTTTAAATGCTGTAATTTTCTATTTCCATATCCAGGGTTTTACTGATTTATTCAACAAATATTGAAATATTAGAAGAAACTCCTAATCCTCATGATTGTTTACATTTTACATAGTATAAATGTATCATTTTGTGGTTTTAAATGTGTATTTTATATCTATAAATATTTATATTATTTTCCAATTTTACTACCACAAGCAGTTCTTCAATGAATAACACTGTAAAAGTATGTTTTTATTTGTAGGTAGTCTTTATGTTTGATTCCTATTAATCCTTTCTTACATTTCTTACAAATAATTTTTTCAGAGTTTTTGTTCCTTGACTTGTCTTTTCAATCTTGTTGGTAGCATAGACTAATCCCTAATACAAACAACATTCAACTATCTAAGCATGAACTACCACTAAATTTTGCAAAACACCTAGCTACAAAATGCACATCCTGGAAAAATGATCTAGTATGCTCAATTCTACCTTTTTGTCTTAATACTGTATCTCACATATCATTTTTTATTGTATTAGTGGCCTAAGTAGGTGTCTTCTCTCATTTTTCTACAACTTTAGGAAAATAGATTCTATTAAATCTGACAGAGCATGCCCCTCTGAAAGATGGTAGGGAAAATTATTTATAACATAATGAAAGCTTGAGGCTCTTAAAAAATAATGTGTTTTTAGAAATAAAACCTGGTTATACATCAACATGATTATTATTTTAATGAGTTAATATTTTAAATGTTCCATTTTCCATTTTTATGTTGCTGTCCTACTTCATGTTTAATCCTTCCATTTAAATTTTAGGCAGGAGACTAAAAGTAGCTGAATTGAAAACCTGGCAGAGGTGGTCATAATTAGTTGTATTCTGTCATACAATTGCTTCATATCTTGATGAAGAAATATATGAACTCCAACAGATCAAATATTCATCGAATCCTGTCAGTAGCCCATCTGCACGTCAGTAATTTGGTTTCTGCTGCTCATTCAGAGATTCCTTGGGTCAGTTGAGTGATGAGTTAATAAGAGTAGAATTATAGAATTATATAATAAGAACAGTACCAAACATCCACTCTTCCCTTTTTACATAGTATAAAGACCTTTAAAGTCAGGAACAACATTTGGGTCATTTGTCACTGAAAACGTGGTTTCCAGAATGAAGGTTACCTGGAGGCCATGACAGGATTCAGGAACAACTCAGTAATGACTTTTCCTACCCTTAGCCCCATAAGGGTGTAACCCAGAGTATCATTTTGGTTCAAAGATCAAGAAAGCCTCTAATTTGTAAAGCTTCTGTTAAGTGGAAGGGCAAAGGGCACAGATCATGTTTGTTTCTCCTCAATGGTGGTATAAGTCCCAAATACCAAGGACTGTGGCAGAGGGCAAAATTAAGCCTTAGCACATCCTACACTGACAGTGTCATTGCTGCTATGTCTCTCTGTAAGTCCTGTGGGTCCCACTGAAGGATCCTGTATTGTTATGTAAATTTAGTCTTGCTTTTTGGCCTCTTAATTTGTACTGAATTTCTGTGATAAATAAATAAATATTATTATATGAATTTATTATAGAAATGATTTATTTTTTGAAGAAAAAATCTCACCAGAAACAGAATTGATGCTTGAGGGAAGTTGCCTTGCTCCACCGAAGACCTATTTTGAAACTAATTTCATTAATCGTATGGATCAGGCACTGCAGCAGTGACCTTCCTCCTTAGGAAGAAAACCACAATACAATTTGGTGTGCTAATGAAGCCCTTTAGACTGTTCCCTAGCCCACTTTTTAGGAAGTAGTGGCCATATGCCCGTTTGACCACTGAAGTGAAAAACAGTTATTGGATGAGGCGTCCAGGAAGTTCATTAGAAAAATCACTGAAAACCAGGACAGACTTTTGTACATATATGCTTTATAATTCATTCCTGGGGCCTGGTATGTGGATGTCAAGAACAAAGTTCCAGCAGCTATTTTAGATTATCAGTGAGATAGGGAAATTGCATGTGGAACATGGTCAAACAAAATGGTAGGTGGGGGCCTGTGTCTCTGAGAACCTCAGAACTGTTAATCAGCTTTGCATTGTCTAGTTCCTGAGGAGGAAGAAATAAACACATACCATATACATGCTATTTTTAGTTTTCTTTTATGTGCACATTTTATGATTTTTTATGTAAAATTCTAACATAACACAATAGCCAAATGACAGAGATACATTCATTTAGTTCAGGAAATTCTACCATATTCCCTTTAGCTCTTCATAAATATAACATTTTCTGTTAAACTACTTGTTATTGCCTTATCACCAAATATGGAAGAAAGACACCTTTTGTAGTTGACCTTTCAATTTGTGACTCTAAGTTTTGGAGACCTGGACATGTTATATTTAGATCACTTTTGGACTCTCTGGTACAACCAAGGACAGTAATTGCTTTCTACATTAAACTTATCACATTTTTCTTATCTAATTTTCATATGAAATGCCTTCCAAGAATACATCTGCAACCTGTAATTGTTTATTCACATATGACACAGACCAGGTCACCAACCATTAATGAAATGAATATTCCCTCCTAGAAATTATAAAAATGAAGCCACATAAGACATTGGGGTTTCATGGTTGCTCTGATGGGGTAATGGCACATACTCACCTAGCCATTAGAAGCACAGCATCCCCTGAATCCTCTGGCTGTTTTGCAGATGGAAGAGTACCAGACCCTGAGGGAACTGCCTGTCACCAGTGAATAGTATGTGGAAGACTAGTTGGATCTCTGTTGGATGCACAATGAACATCTGGAGAAACTGCAGGGCAATTGCCTCAGCATTTCTTATCTTTAATAGTGTGTTATTTTCATTTATTTTAACAAATTCTGCTTCCATTTGCATTTTCTTTACCTTGCTTAAAAATATATTCCACAGGAGCTCTTATGGGGAATAAAAGCGAAACAGAAGATAGAACTAAACTTTCTAGCACCTCTGAACAGGGAAAGGAATGAAATTACCTTCTTTCCTAGGAAATGATTGATAGATTGTTTGTTTCTTTTTCTCCATGTGGATGGCTTGTACACCCATTCATGAGTGTCGGCGAGTGTGTGTACATGGGCACATTTTATTTTTGACTTTCCATTTTTATCTGAAGGTGACTTTTAGTTTTCTCTTCTGTGTATACCTTACTTTTATTCTAGTTTTGGCATCTAGATGTCTATTTTTATGAATTTCAGAACATTTTTGTGTATTCACTATTATTTCTAATGTCTTTTCTTCTAAATTATTTTATCTGTTTATGTTAACAAAATAGCTCTCTAATTTTACACTCTCTTTACCTATGTCTCTCCTGTCATCTTTTTGTTCTATCTTGTGATTATTAGAGGTCATAAAATTAAGGTATATTTCATTTTGTCTTTTTTCTATTAAAAATACATTTATAGTTTGAAGTTGCTGTTTGACATTGCCTTTTGTCCCTCTCCAGATTTTAACTAAATAATATGCAAAAATATAGAAAAGATAGCATCATGGAAAAGGTACATGGAATATTATCATCAGGGAAAAAAATCAATTGAGTCATTCTTGTAAGATATAAGCATATGAAGTCAGCTCCAAAATATGTGATTTTCTTTTTAGTGGAACTCTAATGTAATTCAGAGTCAAAGAAAGTGGACAGCAAAAGAAGGCTATGGAATTGGCTATGGAACAACTTTGTCGGTCACTCTTCTTGGGTTAGCCAGTTCCACTATTTGTTACAAGTAAATTGTGCCATACTTCACTTGTCAAATAAATTTGGTAGATTTGATGCAAGTTATTCTAAGAATGGGTATGTTGGCTATCTAAGAAGGCCAGTTCTCTATCCACTTATAGTTGTTAGGAGGAAAAAGAAATAGATATGTAAACAATAAATTACTAACAATTGTTTTTTTAAAAAGCCTCTTAAATTTATGCCATCTTTTTCACCTCCCACAAGAATATAGCATAGCTCAGGTTCTTAGAACTAGAATTTCATTAAAAGCTAGTTAGTGAAGGAGACATGTTTACTTGGCTTAGGACATAAACAATATTTCTTAGGATTGATCAGTCTAGACCATTATGAATCAATCTAGGTAGGCCTACATTCATCAAAATATAAGAGTAATCAAGGAAAGAAAGTAATTGAGAAAGCCTTAACCTTCTGCAGAACAAAATTTGGGTTAACTATAAAGAATAATCTTCAGGCTGGCATTAGACTCCCCATTTTCAACAAAAATACTGGAGGAAAAGGAAGAATTTTCTTCAAAACACTGGGGGAATGTAAATTGGAAGGTGAATTTCTTTTTACATTCAGTGAAACTATCTTTTAAAAAGAGGGGCCGGGGAAACATACTCAGCCATAATAGGAGCAGAGAATTTACCACAAACCAAAGTTTTAAATGAATTACTGAGGATTTACTCTACCAAGGATGGAAATCAAATTCCAAATTATTTTCCAAAAAATAAGAGAGTGATTGGTGAAGATCAGAAATTAAAGCATACTTAACATTTTAGTTCATTTTGGGTAAAGATTAAATATTATAAAATTATTAATAATGATGGGAAGCACATTAAATACAATTTAAAAAGTGAAAAGTGCTAGTACTTGAAGAACAAATGAATTCTATAACTCATAGATATAAAAAATAATAGAATCCACCCAATTATATAGTAGGCACTCAAACTAAAGTCAGGAATAAGAGTATAATACCTACCACTGTTATTGTTTATTCTGTAGAACTTAACTAATAAAATAAGTTTATAGAAAATAAATATCAGAAGGAAAGAAACTGTCAATATTTGCAAATTTTTATGACTATTTACTTAGAAAATCCTGACAAAAAGTTGAAAAGCCTTAAGTCTTTCATAAGAGAGTTCAATAAAACTTCCAAACATTATTTTAACAAAAAATGGTAGCTTAACAATGAATGGACACACATTAGGAACCAATAGAAAATACAATTTTAATAATAGAAATATAATTATGAAATATTCAAAAGAAACTTAAAATAATATAAACTAGTATTGAAGAATTGATAGAACTGTGTTAAAATAAAAGAAGCAGAAAACCCCAAATAAGTGGAATAAACCTTGGTATCTGGATGTAAGAGTGAACTATCACAAAAATTTCAGTTTTAAAATTAATCCATAATTTCAATTCAGCTTCAATCAACATCCTTCTCACAGTGTTTGTTTTGAAATTTAACTGTTTATGTTGGGATAATTTTAAGCTTACAGAAGAGTTTACAAAAATAATACAGATTCTCATTTACCTTTAACCCAGCTTCTCCTTAAACTAACATCTTAAATAAGCTCAGAAGATTTATCAAAATGAAGAAACTAACCTTAATATACCCTACTAACTCAAATGAAGAACTCCTTCAATTTCACTGATTTTTCTGTTCTGTGATGATTCCATTCATGATACTATACTTCATTGTTATGCCTCCTTACTTTCCATTAATGTGTGACAGAAACTTTATTCCACCATCTTTCATGACTTGGACACTTTTGAGTAATATTTGTCACTTATTTGTAGACTCTCTCAATCTGGGTCTGTCTAAACTTTTCTCTTCATTAGATTGTGGGTTATGCTTCTTGAGAAGGATACCATGAGGTGATATACCTTCTCAGGACATCATCCTAGGGGGCACATGATGTTGGTTTGTATTATTGGTGACATTAAACATGATCACTTGATTAAAATGGTATCTTCCATGATTCTGCACTCTAAAATAACTATTTATTCCTTTGCAATTACTAAATTAATAAATTGAAACTGTTTGTATAGTTGCTCTTATGCTTTACAACATCTACTAAAAGTAGTTTATATAATTTATATAATAAACTCCTTAAAGGTAGTAAATTATACTCATTTGATTTGTTTTTCTATCAAAGAGTTGCTTAGCTTGTTTCTGCTTACTTTCATCCACTAATTTTTAGCCTCTATTGGTGGATCTTGCCCACAGCAATGATTACATGTGTTGTTCCAAAAGTGGCTTTGTGTTTTCTTTATTTTTTTACATTTATTAATTGGTATTCTTATGTAAGGACAAATCATGGTATTTATTTATTTATTTATTTATTTATTTGTTTTTATTTATATCCATATTCTATGAATTAGTGGATATGTATATTATTTTTGGATTATAACTCAATATAATCTTTATTTTGTTGCTCAAGGTGTTTTATTATTGACCATTAGAAGTTTTCATGTTGGGTATACCAGTCAGTGCTCACTAGAGAAACAGATTTAATGAAAGATATATAAATATATAAAGATTTACAAGGTAGGCTTACAATGGCTGCCCACAGAGTCAGATGTGAAAGAGTGCCAAAGGGCTGTCTGTCCACTGGAGGTACAAAGGATCCAGCCAAAGGTTAAAGGCCTGGAGCTCACTGGAGTGTCCCTTGCGAATTCATATCAGGAGGCTGAAGGGTCTGTGCTGGAAGCCTGAAGAGTGTGCACTGGAAGCCAGGAGATGACATCCAAGTGAAGGTGAAGACTGGAGCTCCTCCAAAGAAATAGAAGTAAGCCTTCCTTCTTTGATTTCCTTTTATTCCATTTGGGCTACAAGGCTATTGGTTGGGGCCACTCACACCCAGGGTGGATTTTGGTCTTCAGTAAATCCCTGCAGCCACACCCAGAATTATGCTGATCCAATTTAGTTGGACATTTCTTACTCAAATTGACACAATCAGTTGACTATCATATTGAGTTTTACATTTTTTTTTCCTTTTTGTACTGGGGATCAAATTTGGGACCTTGTGCTTGTGAGGCAGGCAGCATCATCAGTGTGCTAAATCCCCTGTCAGAGTTTAATGTCTTTTGATATGTTCCTATCTTTTTGTCTTTGAGGACTTCCTTTTTTGGACTGGAAGATGCACTAGGTTCATTTGTTTTACTGCCCAAACTTTGAACTAAACCATTTGTCCAAAAAGCTCTCATTCCTTTGATTAAAGAATGGTATTTAGAAACCAAGATCTGGGTGCCAGCATGTTCGCTGTTACTGGGGTATCAGTGTTTCTAGTTCCTATTAGTAGGTAAAATTAGGACACACACATCTGCGCTGTGCTCCTCTTTCTCTCATGCATATATGTGTGCATGTGTATGTAGATATCTATCATCACCATAGTCACCATTGTCATCTATATTTTTAAGCAACCTTTCTGTATTTATACCCCTGTAATTTATCTAGTCCCACAGTATTTATTCTAGGTTTTTTCACTTTCTTAATTAAAACTACTTACTCTGGTTTCCTTTTAACTAATTTATTCAATGAAAATATAAAAACAAAGTAGGATCAGACTTCTAACCTAGATTTTGGGAGAAAACAATTTATCACTATAGTGGTTTGACTCTTTTCATCTTTAGTTTCATGATATCCATTGGCAATACTATTTTCAAAGTTAACCATGTTCCTTCTTCTCATTGCCATAAATATGACCATAACATAAATTCATTTGCCATAGCTAATCCAGCTCCATAGACGCACAACTTGGTTGACTAATTTTTTTTTTTTTTTTATTGTACCAGGGATTGAACTTGGGTCCTTGCGCTTGTGGGGCAGGTGGTGGAACCACTGAGCTAAATCTCCGGCCCACTTGACTAATTTTTTAAAAATATTGGCTTCATTAACAAAGACACAAATAAATGAAAACTTACCTTGTATTCATGGATCAAAAAAATATTAAAAGTCCCTGCTACTCAAAGGAAATATACAGGTATAATAAAATCCATATCAAAATTCCAGTAGCATTCTTCAGAGAAATATAAAAATGATTTTATAATTTTTATGGAATTGTAAACACTACTGAATAGCCAACTTAATACTAAGAGAGAAAAACAAACTTGGAAGCAAACTTCATCACTTAAAATTGTATTAGAATATATTTTAATCAAAACAGTATGATATTGGCATCAAAACAGAGACATAGACAAAGAAAGAACAATGACAAGCCCCAGAAATACATTCAAACATATATATTCAACTAATTTTTGACAGGGACACAAAGTGGACATGATAGAGGAAAACAATCTTCAAAAAATGGTTCTGATAGAATTGGATTTCCATCTACAAAATAATGAAAATAGATTCTTATCTTACACTATACACACAACTCCAAATGTATAAAATAACTAAATTTAATACCTTAAATCAAAAAACTCCTGTGGCAGAGCCTAAGGGAATTGTCCCATGACATTGGCCTTGACAGTGATATTTTGGTTATTACCCCTACAGCACAAGCTACAAAACCAAATTATGTAAATGGGGTTACATCAAACTAAAAAGCTCCTGGATAACAAAAGAAACAATAAAAAAAAAAAAAGAAAGGCAACTTGAGGACTGAGAAAAACAAATTCCAAACACATATCTGATAAGGGGTCAATATCTAAAATGCATAAAGATCACTTACAATTCAATAGCAGGAAAACAAATAACTGGGTTTCCAAAAGGGAAAAGGTTATAAACAGACATTTCTCCAAACAAGATATAAAATGGCTAACAATTATAAGAAAAGATGTTCAATATTACCAATCATCAGGAAAGTATACATGATAAATACTATAACACACCAGTTTGCACCAACTAGGATGGCTGTTATCAGTAAGACAAGAGATAAAAAGTGTTGGTGAAGTTGTTGGAAAAAGGGTTGGTGAGAAGAAAGACTGATCATATAGAAACAGTATGGAGTGTTCTTATAAAATTAAAACTAGAACTGCCATATGACCCAGCAATTCCTATTCTGAATGTATGCCTAAATGAGATGAAATTACACCTTATAATATTATTATAATATTATAAGATTATAATATTATATATAATATATATATAATATTATAACATTATACTTTCATATTCATTGCAGCACTATTCACAATAGCCAAGATATGGGAACAACCTATATATCTGTTGACAGACAATTGGATAGAGATAATGTGAACTATTAATGAGCCTTAAAAATGGATATCCTTCCATTTGGAACAACATAGATCTGGAAGATGGTATGAAGTGAAATAAACCGGGCATAGAAAAAAGGCATGATATCACTTGTCTATGGGGTACATATATAAAAAGGTAAAAAGTATAGAGATAGAGAATAAAACAGCAAACAGTAATAAATGAAAAAGGAGTAGGAGATAGAATGGTGTAAGTCAAAGGGCACATAGAAACAGGTATATAGGATAAATAACTTTAGAGATATGACGTACAAATATAGAATTACAGTTCATAAAATTATTTTATTAATTCTTTTATTATTTTAAAATTTCTCCTAAATAAGTAGACTTTAGTCACTTTTGTCATCAGAATTAATTGAGATGATTGTTGTGTTAATTTCATCCTGTAGTAATCACTATATTATTACATGTGTATTATTTACCTTTTCTATTCCTGTAACAAATATCTGAGAAAAATCAACATAAAAGGAGGAAAGGATCCTTTTGGCTCAAAGCTTTGGAGGTTTCAGTCTATGAGTACATGGCCTTGCTGCTTTGAGCCTGTGATAGCCCAGTTCATTATGGCAGAAGTGCCTGGTGGAGGGAAACTGCACCTCAGGGCAGCTGGGAAGCAAATAGGGAAAGAAAGGAATAGGCTGAGGTGCTTATTCCTCAAGGAATATTCCCTCACGGAATAGGCTGGGGTCCCAATATCCCAAGGGCCTGCCCTCAGCGACCCAACTTCCTTCCACTAGGCTCCATCTCCTAGAAATTCATAACCTTCCTGGAATGCCAAACTGAGAACTAAGCCTTTAATACATGGGCCTTTGGGCTGGGGATTTAGCTCAGTGGTTCCGCCACCTGCCTCACAAGCACAAGGACCCAAGTTCAATCCCTGGTACCAAAAAGAAAAAAAGTACACGGGCCTTTAGGGGAAAGTGGAGACCCAGGCCATAGCAATATGTGCCCCGAAAGAATCATGTTGTAAACCTCAAATATACACAGTAAAATGGAGAAATAAAAAATAAAAATTTATATGTTGCATATTTTATATTTTGTGGCTTTAGGTTTTGTCAAGTGTGAGATCGAGCACTGCTGACACATTTGTCCCCAAATTCCCTTAGGTAGACAACCCTTCTCCTGAATAACAATGCAGGAAGCCAATGATCCAGTTTTAGTTTTTATACTGTTGCCGTTTTTGGTGTCGTCTGAAGACTTCATGTAGGTTTTTGGGTCTGGCTTCTTTAACTCAGTAAAATGTATATATGGTTTGTGTATGTTATTGTGGGAATCAATAATTTGTTACATTTCCTTGCTGAATAATATTCCATTTTATGAAAAACACATATTTTTAAAATTTACTAGGTGAAAGATCTGGATTTTTTCCTAACTTTTGGTGCTTACAAATAATGTTCCTGTAAATATTAGTATACAATGTTTGTGTGTGTGTGGAACAGGAGCATATTTAATTTTATAAGAAACTGCCATATCTCTGTTTCTAAAGTGGCTATGACATTTGGAACTTCCACCAGCAATTTACAAAAGTTCCAGTTGCTCCACATTTATGTCAGTGCTAGATATTTTCACCTTTTAAAAAATCATTTGGAGGATATTTTATTATGTGTCTAGTGGTAGTATTTTGTTTAATTTGAATTCCCTAATCAATATGTTGAATGTTATATATGGTCATTGGTCATTCAATAACCACCTTTACTGAAGTGTTCATTCAGATCTTTGTCCATTTTTAATTAAATGTTTCACTTATTATTGATTTTGTTTTTCTGTATTGTGGACATAGCTTTTTAAGAGGACTGTGATTTGTTATTTCATCCTTTTAATGGGATCTTTCCCATCAAAAATTATTTTAAGTTTTAAAAACTCTAAATATCATTTTTTTCTTTGTGGGTGATATCTTTGGTGTTAAATCTAAAAACTCTGTGTAAATGCTATGTCTGAATGCTATGTAGACGTTCTCACATACGTTTTGATTAGCTTGTGTTTCTTCATGAAGACAAGGGAGGGGATCGGGCAGTGTCCTTTCCTGCCTCACTCAGCTGCTTTTCCCCAGTTGCACACTTCTTTGACTTCCCAATCCTTTTTGTGAGCAAACAATTTGAGATTCATGGAGAGATAGACTGCAAGAAGATGTGGACAATTTCTACAGCCCCCGTGATTTTCACATTGTCCTGGTGGCTCAGGCTCAGACTTTACCAACTTTTCAGCTATTCTAGCTTAATTTTTCTTACCTTATCTGCTTGATGTGTATTCCAGATGAATGAAATGGAGCATCTCCTTTCCTTCTGCAGGTATCTTCTCTTCTTAGATGTTGGGGACTATTCATTGGCCCTCAGCTCTCTAATGGTTAAAAAAAAAGGACACTTTTTTCTTTAAATGAAGTTCAGCTTTTTTGATTTCAAAGGTGAGAGTGATGTCCCTTTCCCTCTATGCTCCTGTGTAGAGGCTGGAATTACTACAATTTTTGGTTACCCAGAATAGCTGATTTCTGTAAATGGAAAAGAGTATGCAACAAATGTTTAAAAAGAACGATATGGTAAGATTTTGCTTCCAAGCATTTTATTACAAAGTCATCTTACTTTGTTTTTAATAATATTTAACTATATGATACAGATGATTTTAGTATACAAGTAAGCACAACAGATCAATGGAACAGAATTGATTTTTCCAGAAACAGCACCCTAAATATGATAATCCGAGATATAATGAAATAGATAATTCAAATCACTGGACACAAATCATTTACTAAACAATTTAAGGAACATTGACTATACATTATAATAAATTACATTTTCTATATCATAACATTCTCAATAGATTCTAAATGTACTAAAGATCTAAATATGGGGAAGCTTAACAATAAAGGAATATGGCTGAAAGTATAGGTTAATGGTATTTGTAATCTTGGCATGGGAATACCATTTCTAAGGAAAAAATAAAACCTAGACACTAGAAAGAAAAAGGTAATATTTTATCAACTAATAATTCTTTTTTTGTTTGTTTGTTTTTTGTTTTTTGAGACAGGGTTTCACTTTGTAGTTCAGGCTGGCCTTGAACTCACTATGTAGCTCAGACTGGCCTCGAACTCATGACAATCCTCCTGCTTCAGCCTCCTAAATGCTGGGATTATAAGTGTGTGCCACCATGTCAGCTCAACTAATAATTCAATAGAAATTTCTATGCAACACAAATCAATCTAAATAGAAATTTTTAAATGGAGACAGAGAAGGAAAAAGTATTTGTTTTCTCCATAGAACTCTAGAAGTCAATAAAAATTACTAAGTAGCTAAAAGAAATTATTGGCAAAATGTCATTTCACAAAACCAAAATGACCAATAAACAAGGGAAAAGATGCTGAACCTCCTTGTAATTAGGAAAAATTATCAAAACAAAGACATTTTTATTCTTACTAGAAAGAATGGCAATTTTATATGAGCTTATACATAATTCTTGATTACAGTGTTGGAACATGAACACGTTTTCATGTTGTTGATGAGAAAGTTTGTTAAACTGATTTGAATGATGTTAACTGAGCAGTACTAATCACACTTTCATAGTCACTCCAAAATTCCTTTGGTCAAAAGCCCCAAACCCCATTTAATCTTGCTTACATAATTCAAGCAAATTATTGCCTATGAAGTTCAGTTGAGGGATTCAGGCAGAAACATTGGTTTCAAGTGAGTCTAGCTCACCAAGAGCCCAGTTTCTTACGGACTCTCAGTTCCCCCTCTGTCCTGGGGCTGCCTCCACTTGTGATACTGAGATAATTCCACAGTGTGAGCCAGATGATGTGCCACCCTCCTCCATTCATACTTTGAAAATCTTAGCACCTAGAACCTCAGAATACACCCATATTTGGAGATAAGGTCTTCAAAGAGGCAACTGACTCAAAATGAGGTCCTTGAGGTTGAGCTCTTGAATAGGGCTGGTGTTCTTAGTTAGGTTATTATTATTATTATTATTATTATTTTTGGTACCGGGGATTGAACTCGGGTCCTTGTGCTTGTGCAGCAGGCGGCGAAACCACTGAGCTAAATCCCTGGCCCCAGTTAGGTTATTATTAATAAAAGAGGAAATCCGAACCCAGGAACCCATGTAGGGGAGATGGTGTGAAGGCACATGGAGAAGGTGGCCATGTACCAGTCAGAGAGGCTTGGACGCCATCCTTCTCTCTTGGCCCTTAGAAAGAACTAACTCAGCCCGTGTCTTGTTTTCTAGGCTCCAGAGCTGTGAAAAGATAAATTCCTAAGTCACCCAACCTGTCATGCTTTGTTATGGTAGTCAGAGCAAACTCATATAGACAGTCCTGACATTTCTCAGTACTATGTTGTTCTTATATATGTGGCAAGAGAGAATAAGTTGTCTCAGAATTTTCATCAAAATTCCTAAATTTCATTTTTACGAGATCAGTTTAAAGATGCCCTTCATTCTCTAAATCCATCCTTATGATCAGAGGTATGAAATGAACTCTTTGCCTTAACCTAAGTCACAAGCACCACTTCTGTCAGGGTCTGACCCTACATCAAAAGAGGTTGAATGGAGTATGAAGATGATTACAAGTGGGGGAGCATGGAACTGATGCCAGGTAAATGTCTTCTCTGTTCTTTGACTTGCAACTACTCTTTTTACCAACTGAAGAAAATGATGACTTAGAGTCCAAAAGACTTATGTGAGCTTTTTATTGTGCCAGTCTTTGTTGTGGTGAAAATTAGAATCAACTTCAGTGCCTTGCAGAAAAATGGCTAATTAATCTATGGTAAAACCATAGAATGGATTAGCATGCATTCTATGCAAATATTAAACAGAATGAGTTAGATTTATACAGTTTGAAATAGAGCTGCATGATTACAATGAAAATATAGTTATGTACAATATCTACAGTATGATAATAGTTACAAAGGAAATTACTTTTTTGCATATACATATAGGTGCATTTAAAATATGTCTAGGGTAACCACCTAACTACCATGTCTAGGAGGATATCCACATATAACAATGGTCATGATAGAGGCAGGTTTGAGGATTAGGGAAACTAATTATGAGGATTTTTGCTTTATTTTTAGTTTTGGCCATTTATGAGGATACATTTAATTAATTATTCTTATGTTTTATTCTTCCCCCTCTCTTCTTTCTTTCTTTCTTTCTCCGTCCTTGCTTCCTTCCTTCCTTCCTTCTTTCCCTCCTTCCTTTCTGTCCTTTGCTTTGTGGTACTGGATATCGAACCAAGGACCTTCACACAGAGCTACATCCCCAGCCCTTTCTTATTTTTTATTTTGAAATATTGTCTTGTTAAGTCAATAACTTGCCCAGGCTGGACTTGAAGGAATCCTCCTGCCTCATCCTCCCAGAGTGCATAGATTCCAGGTGTGTGTGCCACTATACTTGACTTAAGTAATTCTTATTTCTAAAACTAAAAAGTGAAAATGTGCTTCGAACAATATCTGGAATGTTGTGAGTACTTAGTAAATATTAGCTATTTATTATTATTACAATAGGTATATGAGAACTTCCCCAATAATATTTTTGCCTATGTATACATTTTAGATTAGGAAAAACAAGTGCTTGGTAAGGGTGCCAGGTAACTAAATCACCCATGTGTTATGCTCACATATGTGCATGCAAATGCACAGAACAAGTACAGAAAGTCCTTTACCACATCAGTAACAATGATTACCATTGGGTGTATGGCGATGGTGTAGAGTATGGTATATAGAGGAGTCAGGGGATAAAGATTGCCTCCTTTCTTATTTCATGTATTATATAGTCTTTTAACTTTTTACAAATCTGCATTATTTTGAATATATTTAAAATAATCAAATTTACATGTAATTCCTGGTTAGCTTCTGTAATCTCTGTCCTCATTTAATTGAAAACTAATCCCAGGAAGAAAGAGTAATGTGCAAACACATTCACTGGAGGCTGTTTGTGTTCTTACATTCCAAGCTATTGCAGGAGAGAAAGGATTGTTTGTCAAAGCAGGACCAGCTGGGATTCCTTGGCTGACTCCCAGGTGTAACTGTGAAGCAGCAGGTACTGGGTGCTCTCCCACCTCATCGGGAGCAGCGCTCTCCTGTCTTCTCTTGGCATCCAGTAGCATCCTGTGCCCTGCTAAGGTGTTAACTGACAACTGACAGATTTTACTAAGAGCCTTCTCTCCCAGTAGTATTTTCATTTTAAAAGTTGACTTTAAAAACTTTAAAAAGAAATCCTGTGAGAGTTCCTTCACTATAGCCCATAGATATGATCTCAACTCTCTCATCTTTATTTTTTTGTTTTGTTTTTTTGTTTGGTACTGGGGATGGAACTCAGGTCCTTGAGCTTGTGCAGCAGGCAGTGGAACCACTGAGTTAAATCCCCGGCCCAACTCTCTTATCTTTAAAGGAATTAAATGCTCTCTTGACTCTTGACATCTCATTTGCTACCAATCAGGGTTTACCTATTTTCAAGTAAAATTTTCAATAGAGTAGTTAATTGTCTCATCAACTAATCTTCCCAGTTATTAGGACTGTAATGTAATCTGGCTTTCATCTTCTCATCTGAAATTGCTCTCTTCACGGTCACCATCATTAAGAGCTAATTGAGAACTGGAGGGACTTTTTTCAAATTAGCCCTATCCTCTCTGGGAGAATTGTATTACAGCACTTATCCTACTTTTTAATTTGTCTGTTTGTCTGGATCCCCATTTTATGTCTTAGTCTCTACTTCAGTCCTCTTCTGATCATTGTTGTAGGATGCTTAGCCCATGGTAGTGCTTAAAATGTTCTTGCTACCAGAGGTCTATTGGAACCTGGATGTTTGGGAGGCCCAGTGCTTGTCCCAAACTACTACCTAATAAAATTTGTTCAGAGTTTTGACAGGCAGTGCAAGTGTTAGATTGGGAGAGGTATTTTGAGCAGGTTAAATAATATAGCTACCAATCTTCAACAATACTGCACCAACACTCTTAAGATTGACTCTGATTACATGAATTATGAAGATAAACATACTGGCACAAGAACCAGAACTCATTGAGCTTTGTTTCAAAGAAAGGAACACAGTCTTCATCATGACATGGGTAAAGCATGAGGGTTACAGAAAGGAAGAGAGTTATGCTTTTTTTAAAATGCACTGTTTGGTACATTTTAGGTATACAATGTGATGACATCATCATTGGAAATTTGTACCTTTACATAATATATCTTGGTTCTTATTTTTTCCCCATCCCCCTGGCTTCCCTTCAACCCTTCCACCCCTGCCTATTTACAAAGACTGTGTTTCCATTTTTTCCTTTCCCTTCTTTCCTTTCTTCTACCCCTCCCACTTCCTGGAAGAGAGCTATCCTAACATCACATCAAGAATGTGACTTCATTTGGGCTGTTTCCAAGATTTAGCTATTTCAAATCATGCTGCTATAAACATGGGTCTGCATATATCATTGTGGTATGATGCTTTTAATTCTTTTGGGATGATACCAAGAAGGGGAATAACTGAATCAAATGAAACCTTAAGTTTTAGTTTTTTGTGGCCCCTCCATACAGATTTCCACAGTGATTGTACCAGTCTACACTCCCACCAACAGAGGAGAAGGGTTCCTTTTTTCCCACAGCCTCACCACCATTTGTTATTGGTTGATTTCTTGATAGCAGCCATTCTTTCCGGAGTGAGATGGACTCTCAGTGTTGTTTTAGTTTGCAACTCTTGAATGACCAGTGATGTTGAACATTTCTTCATATGCTTATTTGCCACTTGTACATTTCCATCTGAGAAATGTGTATTCATTTCAGATGCCTAGTTTGGGACTGGGTCTTTAAATTGGGGGCATGGGTCTGTCAGTGGATGAATGGATAAAGAAGTTGTAGATTTTTTTTATGTAATGGAGTATTACTCTGCCATAAAAGAGTTCAAACTTCAGACATTTCTAGGTAAATGGATGCACCTCGTGACCATACTCTTAAGTGAAATAAATCGGACACACATATGTTTAAGTACCACATTGTTTCCCCGGTGTGAGAAACCAAATGGCTAAATAAGGACCAAAATATATAATAGATACTGGGAAACCGGAAGAAAATGTCCAAATAGGAAGGGGAACCAGGGAAGGGGCAGAAGGAAAGGAAGGAAGGGGAAAGAATAAAAAGAGAATACAAGGAAAAAATGAAAATAAAACTGTGGTGAATAAGGAGGGGCATAGAAGTTGAAGGGAGGGGAGGGGATTGGGGAATAAAGAAGAATCAAGATACATTATATCCAGGTACAAATTCCCTATGATGAATGTGATCATTATGTAGATCTAAAATGTACCAATCAAATTAATCATTTTAAAAAAGAATGTGACTCCAGTGCCCGAGGTTTTCAGCAGATATACACTTATCCCTATTCCCTGAGACACTGGCCAGGCCTCCTCAATATTGTCAGTGTTCTTAAGCACATCTGTAGCAATGGAAGTAAAGATGGCCTTTAGACATTTTTAATTCCATCTCTGCTGAAGATACCATTACTGATTTCAGGTTTGACCAAGAGTGTTCAAAATGCAGCAGTGAAAAAGCAATGCTACTTCTGGTGATTCTTTTACAACTCATACCCCTACTTCATTTAGTGACCCTGGCTCTTATTGGTTTCGTTTTACTATTTTGCAGATATTTTTCTTGGGGATGCTGGGAATGGATAATAAATGAAGGAGAAAAGATATCAGTCTACAGACAGGAGATAAATGTGCTTAGCTGCACTATGAGCAACTTTTCTTCTCCTGAATATTCCTGAAATTAGACAGCATAATTTTAAGTAGAGTATTCTGACTGTAGAAATAAAACCATTGTAATAGAAATGTGTCATAAGATCAATGTCTTCCACTTCTAAAACAAACATCTTGGCTGTGCCTCTGTGTTTGTTTTGGCTTTAGAAGCTGAGCCCTTTATCAAACAGTAGGAGACCATTATCTGGTGATAATGTATTTTGATTCTATTGTTGTTATTTTAAAACTGGTTTCTTCTAGGCCCATCATTCTGGCATGTTTGTTTAATGACATGTTTAAAAATCTTTGTAAGAGCTGTATTACAATGACACATACTTTATATTGCCAGAAAAAAACCCACAATCTCCAGGGCTGATGATAAATTCCAGTCCTGGACTCAGCTACTGTATACTTTAAAGCTCTTTCTTGCTTTTCAAATGTTGGCACAGTTGTCAATCATTTTGTATCATACTTATAGTTTGTATGAGGAAGCCATTTGTTAAATTGCAGCCTCCTAGACTCAGAGAACATTTACCAAATTCTTTCAGATAAAATGCCATCATATTCTGCAAAACACCAAGAAACTTTAAAGAGAAGGAAATACACCCAAGAGAGGAAAACAGCAAATTACAGAACAGAAAAGTGACACAGTTCTCTATGGACCTTTTGGTAAGAACCGAGAATGGTACTTAATTCCTCTCATTTTATTGTATGCGCTTGTGTGATATTCATTTGATTAGGTAAATATCTTTGAGACAAGGAACTGATATTACACTGATGGCCTCAAGACTGTGAAGGAGTTGACACCCTACTCTGATGTCTTTTTGTGGTGACTCCAGAGCCACAGCAGCATCTGTGGATTTTCTCCACATTATACCATCCTTCTCTTTCCATTAGCTAGACCCTACTCTTCTCTAAAGCCACAATGTCCTCTAAATTATAGCAAATAAATTAGACAGATGGAAGAAGCCCATTAGATATTTCCTTTTTCTCTAATACTTCTCCCTGATCCTGATCCAGTGTTGTTCAGTACCAGGGCCCATCAGTCTTATAATATTTTCTTTAGTACTCTCTGTATTTATTTTTCTGATCCTGTTATTCTAGTCAAGTATGCAGAAGACACTGACTGAGTTCTTTCTGAAGTGCCAACTCAAATGTCTATCATTGTCATCTCTCTTTTAACCTACAAGGTATAGGTTACTTCTCATATGCATTAAGTGTTATGTGAAAACTGAATAGCTAATATCTAGCAATACATAGTACATATAAGACGAGTCATGTACATTTTTCAAGTGAAGTTTTGCAGTAGGAAAAACAACGCATTGCAAGTTAATCTCTTCTGTGACCAGAAGTGGAAATTACAAATGATCTTAAAGCATACTTCTGTTTTATGAGAAAATTAACTCAAGTGATTCTATTTATTTATTTATTCCAGGACTGGGGATTGAACTCAGGACCTTGCACTTTTGAGGCAGGTGGGGCACCACTGAGCTAAATGCCGGCCCTGAGTGTTTCTTTTTAGTTGAGAAGTTACTAGGCAAGGAAGTCCCATTTTCCTGAAAAAAATTGTATAATAGCAATCTTTTGGGTCCCTGGCCTCTTAGTTACTAGAGTTCTTTTTTTTTTTTAGTTCTTTTATTGGTCCATTTTAGGTATACAGTTCGTTTACATTTGTCATTGGGTGCCTGTACCTGTACATGATGTTATCTTGGTTCTTATTTTTTCCCCATTACCTGTGCACCCTTCACTCCCTCCACCCTTCCCTATTTACATAGAAAAAAAAAGGAAATGAAATCTAGAGTTCATTTCTAGGGAGAGAAACAAACAGAAACCAGGGTATTGCCCAGCCAGGTAGGATGTGAGATCCCAACTTCCTGTCCCTGAGGTTTCAATTTAAGGATCCCTCCGGTGGGGAGAGGTGAACCAGTCGAAAGCTGGCTGATGAGAAATGATGCCAGAAATTCTAGAGGGAATCTTGCTATGAGAAAAATGACTGGTAGACTGATCTTAATATGGATCCAGGTATTTTTAAGAGAGATTAGAGCTAACATGCTCTATATCTGTCTGACCTAAGATAACCTGCAAGTCCCACAACCTTTTTTTTTTTTTCCATTAAGCTTATTGGTACATTTTAGGTATGAAATAAAATTACATTCGTCATTAGGATCTTGTACCTTTACATGATGTATTTTGGTTCTTATTTTTTTTCCCTTCCCCTGCCCTCCCTTCACCCCCTCCACCCTTCCCTATTTGCAAAGACTTTGTTTCCATTTTTTTCCTTTTCTCATACTTTTTCTTTTCCTTTCTTTCCTTTCCTCTACCCCTCCCACTTCCCTTACTCCGTTAGACTTTTTCTTCCTATTACACAATATCAATTATACATTATTAAAATTATAATGTCAAGATCTAGACATTGCCATAGATTTTCCAGAATTTAAAAGGATTTAGAAAGCATATTACAAAAATCTTTTTTGAAATAAATTTGACAACTTCTAAGAAGTACCTTGAAAGACAAATTAATGAAACTAACTCTGGAAGAAGTATAAAATTTGAATAGCACCTATTAAAGAAAGTATATTCCTAGCATGAAAACCTACCTATATGACAACAGACTCATATACATTTTGACTGATAAATTATATTAAATATTTAAAGCAGAAAAAAGAAGGAACACTTCTCCCCTCATTTCAGGAACTCAACATTGTGCTAATCCTAAAAGTGGATAAAGATAATAGAAGAAAAAAGTATGAACATAGATAGAAATTTGTTTAACAAAACAAACTATTAGAAGTCAGATCTGGCAGTATGTAGAAAGTGGTTTTGTTATAGGGATGGCAGTGTTGGTTCAGCGTTGGAAGATCCACCCCCAAAAGCCATCATTTTAACAGGGGAAAGGAAAAAGCCACATAATCCTGTCAGAGGTTGCAGAAAATGTGTTGGACTAAATTCTACAGCTGTTCATGGTAAAAGCTATCAGGAGACTAGAAATAGAACAGAACCTTCTCAACAGATCAAAAACATGTACTCCATACTTCCAGCAAAAAAGCCTTATATGAATGGAGAAGATACAATGCTTTCTCCCTAAGATCTGGAACAAGGGCAGATATGCCTACTCTTCATCTGTCCATTAAACTTTGAAACATAGGCCCAAACCAAAAGAGTCTGGCAATAAAAATAAACAAATAGCATAGGATTGGCAAGGTAGAAGTAAAATCTTTATATGTAGAAGAAATTATCATCTACAGAGAAAATACTAAGAAATCTCTAGGAGCCCCTAGAACTTGTATTTAAATTTAGCAGGATTAAAAAACAAAAGGTATATATAAAAATTCAGGTCTATATATACTTGCTATCAATGAAGAATTGGATATTGAAATTTAAAAGTTATGTAGGAATACAAAGGGCTAGAAAAGTAAAAAGAAAAAGAAAACAGTGTTGGAAGACACTTAGTACCTAATTTTAAGACTTCCTCTAAAGCTACAGTAATTAAGGCAGTGCTGGTGTAAGGAAAGACATATAGATCATTGGGATAAAACAGACAATCTAGAAATAGAACCACACATATATGGTCCACTGAGTTTTGAAAGATTATTTAAGAGTAACATTTTGTAGAACATAAACTCAATTCAAGAGCAGAGGAAAACATAGTGCCGTCAGCAAGTGGCACTAGAACACCTGGTATCCTTATATAAAAACTTAACCTCAGCCCTTTATTTCCATACATAAAAATAACTTGAAAGGATCTATGAACCTAAATATGAAAGATTAAAACTATAAAACTTTAAGAAGAAATTATAAGGGAAAATGTTTATGAATTTAGGGTAGGCAAGAATTTCCTAGGATATAAAAACATGATGTTTAAAAGAAAAAAATTGATAAATGAGATTCCATCAAAATTTAGAACTATAAATGACATCATTAAGAAAATGAAACGTAGTCCTTAAACAGACCATATTTATAATGCATATAACCTATGACCAGAATATATAAAGAACACTTACAGCTCATTAATAGACAACCCAATTAAAAAGTAGACACAAGAAGATGATAAATAGCCAGTACAGCACAAGGAAAGGTGTACAACACTAGAATCAGAAAAATACTAATCAGTACAATAACAAGATTGAATTATACACGCATTATGAAGATGAAGTTAAAAGTTTTAAAAGAACAAATGTCAGCTTAGGTGTGAACCAGTTAGAATTTTCTAATACTGCTAATGTGAGTGTGAAATGACAAAATCATTTTGGAAAACAATATAGAAATTTCTTGTATTACTGTTAAGAACCAACAGTCCTGTGCCTAAGTTTTTTCTTGAGAGGAATGAAAACACATGTTCACAATAGATTTGTACATACAATTGGAATATCCCTTCTCTGAAATTGTTAGCACCAGAGTGTTTCAGATTTTCATTTGAAATCCACTTGATCTGCAAAGAGGATAGCTACTAGTGCTTTCTTTTGGGGGGGGGGGTTTCCTGTCACATGGAGTATTATTTTCCCCCCTTTAGCTTTGAGACTATGAGTTTCTTTCTGAATTAAATGTATTTCTTGTATGCAGCATATTGTTACATCTTGTTTCTTGACCCAGTGTGCCAGTCTATTTCTTTTGATTGGTGAATTTTGAGACCATTAACATTAATGGTTATAACTCATACATATTGACTTATCATTGTTATGACTTTTTCTGTTTGTTGGATTCTCTTCCTTTCCTTTTAATTTCTTGTCATTTGCAATGGATTCATTCTGCTGGGGTTCCTGGGTTGTGATCTTCATTGTCTTTTCCTAGGGTATTGTCTAAAATTTTTTGGAGTGTTTGTTTGGTATTCATGAAGTACCTAAGGTGCTCTTTGTCATGAAAGTATCTTATTTCTCCATCAGTTTTGAAAGATAATTTTGCAGGGTACATCAATCTTGGTTGGAGGCTGTTTTCTTTTATGCCTTGAAATACATCACTCCAAGCTCTTCTTGCCTTAAGGGTTTGCATTGAGTAGTCTGCTGTGATTCTGATAGGCTTTCTTTTGTATGTGATTTGTTTCTTTTCTCTAACTCCTTGTAGAATTTTCTTCTTCTGTTGGGTTTCTGAAATCTTAACAATTATATGCTTATGTGTAGATTTTTTTTTGATCACAGCTACTTGGAGTCCTATATGCCTCACTTATCTGTATGTCAAGCTCTTTTCCCCTGCTTGGAAGTTTTCTGCCATTACTTCTCTGAACAGTACTTTTATGTTATCTGCACTCTCTCCTGTTTCTTCATTGAGTCCAATCAGTCTTATATTATTCTTCTTTGCATCATCTAGCAGCTGCTGGATTGATTTCTTGTGGTCCCTTACTATTTTAAAGAAATTTTTCTTTTCCTGGTCCCTAATTGCAATCTTATCTTCTATATCTGAAATTCTGTCCTCACATTGGTTCATTCTGCTGCGTAGACTTTCAGCAGAGTTTTTAATCTCCTGGAAATCTGTTTGCATCTGTTTTATGGATTCCATCTGTTTCCTATGTTGAGATTCCATCATGTTTCTCAGCTCCTCTATTTTTTTAATCTGTGTCCTGTCTAGGTTTATTAATCATGTCTTGAACTATGGACACAATCTCTGTTGTTATCTGAGAAATTATTTCTGATTTCATTGTTTCCAGATCCTCTTTAGTTGCCATTTCAGGGAGTCCAGGTGATTGAGTATCACAATGTTCCATCTTTTTTCCCTTTGGGATTGTTTTAGGTGATCTGGAAGTCTGGTTTTTAAAACTTGTTTACTTGTCTTCTCTTTTCAACATGGTGGGGGGAGTTGCTGCTGGTGCCTGGGGGACTCACCTCCTCAGTGCTCATGGGGGTTATACGGTGGCCCGGAAGCCCCCTCTTGTGTGCTTGGAGTCACTCACCTCCTCTGTGCTTGTGGGAGTGGTCCCCAGAACCTTTTATGTAAGAATGCCTGAACATAGCAGGAATCTTGTTTGAGGAGCCACAGATAGAAGTGCTGATGGAAATAAAACATGAAGGACATCCCTGCATAATACATGGTGCTCTTTATACCACAGAGTAACACTGTTTTGGAGCAATCATCCAGTACCAATGTGGCAGTGGTCATGGACTTGGTGGAACCAAGAAAGGCCCCAAAGGATGACTATGGTAAGATCCCAGGATCCCCAGATTTTCCTTCTCTTAAGACTTGGTGCCATGTTCTGAGTTCCCAATAGCTCCAGTATTGCTGGTATTCTACCCTAGTTTTAGGCTGGGTTTTTTTTTTAATCCCCTGTTAAAAAGTAAAGGAAAAAAAAAATGACAGGAGACACAAGGGAACCTCAGTGTCATGCACACCAAGTTGAAACTGGAAATTAATTTTTACATATAAATATTTTTCTGTGTCATGATTAGTTTCTTTTAGATTACGAATTTTCAATTACAGACATATAATTGGTTAAAATGACTTTCTGGGGCTGGCTGGGTATTTGATGCAACAGCATTGTATATTTTCTTGCTAATTCAAAAAAGATACAGAAAGTGTTAATGATATCTTTGTCACACATGAGATCTGCCTGTTTGCCCTTATTCTCCCTTCAGGACCTATCAAACTGGTAGTGATTCTTAAATATGTTTTGATTGAATGCTTTTTGGTTCATGGAATGTTTATAAAACACTGTCAGTCTTCCTTGGGCTGTGCCTAAATGTTTGTTGAGGATGATTTGTATAATCAGAAAATAGGACTGAATCCATTAAAAAAAACAACTTCTAAAGGTCATGATCATGGTCAACCAGATTGAATAGAGACATATTGATATAACTGATTTACGAATTCATACAAATGTATGTACAAGAAAGTAATACTACTTTTCTCCTTAACAGAAACAGCTGGTGTCAATGATGCGGATGGCTGCAGTTTTATTTGGGTGACAGCAGTTGGTATAACAACTCTTCTACTGCTTACATTTAAAATACCCCATATAGGCAGGCACATGCTCCTGAGGTATGGCAAGTCTGGAGTCCCCAGTGTGGGACTTAAACTCCACAAGAGCCAAGAACAGTCTGAGAGCTACTCTTCTGGAATTGAATAAACAAACAAACAAATCTGTTTTTTCTGGATTGTCAGTTCTTCCCTGAATTTATCCCTTTCTCAGTAGACTTTGTAAGATTTTAATAAAGAAGATCAATATTGTCCTTATTTTCACTGAAAAAAATAAGAAAAATAAACGAAAAAAACTCTAAAGCAAAGATTGACTGCCTTAATGAATAATGTTTGCAAGATGTTGGATTTTTTGACTTAGTTATAATTGAAAAAAAGTTTTTTCTTATTTATCTTGAAGAATTTCACTTTCAAAGGATTAAGCAATTCTCTGACTGAAAATAAGAGTTTAAGGTATTAATCGCCCGGCACTTTCTGGCTGTCATGAGGTGAGCAGCTTTGATTTACGGCATGCTCTGCATCATGATGACCTGCTTCATTACAAGCCCAGAAATAATGGAGCCAAGTGACCACAGACGGAATCCTCTAAAACAGTGAACCAAAAGAAATCTTTCAATATTTCTCCTTTAAGTTATTTTTCTCTGGTATTTTTCAAAGCAATGGAAAGCTACAACAATACCATACTTTGCCTTCTGGACCTTTTATGACCCTCTCCAAGCAGGAAAAAAAAATTCATGCAATACAGTTTTTGGCTATTTGCAATTTGCTAGATACTTTGCATACATTGTGTAACTTAATTTCTACAATTTTTTCATTTCTACAATTATCTCTACACTGATTTTAAGCTCTTTTCACATTAAGGAAACTGAGGACCAAGGAAGTTATATAACTTCCTCACAGTCACAGAGCACATGTGGCACAGTGAGAATTTGAACCCAGTGTCCCTGGCTCCCAAGCTGGTGCTTTCAATCATACTCTTCAATATTGAACTATAATGTCACATATTGTCTCCAAAATGTCACCTTCTCTCATTTCAGCCTGACTCTTCTTGGCCTTTACTACATAAGAAATAGAAATGAAATGTCTTCACCCTCCTTTGCTTACTTTGTCCGTGCTGTTGGGGTTCATATTCTACATACATAACAGTTGCTGGTTTGTATCTTACTATTTTGAAAGAGAAAAAGAATGCAACAGCCAAAAATAAGTCTTAGAAATATCACTTGATAGTCTAGTGGGTTTTTTATTTTTCATTTATATCTCCAGTTGATACATACAACCATTCATTCATCACTCATTTAGAGCAGATTATTTGGATATTTCTTAAACACAGATGGATATTCCCTTAGTAACTCTCTTCTTATTTAAAAAATAATTTATCCAAATAAATGTTTTATGAAAAAATGAGTAAATAATCCACATCTTCCTTCATTTCAAAATGTGAGAAATAGGTAGATCCTAAAAGCTACTCCATTCTCTCAGTTTTCATGATGGGATGACTGAGAACAACATGGGATTATGAACTGGATTATAAGGGAGTAAGATTGAAATTGAGCCTAGCCAGAAGTTTATAAATCCAGTTGCTAATTTGTCTAGACATAAGAAAAAGGCCAAGGCCATGAAACTTCCAACTCAAAGATAGAAGGCGTCTCTTCAGTGGTATTATTTACAAATAGTAATATTTTCATTTGTGATGAAATGAGGAATTTCTCCATTGGATGGTAGAAGAGTAAAGTTTGGTAAACTGAAAATTATCTATTATGCTCTTTGCCTTATTTTAATATGAGATCATAAAATTTTTCTTCTCTCTTATGACTGGCACCTTAAAGTATACCAAGCTCATTCTCTGACTAGAAAAAATATCATAGAGTTTAAAAATGAAAGTAATGTCGATTTCCAACAATGTAATATAAATGAAACTTGAATACTTCACTTCTTCTCTTCCTTTGAAGTGCCTGTTCCACTCAGCTGAAAATAACTAGATGATGGTAAAAGAAGTAAGGTGGTTGTAATATCATAATTTTTGTTAGTCAAATTATTAATATTTCATGCCAACTTCAAGTCACAACAGTATCCGAAATCTTTAAAATTACAATAACACCTATGTGGTCCACTTTTCACATTTAGGCTCCAGAATTTATTTTTAACATCACTGGTGAAATATTTTCTTTTGGTGAAGATTTATGTAAAAGAATTCATATTTCAATTTTCAGCAATTATAAGGGTTATGATGGACTATTAATTGTTAATAAATGTAGGCTGTCCTAGAAAAAATTACTTATTTTTCTCAATTATTTCTGAAACACCTTAGCTAATTGAAAAATGTCTTGGATGGTTATTGAAGAAACTGCTCAGGTCTTCTGCTTCTCCTGTTTTTCAAAAGAAATTTAATTTTTCCAAGTCTCCATCCTTCATTTATGAAATGAGAATAATGATGACTTTGTCACAGAGGTGTGAAATATGACAATGCCTACTCACATCTGAATAATTTTATCGTAGATATTGGGCTATTTGCTCATGCAGGGCACCCCAGCAAAGACACCACAGCACGGGGTTTGGTATATGAAGATGCAAAGTCTGATGTTGTTGGCATGGGTTGAGTAGACCCATCTCTCAGAGCAGTACTTACATTAACTAAAACTCATGTATTTTGTGAATGAGGAATGATGGTGAGTTGATGGAAAGTGAGAAAAATTATGATCAGAGCAGAAACATTGACTGTTAATTTTCTCCTTGATTTTCAATCTTTATAGAGTTAACTCTTAATAAGAAAATTGCTGAAGGAATTTGAGATCAAAATAAGGTGAATCAAATGACATGAAACCTTAATGGAATAACCTGACATATTTATTTCAAAATAGAGATGATTTTATCATTCAGACAGGAATATTTGCAGGTACCTTGTCACAGTACCATGTGGTTATGTCCACATCAAGGTTGGCTTTGGCAGTAGGGCTGTGGCATGACTAAGGCTTTCAGTTATGCTGCTAAGGAAAGGTGATCCAGTGAAGTCTGCCCATATACTTTGTGAATCTTCTATTTTCATACTCAATTCTTACTTTTTTGCAGTTGACACTGTATGTTTTTAGCTTTAATAATTCAATAATTCAAGGCATAATCACATTTCCAAATCCAGAGATAATTTCTTCTCTTTTGACATGAGTTGGCATACTTTTACTATAAATTAATTTCAAAAATGTAGTCTTTAGAAATTATTTGACTCTCCCTCACCAAATTCTTGGTTCCATTTATGATAATACCTATCCTATATGTGAAAGGTAATTTATATAATGCATCTACTATAGCTTCTAGCACCTTTCAGATATTCGGTAATGTTTGTCTCTTGAACATAAATATCTTCTCTGAAATACTTTATCATTTTATTGCATGTTTCTGTTGGTTATGGGATCTACAGCATACTAGATTTTCTGGATCATTTCATCCCAATTTCAAACAATTGTTCTCATTTTCCAATACTCATTTCTATTTTCCTCTAAGCCAACAAACTCTTAAAAATTCAATTTTTCAGCATCTAAATTATATCTCTCAGATGCTTTTACACCTTTGACATAAAAAGCATTTTTCAGACTCTGTTACCTGATTTTCCTTAGAGAAAATATCCATAAGGCCTTTGAAGTATGTGCAAAACAACACTTTATTATAAAATTGGGAATGCTATTTGTTATAATGTCACTGTGTGACTTACATTAAAGTGAGATATAGGTAACTAAAACTGGCAGGTGGTACTTACTACTTTTGTACTTTGTACTACAGTTTGCTGTTGAGGTCAATATTTTGTTTTTTGTAAGTGCTTCTTGGTTCTGTAAGGAATGGGACAGTGTCCTATTCATCTTTGTATTTGCTAGGCACTTAGTAAATATGCATTGAAAAAGGAGAAACCATTTAAAAAATAGCTGTGTTCTAAAAGTTAGGAGAATGAAGTTGATTTTAGAAGGCTTTCTTTTTTCTTCACAGTTTTTTAAAAAGTTATATTAATCAATGTATTAGTACCAAGAGTACCCTACTAATACAGAACACTGGCACCCTTTTAGCACCAAGTTCATGGTCACAGTTGTGATAAAGATATGTTTGTGGATTTTTAAAGCAAGGTAACTAGAATCACTAAAACATGTGTCTTTGACCCATTTCCTTAGTTGATCAAGTTAATTTTGGAAATTTCTCTGACACCGGGTTAAAGTGCTTGGATGAAAGTTCTCCTTATATCACTTTAAACTCACTTAACTAGGGTTATACAGTATATGGGATTCAGAATAGATAGGAGATTTTTCTAGGCTCTTCTGAATGCTAATCAGATATGTTTTGAAGACAGCCTGCATAGAATAGAAGACAAACATTTTGTCATAAACACTGATGGGTTCTTCACTTTTTCTTTCATCTTTTATGTTCATATTATCATTGAATTTCTGAATTACCAATAAACTCTCCCTAATGAATGAACCTCTCTAGATAGTTTTCATCATATTCTGCATGAACATTTTTAACATGGAGAACATACTCCCCAAAAAAGAAGTTTTATGGAGACCAGATTTCTTTCTATTATCTCCACACCTTAGTTTCCTCTCTGAAGTCATGCAAGTATAATATACATTTTCCTATTTCTTTCTTTAAATGTCTGAAAATATTATGTAACTTGTTATACTAAGAATGGCAGTGAAGAAAGTGATAACCCTTTTCTTCATCTCTGAAATTTCATAAAATAGCATCATCCTGTTTGGCTTTTTCATGTACAGTGATATAAAATGACATTTTCTTATGTTTTCACATTTTGACATTCTATCTCTTAATTAGTGTTCTGTTGCAGTTGTGTGAATATAAGTGTACTCTCTTGATATTTTATTAAATCTTAATGAAGAGTATCTTCCTAAGATGTTTTAAAACATGATAATATTCTTTATTTTCCCATTTTTCAATTTTATTAAAATTATAAAATTTTAAAGTGGAGCATTACTGAACATATGATATATCCATATATCTACTAATGAGAAGACTGTGACGATTTTAAAAGCAGTGTGCAAATTCTTTAATAACACATACATCAGAGGTGGGCTCTAACTTTTTTGCTTTTGAATGAAAATAGAATACAGAGTTTCTCCAAGAATTCTGAGATGAGGTCATAAAAAAAGCAGTGCTCCTTCAGCCTGACTCTCTCTTGAGATTCATGCTCTTGGAACTACAATATCATATTTAAAGAGGTATGGTCATGTTGATAGGTGTCACACAGGTGTTCTGAAATCAAACTTCTAACGGAGATTCCAGGCACCAACCAGCATTAACCACAAGACATGTAAGGAAGCTTTTGAAATGGCTTCTGTCCCAGGCAGTACCTGACTGCCACCTTATAAATAGGTCCTCAAAATGCTTTGGCTTTGTGTGTGTGTGTGTGTGTGTGTGTGTGTGTGTGTGTGATCTCACACAAATTTTAGGATTTTTTTCCCTACTTCAATGAAGAACATCTTAGTATTATGACAGGCAATTGTGTTGGATCTGTAGGTTGCTTTGGATAGTATAGGCATCTTATAATCCATAAACATGGAATGTATTTCCATTTTTTTCTGGGTGTGTCTTCTTGAATTTCTTAATGTCTTATAGTTTTCATTGTAGAGATCTTTCTCCCCATTAGTTAAATTTATACTTGGACATTTTACTATTATTGCATTATTTCTAGGCAGGTGTTATAAATGAGATTGCAGTCTTGATTTCAACTTCAGATAATTCACTATACATATATATATATATATGTATATCAACACAACTGATTTTTATATGTTGAGATTTATTGTGAAATTTTGCTGAATTCATGGATAACTTAAGTATATTTTGATTTACTTTGATTTTTTTTATGTTAGATCATGTCATTTGAAAGCAGTGATAATTTGATTTCTTCTTTTCCAATTTAGATGACACTTTTTTTCTCTTGTCTGATTAGGATGTTCAACACTATGTTGAGTAAATGTAGTGAAAGTGGGCATTCTTGTCACATGCCAGAGCAATCTTGAGCAAAGAGAATAAAGCAAGAGGCATTGTACTGTCTGATCTTAAATATACTACAAAGCTTAGTTATCAAAACAGCATGGTATCAGCATAAAAGCACAGGATAGAGAGGCTAGTCAATGAACATTTTTATAGCCAAATGAATTTTGATGAAATTGATGAACATACACATTGGAGAAAGCATAATATTTTCATAATTCGTGCTTGGAAAATTGAGTATATACAGTTAGAAGAATGACATTTAATGAAATTTAATTCTCCAGCCAGAGGCCTGCCAATCCATCGGTAAGTGTGCACAGATCCCAGGGAGCAGCTGTGTGGCCCAGACCAGTGCAGCTGCAGGAGGATCCCAGCCAGGGCTCCCCCCGCCAACCCAAGAAGCTCAGGCACACCCACTCAAGCCAAAGGCACACCCAGAAAAGAGATGCACAGGTACACAAGCTTCAGCCAGAGGCCCACCATATCATCAGCCATAGCCAAGGACCTGCCTGGAAAAGAGCTACTCAGGTGCACAAGCAACAGCCAGAGGCTCACACTGATACCATTGATAAGTGTGTGGAGAACCTAGCCAGAAGCTTATGTAGAAAACAAGAACTGAGGTACACAGCCTCCAGCCAAAGGCCCTCGCAGACAACAGCTACACAGAGGCCCCAGTGAGAGGCATGCCTAGATACTATCCAAGAGTGCATAGGCCCCAACCACAAGCTTGCCTAGACAACAGATCAGCTCAGGGATCCAGAAGGCCACCACTCTGAACCCAGAAATTGGTGTACTGGGGAGTAGAAGAGTAAAGGCTGCTCAGTGGCTTGCTGAGAATTCAAGACCACTAGGTGAACAAAGTTGCCTCAACAAAAGCACAGCAGGCTGCATCTGTTGAAATGAGAAAACACATAAATAAGTCGCAAAACCAGACTTCCAGATCACCTAGGGCAAACTCAAAGGGCAATGAGATAGAACAATCTGATACTCAAGCACCTAGACTCCTTGAACTGGCAACAAAAGAGGATCTGGAAAAGATGAAATCAGAAATACTTCCTCACATAACAGCAGAGATTTTGCCCATAGTATAAGACATGACTAATAAACCTAGAGAGGACAAAGATAAAAAAAAAAAAATAGAGGAGCTGAGGAACATGATGGAATCCCAGCATCGGAAACAAATGGAATCCATAAAACAGATGCAAACAGATTTGCAGTAGATTAAAAACTCCATTGAAAGTTTACATAGCAGAATGAGGCAATTCAAGGACAGAATTTCAGATAGAAGACAGGATTGTAATTAGTGACCAGGAAAAGAAAAATTTCTTTAAAATAGTAAGGGACCATGAGAAATCAATTCAGCAGCTGCTAGATGATGCAAAGAAGAATAACATAATACTGAACAGAGTCAATGAAGAAACAGGAGACAGTGCACATAACATAAAAAAACTGCTCACAGAAGTAATGGAAGATAACTTCCAAAATAGGGGTAAAGAACTTAACATACAGATAAGTGAGGCATATAGGACTCCAACTAGCCATGATCAAAAAAATTCTATGCATAGGCACATAATAGTTAAGATTCCAGAAACTCAACAGAAGAACAAAATTCTACAAGCCATTAGAGAAAAGAAACAAATCACGTACAAAAGAAAGCCCATCAGAATCACAGCAAACTTCTCAACACAAATCCACAAGGCAAGAAGAGCATGGGGTGACATATTTCAAGCCCTTAAGGAAAACAACCACCAAACCAGATTGATGCAACCTGCAAAACTATCTTTCAAAATGGATGTAGAAATAAAATATTTTCATGACAAAGAACACCTCAGGAACTCCATGAATAACAAACCACCACTCCAAAAACTTTTAGACAATATCCTAGGAAAAGACAACAAGGATCCAACAAGGATCGCAACACCAGGAAGCCCAGCAGAATGAATCCATCAGGCATAACAAGAAATTAAATGCAAAGGGGAGAATCCAACAAAAAGAAAAAGTCATGACAATGATAAGTGAATACATATACATTATAAGTATCAATGTTAATGGTTTCAATTCACCAATCAAAAGAAATAGATTGGCAGAATGGGTCAAGAGGCAAGATCCAACATGCTGCATACAAGAAACACATTTAATTCAAAAAGAAACTCATAGACTGAAAGTTAAAGGGTGGAAAACAATACTCCACAAAAAAGGAACCCGAAAAAAGGCAGGAGTAGCTAGCTATCCTCTTTGCACATCAAGTGGATTTCAAACCAACAGTGATGAAGAGAGACAAAGAAGGACACTATGTCCTTGTAAAGGGAAAAATCCAAGGTGAAGAGATGACAATCATAAATATATATGCTACACTAGTGTGCTCAACTATATAACACAAATACTAACAGACATGAGAAGTCATATAAGCACTAATACATTAGTAGTGGGGGACTTCAATACCCACTGTCACAAATGGATAGTTCAACTATACAAAAAATAAACAATGAAATACTAGAACTCAATCAAAATCTTGAACAAATGACCTTAACAGATGTTTACAGAGTGTTCCATCCCACAAAATCAGAATACACATTATTTTCTGCTGTATATGGGACATTCTCCAAAATAGAACACATACTCACTCATGGAACATGTTTAATTTAAATAAGTGCAAAGGAACTGAAGATATCCCCTGTATATTATCAGACCATAGTGCAATCAAATTGGAGATTAATAGCAAAAGAAACCACAAGAATTTCATAAACAAATGGAAACTGAACAACACACTTCTGAATAACCAATGGGTCACACAGGAAATTAAAGAAGAAATGAGACAGTTCTTTCAATTAAATGACAATACCAAAACAACTTATTGGAATCTATGGGACACACTGAAAACAGTCTTACGAGGAAAATTCATAGCAGTAAATACTCACATTAGGAAAACAGAGTGAGCTCAATTACACAACGTGATGTTGAACCTCAAGCTTCTAGAAAAAGAAGAGCAGAGCAAACACAAAGATCATACAAGGGAGGAAATTATAAAGATCAGGCCAGAAATCAATGCAACGGATACTAAGAGAATGATATAAAATATTCAATGAAGCTGAGAGTTGGTTCTTTGAAAGAATAAACAAAATTGCCAACCCCTAGCCAACCTTATCAGAAAAAGGAAAGAAAAGGCCCAAATCCATGCAATTAGGAATTAAAGAGATGAAATTACAACAGACACAGCAGAAATCTAGAGGATCATCGATACCTACTTTGAGAATCTATACTTCAATAAGATGGAAAACACAGAAGAAAAGGACAGATTCCTAGATATGTGTGAATTACCAAAGTTGAACGAAGATGACCTAAAAATTGTAAACAACCCAATATCAGTCAATTAAATTGAAAACGTAATTAAAAACTTACCAACTAAGAATAGCCCAGGTCCTGATATCTTCACTGCTGAGTTCTACAAGACATTTAGGGAGGAACTACTGCCACTACTGTTTAAACTCTTCAATGAAATTGAAAGGGAAGCAATACACCCAAATTAATTCCCGGAAGCAGGCATTCCCTTAATCCCCAAAGCAGAGAAAGACCCAACCAAAAAAAAAAGAGCTATAGGCCAATTTCACTAATGAACACAGATGCAAAAATCCTTAGTGAGATACTGACAAATAGATCATCAAGAAGATCATACATCCTGACCAAGTGGGATTCATCCCAGGGATGCAGTTTATGGTTCAACATATGCAAATCAATAAATGCAATACACCATGTTAATAGAGTCAAGCACAAAAACCATATGATTATCTTAATAGATGCAGAAAAAGCATTTGACAAAATCCAACAAGCATTTATGATGTAAACTCTTGAAAAATTTGGAATAGATGGTTGCTACTTCAATCTGATAAAATCCATCTATGTAAAATCAACAGCCAATATCATACTAAATGGTCAAAACCAGAAATTCTTAACACTAAAGTCAGGAACAAGACAAGGATGTCCACTATCACCTCTCCTGTTCAATATAGTCTTGGAAACATTAGCCATGGCAATTAGACAAGAGAAAGAAATAAAAGGAATAAATATATGAAATGAAGAAGTCAAATTGTCATTATTTGCAGATGACATGATACTGTATATAGAAGACCCCAAGAACTCCACCAAAAGTCTTCTAGACTTAATACCAAATTGAGTAAAGTAGCTGGATACAAGGTCAACACACAAAAAGCAATAGCTTTCCTCTACACAAACAAGAGGCTCACTGGGAGAGAAATAGGGCCGACAATTCCTTTCACAAGAGCATCCAAAAAAATTGAAAACCTAGGAATCAACCTAACAAAATAAATCAAAGACCTCTTCTCTGAAAACTATAGCACTCTGAAAAAAGAGATTGAAGAGGTTATCAGAAAATGGAAAGACATCCCTTGCTCCTGGGTAAGAAGAATCAACATAGTGAAAATGGCCCTACTTCCAAAACTGCTATATAGATTCAATGTAATCCCAATTGAAATTCCAGCAGCATAGTTCACAGACTCTGAGAAAACAACCCAAAAATTCATTTGGAACAAGAAGAGACCTAGAATAGAAAAAGCAATTCTAAGCAATAAAGACGAGGTATAGGGTATCTTGAAACTATACTACAAAGCTACTGTGATAAAAACAGCATGGTACTGGCAAAGAAACAAACCTGAGGACCAGTGGAACAGATTAGAAGATGCAGAAACAATGCCAGACACACTCAGCCATCTCATCTTTGATAAAGGAGCCAAACACCCTCACTGGAGGAAAGGTAGCCTCTTTAGTAAATGGTGCTGGAAAAATTGAGTTTCAACTTGTCAAAGATTAAAACTAAACCTATGTCACTCACTATGCACTAAATTAAAATTAAAACAGATTAAAGATCTAAATATTAAAGCAGAAACACTGAACTGGCTGGAACAGAAGTTAGGAAGAAATCTTGAAGACATTGGTGTAGGAAAAGATTTTATGAACAAAACCTCAGTTGCCCATGAACTAGCACAAGCAATCAACAAGTGGGATCTCTTCTTATTAAAAAGCTTCTGCACAGCAAGAGAAACCACCATCACTGTGAAGAGACAACCCACAATGTGGGAAAAAATTTTCACCAGCTGTCCCTCAGACAAAGGTCTACTGTAATGAATCTATAAAGAACTTTAAAAAGTCAGACTTCCCAAATTTAAAGACCCTATCCAAAAATGTGCATCTGAAATGAACAGACATTTTTTAGACAAAGAAGTAGAAATAGCAAATAAATAAATGAAAAAATGTTGCACAGCACTGTTCATTTGAGAGATGCAAATGAAAACAATTCTGAGATTCTACCTCACCCCAGAAAGAATGGCTGCTATCATGAAATTCACCAATAACAAATGCTGTTGGGGCTGTGGGGAAAGAGGTACCCTGCTCAACTGCTCGTGGTAGTGTAGACTGGTGCAACCACTGTGGAAATCAGTATGGAGATACCTCAAAGAACTAGGACTGGAAGTCCCATTTGACTCAGCCATTCCCCTGTTCCCCTGCTGGGTATCTTCCCCAGAGAATTAAAAGAATCATACCACAGTGATATATGTGCACCCACATTCACAGCAGTACAATTTGTGATAGCTAAAACTTGGAAGCAACCCTATTGCCCGTAAAGTGGAGACTAGATAAAGAAAATGTGTGTGTGTGTGTGTGTGTGTGTTTTTAATAAAATGGAGTATTGCTCAACCATAAAGAATCAGAAACTAGAGACATTTATAGCTAAATGGATGCACATTGAGGTGGTACTCTTAAGTGAAATAAATAGGACACACATGTGTAAATACCTAATAGTTTCTCTAGTGTGAGAAACTGAAAGTGTACATAAAAACTAAAATATGTAATGGATAATGTGAAATAGGAAGAAAAGATGCAAAGGGGAGGGTGAAGTGGGAGAGGTAGTGGAAAACAAAGAAGGGAATGGAATTAATATGAGAAAATGGAAAAATGGAAACAAAGTCTTTGTAGATAGGGAGGGGTGTAGGGGTTGGAGGGAGGGCAGGGGAAGGGGGAAAAATAAGAACCAAGAGAGATTATGTAAATGTGCAAATTTCCAATGATGAATGTCATTATATTGTATATCTTAAATGTACCAATAAAATTAATTTGTAAAAGAGAAATTTAATTCTCATCGGTTACAAATAAATCAATTCAAATTGAATTAAAGATCTAAATGTAATATTCAAAGCAATGAAATTGCTAGAAGAAAAAACAGGGAATACACTTTAGTACATTGGAATAGACAAGAATTTTTCTGGACAAGAATCCAAAACTATTAAAAACCAAACATAAACAAATGTTATTACATCAAACTAAAAAGCTTCTGAGCAGGAAAAGAAACAGTTGTAAGAGCGAAAAGAGAACCTATGGAATAGGAGAAAATATTTGCAAAATACACATGTGTATTAATCAGCTTTTCCAACACTAGGACAAAATACTTGACACCTACAATTAAAAAGGAAAAAAGGTTTAATTTGATGCATGGTTTTGGGGAATTTAATCCATGGCCAACCAGCTCCAAGGCAGAAATGGCATAGCTGAAGGGCAAAGCAGGGACATCTGTTCAACCAATGGCAGCTAAGAAGCAGATAGAGAAAGGAGGGGCCCAGTGTGAGCAGACACCTTCAGGTCATGCCCCCAACACCCACCTTCAACAGGTTCCAACTCCTATCAGCACATTCAGCTACAAACTCATTAATTGGTTAATCCACAGATGAATATATCACCCCATGATCCAATTACTTTCCAAATGTTCCACTCCTGAACATGTGAAACTTAGGGGAGTTCTAAGCCATAACAACATCTGAAAAAGAGTTAATATCCAGAAGACATAAGGAACTCCAAAAAATGAACAGTAAAAGCCAAATAATCTACATAAAATTTAGGCATCAGACTTCAATAAACATTTCTCAAAAATGACATAGAAATGCCCATGAGGCCTATGACTAAAGGGCTCAACATCACTACCCATCTGGGAAATGCAAACCACTCCCATAGGAATGACTACTATTAAAAAAAGATAACAAGCACTGGTGAGGATGTGGAGAAAAGAGAGCACTTTCACATAGTTGATGTGAATGTAAATTACTACAGCTGTGGAGTTTTCTCAAAAAATTAAAAAATAGATTTACTATATAATCCAGCAATCCCACTTCTGGATATATATCTAAAGGGATTGAAAACAGTACATCAAAGAGATATCTGCATCCACATGTTTATTGTAGATAAAGAAAATGTGGAACATATAAACAATAGAATATCACTCAGTCATTAAAAAAAGAATTAAATGTCATTTACACCAGCATAGCTAGAAATGGAGATAGTTATGTTGCATGAAATAAGCCAGACACAAAAAGACAAGTCCTACATGGTCTTAGTAATACATGCAATATCAGAAAGTTGATTTGATAGAAGTGAGGAGTAGAGTGATGGTTATTACAGGCTGGGGAGAAAGGATGGGGAAGGAAAGATGGGGAACAATGATGGATCACTAGGTACTAAATTATGGTTAGATAGAAGCAAGAAGTTCTCTTGTATTATTGCACACTATGGTGACTACTGATAATGATAATATGTTGCCTGTTTCAAAAGTTAGAAGAAATACTATTGAATTTTTTCACTATAAATAAATGATAATCTTTGAGACAATAGATACATTTAACCTCATTATATTATGATACAATGTATGAATGTATCAAAAAATCACATGGCACTCCATTAATACATGCAATTTTTTATTTTTGTAAATCAGTTAAAAATAAATATATTTGTTAAAAAGATGCCCAGTGGAACTGACTGGCTTACCCCTAGGCAACCCTCAGAGCCCTGAGAAATAATCGAGGGTGATTTCTGTGTTCATGTGATGTTAAATTTGAAGTGGGTTGTTAAGTCACTGTAGGTAAACAGAAAATATTTGAGTGCCACATAATGGAGTATCATAACTCAACCTCAAACATGGGTCATTGACTCTGGAACTAAGACATGAACAATAACTGTAAGAGGCTAATGTTTGTTAGGAAAATTGAAAGTGGCTTGAGGAGTTTGTCGCGGAGGATTTAAATCAATAAAAGAAAATAAACAAGTGTTAGAAGCTGGGGAAAAGTACCCTTCCTTTCCCACTGAATGGAAATAGAATGCAGTGGAAGTGATCCTTCATGAATTTTGAGTCAAGGTCCTGCCTGACTCTCACTGAAATATTTGCTCTTTGAAGTTTCCTTCCAAGAATGGAAAGGAGATCTTTGTTATGTAGTTGTGAGAAGATTAGAAAAACTCTCACCTATTGTAGGTGGAAAATGCATACACCTAATGAACTGGCTAACCTGCCTACAGATTTCTAAGCATAGTGTTGAAGATTCTACCTTGTTTCTTCAGTCTAGCTATAATGAAATGAGAGAAGAGCTAAAGAAATAAGGCTAAAAATGGACTGTCAAATACAGAGAACCCAGGATTTGGCCTCAGAAATAAAGAGGTTTCTTTACCATCTCCAGATGGTAAACTAGTATTCAAATTGGGAGATAGCTTTCAGGAAAAGATCAATCCAGGGTACTGTCCTGAAAATATGATTCAAAAACATCTTTAAAACACTTTCTAAGATTTCAAAAAGATCTCAGATGGTGTCTCATATACTTTTTCAGATGAATAGAAAGCCGATCTAAAGAACTTTACAGCATGAATTACAGTATATTTCCATTACAATTAGACATCTAATAGGTTTTTGTGCATTGTCCTTCAAAATTATAGGACTTCAAGATATAAAAATATCTCAATATATTTGTGTGAATAGTTTCTGTTTAATGCAGTGAACTTTAACAAGATTCATAGACGACCCATAATATGTTGAAGACACTGGTACTGAAAGAACACTGCCATCTCCATCTAAAAGGGAAAACAGTGCTATGAAATTAAGAGGCCTAGGCACATCCAAACTTCGATGGGAAAGGAAACCAGGAAAGAAAAAGTATTCGGTGCCCACTGCACACAGGCAGCCACTTGGTTCCACACTACAAAGACGCAGAGGACACCAGACCACCAGACCACCAGACCACGGTATTGAGTCCCGCTGCTCCAGAGCCAGAGGTAGGGGCTTTTGAGCAGCTGTCCAACTGCTCCTGGCCCAGAGGAAGGGGCTTCCTGCCCACCATCCCTCCCACCACTCCCAGCCCAGAGGTAGGGGCTTCTGAGATGCCATCCCACTGCTACTGGCCCAGAGGAAGGGGCTTCCAGGCCACCATCCCTCCCACTGCTCCCAGCCCACAGGAAAGGGCTTTTGGGCCACCATCCCTACTGCTGCTCCCAGCCACTGTCCCATCTCTCCCAGCTCAGAGGAGGTAATCCATGCAGGCGCTAACAGCCCCCCGCCCCAGTTGAAATGAGAAAACACGTAAATAAGTCTCAAAACCAGACTTCCAGATCACATACAGCAACCCCAAAGTGAAATGAGATGGGACAATCTGATACTCAACCACCTGGACCCACTGAACTGGCAACAAAACAGGATCTGGGAAAAATGAAATCAGAAATAATTTCTCAGATAACTGGAGAAATTGTGCCCCTAGTGCAAGACATGATTAATACATCTAGAGAGGACCTCAGGAACATGATGGAATCCCAACATAAGAAACAAATGGAATCCATAAAACAGATGCAAATAGGTTTCTGGGACATGAAAACTCTATTGAAAGTCTATACAGCAGAATGAGCCAGCTTGAGGACAGAATTTCAGATATAGAAGATAAGATTGCAATTAATGACCAGGAAAAGAAAAATTGCTTCAAAATTATAAGGGAACATGAGAAATCAATCCAGCAGCTGCTAGATGATGCAACGAAGAATAACATAAGACTGATTGGACTCAATGAAGAAACAGGAGAGGGTGCAGATGACATAAAAAAATCTCTTCACAGAAATAATGGCAGAAAACTTCCTGAGCAGGGGAAAAGAGCTTGACATACAGATAAGTGAGTCATATAGGACTCCAAATAGCCTTGATCAAAAAAAATCTACACATAGGCATATAATTATTAAGATTCCAGAAAATCAACAGAAGAACAAAGTTCTACAAGCAGTCAGAGAAAAGAAACAAATCACATAAAAAGGAAAGCCCATCAGAATCACAACAGACTTCTCAACACAAACCATCAAGGCAAGAAGAGCTTGGAGGGACATATTCCAAGCCCTAAAAGAAAACAGCCTCCAACCCAGATTGATGTACCCTGCAAAACTATCTTTCAAGATGGATGGAGAAATAAGATACTTTCATGACAAAGGGCACCTTAGGAACTTCGTGAATACCAAACCAGCACTCCAAATAATTTTGCACAATATCCTAGGAACAGAAACTGAGGATCACAACCCCAGGAAGCAAAGCACAATGAACCCATCTGGCATGACAAAAAATTAAATGTAAAGGAGGAGAACCCAACAAAAAGAAAAAGTCATGGCAATGACAAGTCAATATGTTTCAGTTATAACCATCAATGTTAATGGTCTCAATTCACCAATCAAAAGAAATAGACTGGCAGAATGGGTCAAGAAGCAAAATCCAACAATATGCTGCATACAAGAAACACACTTAATTCAAAAGGAAACTCATAGACTGAAAGTTAAAGGGTGGAAAACAATACTCTATGTGACAGGAACTTGAAAAAAAAGCAGGAGTAGCTATCCTCTTGGCAGATCAAGTAGATTTCAAACCAACACTGATTAAGAGAGATGAAGAAGGACACTACATCCTTGTAAAGGGAAGAATCCAAGAGGAAGAGATGACAATCATAAATATCTATGCACCATACACTAGTGTACCCAACTATATAAAACAAATACTAACAGACATGAAAAGTCATATATGCACTAATACAATTGTAGTGGGGGACCTCAACACCCCACTGTCACAAATACATAGATCAACTAGACTAAAAATAAGTAATGAAATACTAGAATGCAATCAAACCCTTGAACAAATGAACTTAACAGATGTTTACAGAGTCTTCCATCCCACAAAATCAGAATACACATTCTTCTCAGCTGCACATGGGTCATTCTCCAAAATAGACCACATACTCACACATAGAACATGTTTAAGTAAGTGCAAAGGAATTGAAGTTATCCCCTATATGTTATCAGACCATAGTGCAATGAAATTGGAGATCCATACCAAATGAAACTCCAAAAATTTCATCACCACATGGAAATTGAACAACACACTTCTGAATAACCAATGGGTCACAGAGGAAATTAAAGAGGAAATCAGACAGTTCCTTCAATTAAATGACAATGACAATACAACATATCGGAATCTTTGGGACACAGTGAAAGCAGCCTGATGAGGGAAATTCCTAGCAGTGAATACGCACATTAGGAAAACAGAATGAGCCCGATTAAACAACCTGATGCTGAACCTCAAGCTTCTAGAAAAAGAAGAGCAGAACAACCCCAAAGCTCATACAAGGGAGGAAATTATAAAGATCAGATGAGAAATCAATGCAATGGAGACTAAGAGAATGATACAAAAAATCAATGAAGCGAAGAGTTGGTTCTTCGAAAGAATCAACAAAATTGACAAACCCTTAGCCAACCTTGTCAGCAAAAGGAAAGAAAAGGCCCAAATCCATGCAATTAGGAATGGAAAGGGTGAAACTACAACAGACCCAGCAGAAATCCACACGATCATCAATACCTACTTCCAGAAGCTATATGCCAATAAGATGGACAACACAGAAGAAATGGACAGATTCCTAGATACATATGAATTACCAAAGTTGAATGAAGAAGACCTAAAAACTCTGAACAAACCAATGAAATTGAAAATGTAATTAAAAACTTATCAACTGAGAAAAGCCCAGGCCCTGATGGCTTCACTGCTGAATTCTACAAGACATTTGGAGAGGGACTGCTGCCACTACTGTTTAAACTCTTTAATGAAATTGAAAGGGAAGCAATACTCCCAAATTCATTCCTGGAAGCAAGCATCACCTTGATCCCCAAAGCAGAGAAAGACCCAACTGAAAAAGAGAACTGTAGGCCAATCTCACTAATGAACATAGATGCAAAAATCCTTAATAAGATACTGGCAAACAGAATGCAGAAGATCATCAAGAAGATCATACACCCTGATCAAGTGGGATTCATCCCAGGGATGCAGGGATGGTTCAATATATGAAAATCAGTCAATGCAATACACTATATCAATAGAGCCAAGGACAAAAAACACATGATTATCTCCATAGATGCACAAAAAGCATTTGACAAAATCCAACATGCATTTATGATAAAAAAAAAACCTACAAAAAATTGGAATCTATGGTCTCTACCTCAAACTGATAGAAGCCATCTATGAAAAACCAACAGCCAATATCATACTAAATGGTCAAACACTGAAATCCTTCACACTAAAATCAGGAACAAGACAAGGATGTCCACTATCACCACTCTTGTTCAATATAGTTTTGGAAACATTATCCATGGCAAATAGGCAAGAGAAAGAAATAAAAGGAATAAAGATAGGTAATGAAGAAGTCAAATTGTCATCATTTGCAAGTGACATGATACTGTATATAGAAGACCCCAAGAACTCCACCAAAAGTCTTCTAGACTTAATAACCAAATTCAGTCAAGTAGCTGGTTACAAGGTCAACACACAAAAATCAATAGCTTTCCTCTACACCAATGACAGACTCACTGAGAGAGAAATATGGCAAATAATTCCTGTCACAATAGCATCCAAAAAACTGAAATATCTAGGAATCAAGCTAACAAAAGAAATCAAAGACCTCTTCTCTGAAAACTATGGCACTCTGAAAAGAGAGATTGAAGATGATATCAAAAAATGGACAGACATCCCCTGCTCCTAAGTAGGAAGGATTAATATAGTGAAACTTGCCATACTTCAAAAACTGCTACACAGATTTAATGCAATTCCAATTGAGATCCCAGCAGCATACTTCATGGACCTTGAGAAAACAATCCAAAAATTCATTTGGAACAAGAAGAGACCCAGAATAGCAAAAGTAATTCTAGGTAACAGAGACATGGCAGGGGGTATCACAATCCCCAACCTGCAACTCTACTACAAAGCTACTGTGATAAAAACAGCATTGTACTGGCAAAGAAACAGACCTGAGAACCAGTGGAACAGATTAGAAGATGCAGAAACAATGCCAGACACACTCAGCCATCTCATCTCTGATAAAGGAGCCAAACACCCTCACTGGAGGAAAGATAGCCTCTTTAATAAATGTTGCTGGAAAAATTGGGCTTCAACTTGCCAAAGATTAAAACTAGACCTGTATCTCTCACCACGCACTAAACTAAAATCAAAATGGATTAAAGATCTAAATATTAAAATAGAAACTCTGAACCAGTTGGAACAGAGTTTAGGTAGAACTCTTGAAGACATTGGTGTAGGAAAAGATTTCATGAACAAAACCTCAGTTGCCCGTGAACTAGCACAAACCATCAACAAGTGGGATCTCTTCTTAGTAAAAGGCTTCTGCACAGCAAGAGAAACCACCAGCAGTGTGAAGAGACAACCCACAATGTGGGAAAAAGTCTTCACCTGCTCTTCCTCAGACAACGATCTACTATCTCGAATCTGTAAAGAACTTAAAATGATCAGACCTTCCAAATTTAAAGACCCAATCCGAAAATGGGCATCTGAAATGAACAGAAATTTCTCAGACGAAGAATTAGAAATAGCAAATAAATACATGAAAAAATGTTCAACATCACTGGTCATTTGAGAGATGCAAATGAAAACAACACTGAGATTCCACTTCACTCCAGAAAGAATGGCTGCTATTATGAAATCAACCAATAACAAATGCTGGTGGGACTGTGGGGAAAGAGGAACCCTGCTCCACTGCTGGTGGGAGTGTAGACTGGTGCAAGCACTGTGGAAATCAGTATGGAGATACCTCAAAGAACTAGGACTGGAAGTTCCATTTGATCCCGCTATTCCACTGCTGGGGAATCTTCCCCAAAGAATTAAAAAAATCATACCACAGTGATATATGTGGACCCATGTTCATAGCAGCACAGTTTGTGGTAGCTAAAACTTGGAAACAGCCCAAATGCCCATCAACTGGAGACTGGAAAAAGAAAATGTGTTTTTTTTGGTAAAATGGAGTACTACTCAGCCATAAAAAATGAGAAATTAGAAACATTTATAGTTAAGTGGATGCACATTGAGGCGATACTCTTAAGTGAAGTAAATAGGACACACATGTATAAATACCAAATAGTTTCTCTGGTGTGAGAAACTGAAAGTGTAAATAAGGACTACATGTATAATAGGTAATGTGAAATAGGAAGAAAAGGGGCAAAGGGGACGGAAGTGGGAGGGCTAGGGGAAAGGATAGAAGGCAATGGGATTAATATGAGAAAATGGAAAAATAGGAATATTTGTAATATTTGTAAAAAATATTTGTAAATAGGGAAGAATGGAAGGGTTGAAGGGAGGGCTAATCAAGGGTGAAAAATAAGAACCAAGAGAGACTATGTAAAGGTGCAAATTTCCAATGATGAATGTCATTATATTGTATACCTAAAATGTACCAATGATTAGAATGAATAATCGAAACTGTAAAATAGGAAGAAAAGGTCCAAAGGGTAGTGGTAGGGGCAGGGGAAAGGAAAGAAGGGAAAGGAAAAATGATGAGAAATGGAAAAAATGGAAATAAAGTCTTTGTAAAAAGGGAAGGGTGGAGGGCGTGAAGGGAGGGCTAGGAAAGGGGAAAAAAATAAGAACCAAGATGCATTATGTAAAGGTACAATTCCTAATGAGAAATGTAATTGTGTTGTATACCTACAATGTACCAATAAAAGAATTTAATAAAAAAAAGTATTCGGCTTTAATCATGCTTTATATTTTAGCAAATGGACAGACAATTGAGAGGGTAGGAGCAAGAGTCAGAACAATCTCCATCTTATAGTATTTTTTTTCATCTGAAATTCACCCAAGCTTATATTCCTAGTTCCTTGATTGGACCTTAGTCCTGGTGCCATTCAATGATTCCCCATGGTAGAGGTGACTATTTTTGTTTTCTTGTGTTTTTAAAGTATATTTCTTAGACTTTCATTTATCTTAAAGTTGATGAATAGGATGAATAGCTGAGAAAAGGAGCTTTATTCCAAATTCCAAATGGAGCTGAAACAGAATATTTGGTTTCATAACCTCCTGGGGGCTTATCTAGTAAAAAACGAATGGTTTTATCCTGAAAGCCAATTCACTTTTATATGTGCATAGGTGGGAAGATTTGCCCAGGTATCAAAAAAATGGATCTTGAAGTTAGTTGGGTCTCTTCTCACGGGGAAAGTTAATGTTCCTTTCTTCTCATTGAGGAAAGAAGAGGGTCTCTTTTCAAACCACATACTTTCCTGAAATGAGAACAGCTGAAAGAGATTTGTTTGTTAGTACTTAGTAGCCAGCAAGAAGGGGCGATTGGCATGTTTTTCCAAGTTGGACAATCTGCTTATACAATGAAAGTTTTTATCTGCCTTTTACACGTATGTGGAGAAAAGGAGATGAATTTGGGAGAGAGGCAAAGGACTGGAGAGAAAAAATAGAAATGTTAGCTCTCCAAAGTTTATCCTTGCAAGAATGTGTGAACATCCCCTGGGTAACATGGACACGTGGAACGTTCAGCCACCTTGCTGATGTCCTGTCTCTGAAGGAGGGGCTCTATTAGAAAGAAAATTTGAGATGTACTGCATTGTGGTTGGTAAAGGAAAAATGTGAAAGAATTCAGAGGCCGTACCCACACTGCGAAAGTAAATGAAACAGTGGTACTTCCTCCTATGAAACTCGCTGCTCCTCATCCCTGAATACACAAGTAAATATGCGCCCAACACAAGAATCACTGGCAAATGTGTGTGGCATGCAGAGGACTTACATCGCCAATGTAGCCAGAAAAATAGAAGCAGCCAGAAGTATTTACTATTTGATCCTTTATGAAGAACATGGTTGGTCTCTGGTCTAAAAAACTGATATATCATGATAACAGTGATGAAAGAAAGATTGGAATAGATATATTGATATCAGGTAAATTATGTTTCCCAGCCAAAGAATGTTTCCAGGGAAATGAAGCCATTTAATAATGATAAATTAGTCAATTGATAAAAAAAACCCCACAAAAATCCTATTAATTTATCTAGTAACAGAGTTTTAAATTATATGAGGAAAATTTCATAGCACTGCATAGAGAAATAAATAAATCTCCAAAAATTGGAAATTTTAAAACTTTTCCTCAACAGATGATAAACACATAAATAGAAAATTAGCAAAAAATTGAAAACATAAACAGTACTATGAACTAAGTTGATCTAATTGGTATTTATAGAACACTCCATTCAGCAGTGGTAGAATAAATATCTTTTTCCACTGCACACAAAATTTTTTTCAAAATAGATCATATTCTGGGCCATAAAACAACTTTCGGTAAATGTAACACAGGAACAAAACTGCATTAGTATGAAATTTTCTCTCTGATTTCAATGAAAATAAAATATAAATCAACAAGAGTTGGGTGTAGTAGTATATGCCTGGAATCCCAGCATTTGGGAGGCTGAGGCAGGAACATTGCCCCAGTTTGAGGCCAGTCTGGGAAACATAATGAGTTCAAGACCCACCTGAACTACATAGTGAGACCCTATCTCAAAAATTCAAAACAACTTTATATATAATGAAAGATGAACTGTTCAGGCAGGGTCATGGATACATTCCTTAAGCATAATATTAAATGAGAGAGAATAGAAACAAAACCATGTACAATACTGTATTGTTCCATTCATATAAAGTTCTTGAGAACTACTAGTTAGAAGAATCTGTAAGGGGGCTTCATGGGATCTGGAAATAATCTAGTTAAATAGCTGTATATTGTGAAAAACATAATCAACCTGTACAATTAAGACTATTATCTTCCTATTGTATAAAAAAGAAAAAAACTGATTTGTAAAAACTTGCAAATGTAAATTATTCAAAAAATTGAGCTCAAGTACATACACACGCAAATAAACTGACTCATAAATATAAAATCAGATACAACATATTGATACAGATATATTAATAAATTATTTCTGAAAAGATACACAAGCAACTATAGTAAAAAATAGAAGTTTTACTTTTTTCATATTACACCCTTTTACATCTTTTGAAATCTGTGCCTGCACATGTATTTTCTATTTTAAGCAAGAATAAAGGAAAGTAACAAGAAAAATCTATTAACCAAAGAATACATAACTGCCATGAAATCTGTTTAACTTGTACTAATCATTTGTTTTTATAGCCTGGTGACTTAAATAGTTCATAAAATATTTTTACATAACCTGGTGTGACCTATAGAGTATTGTATAGAATTGTTTGATGTTTGTAGTAAGTTTTAAATCCTAAATATTTATAAATCTAAGAACATAAAGGTTTGCAATAGAAATGGTGCCCAGTGTATTCATAACCATTGACAGCCTTTCTTACCCACCTCAAGTTGCACAGTGGAGGACAGGAGACTTAGGGGATGTTGGTCCCATCATTTAAGAACATCCTGAAGAGCGCTTGTGCTCCTATTGCTATGAGGCAGAGCAGAAACATAATTTGAGACATGGTTTGGCCAAATCTTAATCAGTGGTAAGAATCCTAAGGCTCATGATGACCTATACATGTCTATAAAATGCAACTCTGGAGAACTGATGTCACTCATGGATGAATGGATGATTGCAGTACATCAGTTTTAGATGCATTCTCCAAGGGGTTTAGATCATGTTGGAGAAGAGCATGTAAGTTTCTTTGCATTGGCTCCAACTTAGAGAATCAAATTCCTGTATGGCCTTTCCAGGGATGTTAGGATCCAGTGTTGAAACTGTACTTGAAAGAGCACCAAAGCTAAAATTCACAAGTGAGGGAACAACTTGTTTTCTCAGCACTGAGCGCTGGCCTGGCAAACACTTTTCTGTGGTGACTTACATACTTATTCAGTGATTTAGACTGCTTCTCTGGCACGGGTCAAATGGCATATTAACATGGGATATAATCCTTTCCCATTCTGTAGGCAATGGCTCAGTGTGATATTGGCACCACATTAAGCTTCATTAACCCTACAACGCGTTGCCTTCTTACTCTTGGCTCTCTCCCGCAGGCTGCAGGCAGTAACCCATGAGTAATCTGATTACCTACAACCCACTGTAGCTGCATGGAATGGAGCTGACTACAGAGTGGAACACAATTACAGTCTTTTGAGATTCAATTAGAAAGCTGCTGGTAGAGCCTCGTTCAGAAAGCTGAAGCTGGCTCAAATAACCCCTCATGAACCACATGTTTCTTTAAGAGCCCATAGTAAATAATGAACTTAAAAAGCTTCACCTGTTTCTCATATGCCTTTTTAGAATTTGTCCTCTTGATGTGCATAATAAACCAAGTTTGCAGTAAGCAACAATAACTGTATCTACAGGCTCTACATGGGATAACTTTTGCCTTCTCCAAAAGGGAAATGCCATTTATCTCCTCCACAGAATTATTCTGCCTTAGGCTTCTTTGTGAATGTACATGAAAAATAAGTGCCATTTTGCATGGAGCAGAACATTACCAAAGGCTAATTGTCCTTTAAATAAAACCTGAGTTTAAGAAAAATCAAGCTTCTCCTTTGAAGTACCAAAATCAAGACAAATATATTCTAGAATAAATTATGTCATTGTGCAACTATCATAACCATCAATTGTGTTAAATACACATATCTATCAAATGTCGTTTCTTAGTTGATGATGGTTGGAATACCTAATTGCACATTTTAAATGAAACAGTTTTAAAAACCATATTGGAAGAAGTATTACATTAGGAAAAGGTTTCAAGTATTTAAAATGTATTTGGTAATGAAATATTTGTTTACTATACCCTTTTTGTCCCCAAACTTGGTTCATTTATTTGTTGTGAGATTTGCTTTTTTTTTTCTCCTGGCAATTAAAGAATGAATATGAATTTTGGAGTATGACTTGAGCTTCAACTTTAACTTTGTCACAATCTATGTGACCATGGAAATTATTTAAGTTTCTTGAACTATAATTTTTCTTCTTTGAAAAAAGGAATAAAAATACTGGCAGTGTTATAATAACATGATGAAGGAGGTGGCCTGGGGCATGGGATGTAGTGAACACAAATATGCGCCTTGCCCTTCTTTCTTAGCCAATTTCTAGATGCCATTGGAAACTACATAGGCTTATGAGTTCATATCTTTGTTTGATCACTATCCACCATACTGCTTTGTATTTTAGGAATTCATTTTTATGCCATTCAACTTGAGGGGGTCATTAGCAACTGTTGGAATGGATTGCTTTTAGACATTTATTTTAATTCGGGAGTTTTAGCAAGTTATTGCTATGTTTGAATGAATATGAGATTTTCATTTTATGTCCACTGTCCTTTCGTCAGAGAAAGTGTGAAAGTACAATCAGTGGATTCATTAAAATTCCTGAAAACTCAAACTAACTCTTCAAATGACAGTTTTTTGACCTCAGTGAGGTGAATGAATAGAGTCTGAAAAATGTAGCCTTTTCAAATCTACAAGTTCAATGGCTACAAATGCTGAAAGCATATGAAGATAAATGTCCACTTGACTCTCTAAGTGAACAAGTAGTAAGCCGCTGAATAATAAACACCTTCTTGGTCATGAAAGTCATGGTCAAGGAACTGCCTTTTCTCCTTTGAGTCTGAAGATTGCCATGTGTTTGGTGATGCCCCACCACCCCGGTACAGACTCATCTGAATCTAGGACTAGTTTGCTTTTGAGAGCTGGTGGTATGGGACATTGTGTCACCCTTCAGTATCCGTGAGGCAGAGGACTCACTGAGGCTTAGCTGCCACAGTAGTTTAATCAGATTGGGATTTATCCATTTGTGGTCCCATGTGATACGTATCACTTTATTATAATCCATAATGCCATAATGAGCCACACTGTGTCAGGAAACCAGCCAGGCTTTGCACTGATTATTAATCTGCTCTTCTCTCAAAGTTCCTCTTTTACCATATATACTTTTTTCACTTTTTTAGAAAAAAAAATCTTGCCCTTTTTCTCATTGTTTTCACTTCATTTTCTGGTTCAGAAAAACAAAGTATCTGCTCAGCTTCCATGCTGCGTGAGGAGAGGGGTGAGAGGGTTGGTACATAGGAATTGTTTTCTTGTAAATCACACAAGCATTAATTCTGTTAGCTTTAATGATACTCCAAATGAGAAAATTGAATTTTGGAGAGGTCAGTACCTAAGATCAAAATTTAGAGGCAGAACTGGAATAGAGGCTCTGAAGCTTTTGCTTTTCCCACTCAACTTGGCTTGGAGATTATTTAAGATGATGGTCGAGCTGACTTTCAAAAATTTTTTTATTAAGTTCATTCATTGATACATTTTAGTATACAATATAGTTACATTCATCATTGGGATCTTGTACCTTTACATGATGTATCTTGGTTCTTATTTTTTCCCCATTCCCTGGCCCTCCCTTCACCCCCTCCACCCTTCCCTATTTACAAATAATTTGTTTCCATTTTTTTTCCTTTTCTCATTTTTTTCTAAGTGGATGAACATTGAGGCCATACTCTTAAGTGAAATAAATAGGACACACATGTGTAAATACCAAATAGTTTCTCTGGTGTGAAAAACTAAAAGTGTAAATAAGGATCACAATGTATATTTGATATTGTGAGATAGGAAAAAAAGATCTAAAGGAATAGGGGAAATGGGAGGGGTAGGGGAAAGGAAAGAAGGGAAAAGAAAAAATACTTTCAAAAATTTTAACAATTACATATTTATTATAATGTATGTATTTGAAAATACTTAGTATAACAAACATGATTTCACAGATATTATTATTTGATTTAACAAAAACAAGTGGGTTAATTCAAAGTTATTTTGAAGTGCATTGTCAACTAAATGATAGTATAGACAGTGCATGGATGAGGAAAAATGTGAAGATGCTATTCAAAAGAATGAAGTTGAGAAAATACTATTTTTGACTGTATTGCTTATTGCTTTATATTCTTCCAATTGCCTTTTGAGTCTTCGTAGTATATTTACTCTGCACACTATTTATGCTTCTGTGCTACCTGCCCTAATGAACATGTTCATCTTGCACTATTCCATGCTTAAATCCCACGTAAGTGGTGTCCACTCCATAAAACCTTTCCCAGTTGGGCTTCTTCTTAAGATCTTTTGTACACTGATGTGGCATTGAGTATTCACTATGTGGATATTTGTTGATGTGTCTCTTCCCTGATATTTACCTTGTACAGATTTCCTTGTTTCTCTCTCTAACATTCTTTCCTGTAGCACTTTGTTTAAACATAGGCATTCAGTAGAGAGGTGGCATAGGGAAAAGAGATGGTAATTTTTTGTGTCACCTTTACTGTGCTACAAATGTCCAGATAGCTAGTAAAACATTATTTTTTGGTGTGTGAGGGGGATTTATGAAAGAGATCAGCATGTGGATTAGTACACGAAGAAATTCATAAACTAGTAAAGAAGATCACTCTTATCAATATGGTCTGGCATCCCCTAATCCATGGAGGGCCTGAATAGAAGAAAAAGCCAGAGGCAGGGCAAATTTGCTCTTCTTGCAGCTGGGTATTCTATCTTCTCATGTCTTCAAAGGTCATGATTTGTGGTTCTTAGTATTTGGGTTTGGACTGGAACTACCTTGCTTTCCTGGGTGTCCAGATTGCACAATTGGTTAAGTTCAATGTTGAACTTATGGGAAATTTTATTCAATTCTCACTCAATTCAGTTTATGATCAGAATTGAGGAAATAATTAAATTCAGGAACCAAGATATACATATTATATATATTTTTTCTATCAGTTCTGTTTCTTGGTGAAATCCAAGTTCAGAAAGCAAGCCAGGGAGACTTAGGTTCAAGTCCTACAACCTGTACTTTATTGGCTGCAGGACCTCAAAATTTGAGTCTCTGTGAGGATTATAACAAAATGTAAAGGTAATGCGAATATTTCATCTTTCCAAAGACTTTTATTTATTAGCTTTTTTGTTTCTACCCAAAATAAATGTTTTCTGAACAAATAAGATGTACAGAAAAGATTGATAAATATTGTACCAATTTATTTAAACTTCACTTCTAATTGTTACATGCCTTTGAATATGATTATTATTCAGATAAACTATTTATTCAAAGTGTCTGTTTGCTTGAATTTTCATAGATTTATATTAGCAATTTTTATTGGATGCACATGACTGAATACCAACTTAATTAGTATAAGAAAAGAATGTTTAAAAACGTGTTTATGAGAGAGAGAGAGAGAGAGGAGAATTTGAACTTTCCTCAAGGGGTTAGGATTTGGTCCAACAGAGTGGATTCAGTGTGCACAGGGAATTTCACTGGTGCTCTGTCCATCTTTCTCCAGCGCTTCTTGCCCTCTGTGTTGGCTTCATCCTCAGGCAGCTTGAAGCCAAGATCAGGCAGAAGGACAAGAGGCAGCACTGGGTTCATTGAACACTTTCTTAACCCTTTCTAGCAATCTCCCCAGGCGGAAGCCTTTCTATCAGCATGTGCACAAATGTCCAAGGACTCTCACTGGCCTTATTCTGGTATGTGCCTGCCCTTGACATCATCAGTGTTTCCAATAGGCTGAGTCAGTCCGGTCACTCTGATTACCTCATTGGAACCAGGCTTGGTTAAATAGTGAGATTCTTTGACTGAAGGAAAGTTGGACAGATTTGAAATTACGTGTACTGTGTCTAAAGAGAAATGAGGGAAACTGCACACAAGCACTCTAGGACGGTGTGACAAATACTCTTGGTGCCTCAGTTGTAGTCCAAGACCATACCAACTTTATCCTACAACAAACACTGTGACCTCCACAGAGGCTTGCTCTTAGTCAAGATGCAGGGCAAGCAGGAAGGGAAGCAGATTTAACATCCTTGAGAAATGATGGGAGATGGTAGGGTGTACATACTACAGTTCCTTCTTTCCTCTGTTAGATATCTGTACACCTTTTTTCACTGTCTCCTACCATTTCTCAATAAGCCAGATAAAATGGCATTTATTGGCTTCTTTCCCTTCTCTGACTCACTAGGATCTTTTCCCTAGGATATAATATCTCACATTGTTCCCTTGTACTTACCTCCTAATCTCAGGGTCTGCTCTGAGGAACCGATTCCAGCACCCCAGCAAAATGAATTATAAATCTTTAGTCAATCCCAAAGTTTTCTGGGTAGAGTTTTCTTGTTCCAGTTAATTTCACAAAGACTGAATAATTACATTGGCATGAATGTGATATTTGTTTGTGATATGTGAAAATAAAGAAAAAATCCTCTAGATGTGTGTGCATCACAATAAAGGCTAAGCAGAGGATAAAGGACAATACTGGTAGGATTTTTTCTCATCTTTGATTTCAACTGGAAATATCTGCCTCTGTTTTCATTTTCAGTGGTGTCTGAGGTCCATGAAAGCAGTTTAAACCAGGTTTGAAAACACTTGGCTAAATATGAGTTCAGTTTTTCAAACGTGTTGCAAAAAGAAACACAATTATACTTATTTTAATGTGTCATTTGACAACACGGTTTACCATTTGATTCAATAGATCTCTACAAATTAGATATGTTGAAATACAAAGTAAACTTATATGTATGTATCAGTAAGTACTATGCAATTCTTGTTGTTATCAACCATGGAGTTATTAGACATAGAGAACATAGTGTCAATTCTCAAGATACGTTTAAGGAAAAAAGATTCGGTAGAGTGCAGAGAATCTAACAATGTATATGAAGGTTACTAGAATCAAACTCTTTGAGAGGTTATAGTGGGAAATTAAAATAGTAAAGAACAGCAGGACCAACATGAGGGTAGAATAATGGGGAAAACGTAGAATATGGTCTAGCAGATACTAAGTTGGTGGGTTTAGCCAATAAAGTTTAATTAAGAATGGCCTTCTCCAGATGTCCCTTACTCATGCAATTTGCATACTGGGGATTTTGAAATGCTGCTTTCCCATCATTTGCCTTTGAATGCTGGGAAGGGATGAAGAGGGAGCATGCACTTGAATGGAAGCTTTCATGCCAAAGATTTGGGGTGATGTTATGAGGTCTTTGACCTCATTGCTTGCTCTATCTAGGTCCTTTTTGCAAAATTTCCTTCCTCTTAATGTTGCAGCATCTCATAGTTCCATTCTAGGTTCTTTTTAACCATGTAGCTATAGCCATGATGATTTCATTGTCTTCAAGTATCATTTTTCTTGTTGACTCCCAGTCAGCTCCTCAGTCCATAGCACCCTCATGAACTAGAAAGTGAGTTTATAAAAATTATTCGTCAAAATCCCCACTTGTATGTCTAATAGACACCTCCAACTTAGCATACCTAAGACTGAATTTCTCTTCTGCATAACATTTAATTGATGGCAATTCATCTTTCTGGTTACTTAGTCTCAAAAGTTTGGAGTCATTTTCGAATCTTCTTTTCTTGCATAAATTCACATTTAACCTAATGTGAAGCCCTCTTGGCTCTTGCTTCAGTATCTACCCAGATCACTTCTCATTGCTGCCATTTATGTCCAAACCACCGTCATGACCCCTGTAGACATTGCATTACTCATCTAACAGTTAGCAGGCATTCCCCTTTGTTTCACCTTGAGACTATTGGCAATCTTTTTAAAGCCTAGGTAACTAATATCACTTCTCTGTTCAAAACCCCACAAAGATTTCCCCAGAGGAAAAAATGAAAACTTCAGGGTAGCCTTCAAGGGCTCATGTGATGTGGCTTCATGTTGCCTCTCTCACTGCTTTTTTCTTGACCAGCTTGCTCTAGAGCAGAGCTTCCTTGAATGGTCCTGGATTAGGAACTTGTGCTAATGTCCTCTGCTCGATTTTTTTATGTTCTTGCTCCAAGTATTTGCTTTTCTTTTTGTCTCAGCTCCTTCAGCTCTGCATACAAATACTCCTCAACAAGCCCCTTACCAGTTCTTTAACCCACCACTGCCTACAGCATACCAGCCAAAGTGGCATTCCCCTTCCTCTTGTTGGTATTTTCCTACACTGCCTCTCCCTACAGTTACCTTCTGTTACATTACTATTTACCTACATTACTCTTGTATTTCCTTTTCTAATAGCATTCATGAACTTCTGACTTACATCACTTACTTTCTAGTGATCTATTGTTAACCATCTATTACTTGATGGAATATAAGCTACATGCTGGCAGAACTCTCTCCCCATTTTATTCCTTGCTGCTTCCTTTATTAAGTCTCTATTGCAAAGTAATAAATTACCAACAAATGTGCTGCCTTAGAACAGCACATACTTATTAGCTCACAGTTCTCTATGGGTCAGAAGTCTGGCATGGTATAGTTGGGTTTTCTATATAGTCTCACAAAACTCACTCTAAGGCGTTGGCCAGGGTAAGCGCTTATCTGAAGGCCCTAGGGAAGAATTCACTTCTAAGCTTTTAACCTTGTTGGAAGAGTTCAGTTCCTTGCAGATGTAGGGCTGAGGTCTTCACTCTTGACTGGCTGTTAGCCAGAGTCTTAGCTCTTAAAGGCCTCTTACATTCCTTCTTACATGTGGTCCTTCCATCTTCCAACCTGCAATAAAATATGGACTCCTTCTTAAATTTTGAATCTTTCCAACTTTCTCTTTTACTCTAGTTTCTGACTTTAAGGGCTCAGGTGATTACATTGGGTTCACCTGAATATTCTAGTGTAATCTCTCTTTTCAAGGTCAGTTGACTGGTAACCTTAATTGTATCTGCAAAATCCCTCTTACCATGTAATCTAATTTATTCACAAAAGTAGGGTCAAGGAAAGAAGTTTATGAGACCTAAAATTCTGTCTACTACACTTCTCAAGCTCCAAGAACTATGCCTCCCTGGCACGTCATGTAGATTTGTGAACATGGAATTGAAAGTTTTATTTGCAGCAGTGAACACTGGAATTGAAAGTTTTATTTGCAAAATGTTGGCTATTTGCCCATTGCATTTGGAATGTTCTGAGTCCTTCCAATGTGTGTCTATGGGGATGTAAAGAAGTTTTTGTGTTTGCTTTCATCTTAGAAGGAGGAAGACTAAAGAAATTGGAGAGAATGGAGAAGGGAGGAAAAGATGGAGAGTCAGAGAATGGCCAAGGTTGGGTGAGAGAGAAAGAATACCTGATGCCATATGCAAAGGAGCCTCTTACATCTGTTTCATACAAACTAGAAATAGAGATTTTCCACCCCTGTTAATATTGTCAGTCCCAAGACTCTCACTCCTGTGTGCCAGATGTGGTTTTCTAGGCTCTTAGAGGTGTAATTGCTTCACAAGCCAGACACCCTTAGAGGTTTGCATGCACCTACAGACACATATTTGTTCATGTAATAGTTCTGCTAGGTGCAGCATATTCACAAGGTAGCCAGGGACCGAAGGTTGGGATGGAATCCATGGGTTTTCCTCTTTTTTGGCAATAACATATTGTCATTTTATCTTTATTAGATTTGAACATAAGTATTTGAATTTAAATATGAGAAATTATTTCATTTCCTACATGAATGCTTCAGCTCCATAGGGAAATTGTCTTGGTAATTATGATAATATTTGACTATCAAAAAACTTTAGATTAATTGAGAATGATAAATTGTCATTTTTCAGTTTTATGTCTGGCTTACTCAGCCATGGATATACTGCCAGTTTAGAACTTACTAGAGTGAACTTTACAATTCATATTCAAAGTGCAGAGGTCCAGCTGGCCAGTCTTCTCACTTAGCATTCACATTTGGCTCTTTCAACTGGCTGACTAGGAGAATCCATGCCCTGATTGAGATGTCAGCATCGGGTGTCCCCCAGAATTACCATTCTGCATGGCCCTTTCACTTTCTGATGAAGTCATGCTAGAAAAAGGAGCTTCATGTTAGAAATCTATAAAATTAAAAATCAGAAGTCTCTTTCTCTTATTTTGTCATTTCTTCCACTACTTCTTAATCATCCAGTTACTCAATAAATCTGTGTTGAAAGTTCCCTCAGAAGAGAGTCATGAGCTATTCACTTAAGATACAGGTTTAAGAATGATTCAAATAGTTTCAATGTATTTGCTAAACTGAGTGAATTGTCCAGGTGAGGTGAGAGTAGTTTTGGAAGATAAGGAAAGAACTCTTTCATATACATCAAGAGAAGGTAAACTACAGTCTGTATATGAACTGCAAGTTAAGGATGCTTTTGCATTTTTTAACTTTTTATTTTTAAACTTGATTTTATTTTAATTTATTATTACATGTATGTAGTACATAATGTTTACATTCTTTGTGGGGAGTTGATACATGTACATAACACATCTTAATTCTCTTTTTCATCCCTTTTCTCTTCCCTCACTCCCATTCCCTGCCATCTGCTGATTTACTTCGTGTGTGTGTGTGTGTGTGTGTGTGTGTGTGTGTGTATGTTTGCAGTACAAAGTTTTGGAAAAAAAAGAAATAATAAAAATTTTGTGATATGTGAAAATTTTATGAAATTAAAATTTAGGTGCCTATAAATAAAGTTTTGTTGAAACATAGTAATGCCCATCCATTTCCATATTGCCAATGTTCACACTAATAGAGTTAAGTAGTGGCAACACAGACAGCTGTGATTTGCAAAGCACAAAATATTTATGTTCTTGACCTTTGTAGAAAATAATTTTCTAGCCCCTGGTCTCTGAAAAAGTGTAAAGAAAAAAGGTTAACTCATTCAGTTTTTAGGACCTGAAACATAATAACTAACTTTAGAGCACCAGGTTGTGAATCATGATAGGGAGATAAGGGTCACAAGTTTGTAAGAAACTGTGTTCTTAGATGTTAAGAAGAAATGGAAGAAAAACAACATTTCTGGCAGTATAAAGAGAGGGGTGAAACATGCAGAGGCTCAACACTGACAATATGGATAACACCTGCTGCAGGGCAAATATTCTGGGTTCTATAATAAAACAGTAGTAGAAGTTATTGGAATTCTTGGAGCTATGTGTGATAGAAATTCTACTCTCATTTAAAACCCGAAGCTATTTATTAGCTTTCTTGTCAGGTTTCAGGGACTCTAGTTCATACTTCAGGCTCTGCTGGTCTGAGCAACTTCACTTTGCAACCGTAGTTTAAGATAGTTTTATTGAGGGTTCTGATTGACTTGGCATGATTCATCTATTTCTTCCTCAATCACTTCATGAAGGTGAGATGAAATAGAAAATTCTGATTAGCAAATCTGAGTGACTACAAGCAATGGTTTTGGGGAAGCAAAAGAATTTTTATTACAAGAAAAATGGACAAGATTCTAGACAAATAGAAGGGATGACTGCTTCACTGAAGCATGTTGGAGAATGGCCTTGGTATGGCTGGGATCTTTGGGCAGCTTCAGCTGCACTTGTCATAGGTAGAGAGGACCTTGGTAGTTAGGTGGGTCAAAAAGCTGAGCATAGCCAGGCATGGTGGTGCACACTTGTAATGCCAGCACTCAGAAGGCTGAGGCAGGAGGATCAGTATGAGTTTGAGGCCAGCCTCAGCAACACAGTGAGTTCAAGGCCAGCCTGAACTGCATAGTGAGACCCTGTTTCAGAAAAAAAGAAGCTGAGCATAAACCAGAGACTGAGACTGGCTGCGTGTTTTGAGGATCATGCATGCTCATAAAAGAAGACAAGAAGCCTGTTTGAGGACTAAAGTCACAAAGAAATCTTTACAAGGAAGAGTGTGTAGTCTGTTTATATCAGCCTAAGGACTAGAAAGAGATATAAATAGCTATACTTCGGTGAAGACGATCAAGTGTTATAATTATGTAGTGAGATCTTAGACTCTTTACAGAGAAGGTGGTGCTTGGGTTGGGGCTTCAAGAAGAGTTACCTCAAAAGAGTTATGTACAGTTTTATCAGGGACCATCACTAGTCTCCTCCCTGCAGAGGGATGCGGAGCTGAGAGGGCAAGTAGCAAGTAGTGCAGTGTGATGGTATTTACTGAAATATTCACTCCATTCAGGCACTAAGCTAGGTGCTTTCAGTTTTCTTATCTAATATGATGCATAATATAACCCATAAGACACCGGTCACAGTAAGGTTAGAAGACAAGTTTGGGTGCTCAAAAAAGGAGTGTCGGATAACGATTAAGATTTCTGACTGAGGCAAATGAGAGTGATATTTGCAATGGTGGCAGAGATTAAATGATAAGGTGCATGATTAATAGGAAAGGTAAGAGTTCAATTCTGTGAAGTTTTAGTTCACAATGCTTATGTGATAATAAAGTGGCAATATTTAATTGGTAGCTGGAAATATAGATCTAGAGCTCGGAGAATTAGACTGGGAATTTCCCACCTACACTTCTGGTATTCTAAGAAGCTTGAACAAACCCACTGCAATTGCTTATTATGAAGTTCGAGAATTTCTCTAGACCCATGGTTCTATCATACATTTTTTTATTCATTAGCTGTCCTGACTGCTCATGCAGCCTGATTTTGTGTGGAAGTATCTTAGGACAATCTCATTCTGGATCTGGACAATAGTTTTTTCACTAGCTACTTAGTGTGTAGCTGCAAATCTTTGTTTTAGTCTTTGGATTTAGCAGCCTAGTATTTTGATTGGCTTCTGAGCTAGACCCTGATCTCCTAAGTTTCTAATTTTAGGATTTGATCAGTGCCCCAAATCACTGGAAAGGCGAGAGCAACTTTTCCCTTTTCCCACATTGCAGATCCTGGGGTTGTAGTGCAATTGTAATGATTCAGAATCTTTGGGAAGAAAAGTCCAGAATCTCTTTTCCTTTACTTTTTAAATTAATACTATGATGATTTTTATTATACCCTTAAAATTGTGAGTGAATTTAAAGCAAGAAGAAAATAAATTTACAATGGAAATGGGATTATTTTTTAAAAGGATGGTTGAAAAAGTTAAAAATAATATTTTTATATTATATAATTTTTATATTATATATTTGATATTATATATAAATCAGACAATAATTTAAGAATATTAATATATAAATATGAAAACAAAGTCACCTATAACTCCACATTCAAAGAGACTGTTAAAGTTAACATATTGGTAAATGATCATTCTTTTTTTAAAAGGCATATTTTTTTCTACTATGCATGTGAATATATGAGCTCAACCTTCATATATAGTTTTTAGTCAACATTTCTCACTCTGTGTCACATGCATTTTTGAATTTTTTTAACATCTTCATAAATATTATCTGAATAAATGTACAGCTTCCTAGTTTACAGGTATATTTTTATGTACTTGTACATATTCTTACAACTATTTGTTTCTACATGACTTTAGTAATCCTACCAGTCCAGTCTTGGAAATGGACTCCTTGTCTTTCCCAGCTTTGTGTTTCTGAGGACCAAGCACACCTGAGATCTTACCTGAGGTGGACAATTTATGACATCAAGAGCAGTTGTAAACAGCATAATGGTGGGAGCCAAAACCAGGTTGAAAATCAAAGAGAACAGAATAAAGTTGTGAATGAAAATGTAAATTACTCTTTCAAAAAATAGGGGTGAAGGAGAGTGAAAAAAAGAGTATTTAAAGAGAAAGAAAACAAGATGGTTTTTGGGAGACACTTGAGTAGTTTGTTGTTGAGAAGGAGCATAAGGAGGGTAAGTTTGAAACTATTAAAAGAAGAAATTCTTGAAAATCCAGTTTTCAGATGACAGGGAAGGATCAGATCTTGGGCAGATAGGAGTATTATTTTGGAAAGGAACAGAGACAAAGCTTTGCCTGAAAGAAAAGAGACAAATGTATGCCTGAGTGTGTTGGGAGGAGCCTGAGAGACTTTGGTGCATTCTCTTCACTGGACAATATGACTGATGTAGGGAGCAAGGCCTCTGCCAAGAAGAAAAGCCAGGAGTGCAGAAGAGAGCTTGCTAGGTGTTGTGACAGAAGTAGCAATGTGGAAATAGGAAAGTGAATGACTGGGTGAAGGGAAAAGGGACCACTAAAGATGAAAATAACAAATAGTAATGAAAGGAAACCTGATGTCTTTCTGTGATGCCTCATAGGAAAAAGATGCTTCAAAAAACTGAAGACTTGCAGATTGGTGTAACCACTATGGAAATCAGTATGGAGATATCTCAAAGAACTAGGGCAAGAGGTCCCATTTGACCCAGCTATTCCCCTGCTGGGTATCTTCTCCAAAGAATTAAAAGATCATACCACAGAAATATATGTGCACCCATGTTTATAGCGGCACAGTTTGTAATAGCTAGAGCTTAGAAACAGCCCAAGTGCCCATCAACTGGAAACTGGATAAAGAAGATATGTTTTTTTTAATAAAATGGAGTACTACTCAGCCATAAAGAATGAGAAACTAGAGTCACTTATAGATAAATGGATGCATATTGAGGACATACTCTTAAGTGAAATAAATAGGACACACATGTGTAAATACCAAATAGTTTCTCTAGTGTGAGAAACTGAAGTGTAAATAAGGATTAAAATGAATAATTCATAATTTGAAATAGGAAAATGTCCAAAGGTGTAGGGGTGGTGGGAGGGAAAGGGGAATGGGAAGAAGGGAAAGGAAAAATTATGAGAAAAGAAAAAAAAAGTAGAAATGAAGTCTATGTAAATAGGAAAGGGTGGAGGAGTGAAGGGCACACAGGTAATGGGGAAAAATAAGAAACAAGATACATCATGTACAGGTACAAGCACCCAATTATAAATGTAAACGTATTATATACCTAAAATGTACCAATAAAATAATAATAAAGAAAAACCAACCCTGAAGATTACATTGGTCCAGGTTTAACAAGACAGATGAAGTAAAAGACAGATGGCACTATTCTTTGCACCCATTCATCTAGATTATTCTAGTGATGGGATCTGACACCTGAGCCTGCACTCACTCCGTCCTATTACACAATTCTCTTAAAGCAGTATTGTTATTCAGTCATCTACCCAGCACACACAGGCTCTCAACACAGCCCGGCAGCACATATGTCAAGCACATTCTGTTTGTCTCACTCGTATACCTAACACAACCTTCACAGTGTATCTGTGCACATAGCGGAAGATGCACATGTGTAGCCTATGATCCTAGTAAGCCCTGTGGTGTAAGCCCTCCTCATTTTCTTGTCTAAGTCTTCTGACACTTTTATTAAAACCAACCTATTTATAAAATGTCATTATGTTGAGGGGCCATTCACTCTGATCAAAAGTAGATGATATGAGGAAAAATTTAGAGGAATAAAGGTGTCTAAGAAATATGAGACAGGGCCCAAGGAAGAGCAAGATCAAGAAGAAATTCTTCATGGATAATCAGAACAGAGGATATACTCTCAGCATTTTAGCTTTCTTTATTGTAGTAATAATTCCTGTAACCATCGGTAAAAGTTAGGCACACACACACAAAGAATGAACGGAAGGTGGGGGATAGATGGATTCGAGTTTTTTCATTTACTAACTGATTATTTTATTTGAGAAAATTAGATTCTGTTTTAGTTTCCACATTTATAAAATAGTATAATTATATTTGGCTTGGAGGATTGTTGTACATTCCTCAACAGATATTATTATTGTTGTGTGTTTCTTGGCTTCAAAGCCTTGGTATGTAATATATTAACTATGATGGATAAACTAAGAAGGTAAGAAGATATTGGAAAACATATTCATGGAAGTATTGATTCATACTAATTTTCCTGCTTGGAAATATATTCAATTTTATAAGGATTCTTGAGTACCTGAGTTTCAAGTATTTCTCACTCATTATAAGACATTTTTGTTTTTCTTTCATAGTATGTGCCATATTTTTTGTCCTGGCTTTGCAGCACATGTCTAACTGCAAAGGAGGATAGTAGAAATGCAGGCTCTCAGATATTGAACTAGACCTACTTGATGGAGTAAAGTAGGTTATGGGGATAAGTCCACCTTTAAGTACTGGGATGGTGTTCAGGCAAAGAGGCAGAACAGTGATTGAGAAATATAACAAAAGACTCTCAAGTCAGCAGACAAGGTTGAAGAGGTCTAACAAGAAGGTTAAAACTGTCTTAGTAAATGGATGGAGCCTAGCCATGGTCAATAGCAGAAATCCCAGGCAGGGCAACATTTGACATTTAATCAGTTGATTCAGTGACTAATTTCAAGGATATTTATCAGCCAAAAACAAGCTCTTTGATCACAGTGGTTAATAAGAAATAAGGAAGTACTCAAAATTCATAGATGGGATGAAGGGCAAACTATGGGTAGTCAGAATGAAAATGTATGTGTGAGAAATCAGATTAAGGACTGAAAGAATAGGATCTTATTACATGACATAAATTGAGATGAGGGTCAGAGTTGATTCAGTAACAAGACCAAGACGCTGGGCACAGTGTTGGAGCTCTTGAGAGCCAGTCTTCTGTCCCATAGTTTCCTGATCTCAAACACATATACAAACATCAGCTTGTTATTGGTCCTAGCAGACTTCCGCTTACCACATGGAAACCTTGCAAGTGGAAGGCATCTGATTCACCAGAGACAGTAGAGAAGGTCCTAGAGGTTGACAGCCATGCTGGATCAAAAATGCTGCTTCTATCTTTCACATGAGTCAATGGAAAAACAGACCTAGGAATGATCTATTACCAATATCAAATCTGTAGCTGGATACTCCATGCATTGAACAGACATTTGTGCTGTCACCTGTCCCCTGTGTCCTAACTCTTCAGCTTGACATGAAAAGTCCTCCACAGATCAGCCTTCCCAGTCCTATCTCTTGTCTGTTGCCTCCCTGCTATCTGGGGAACTCCTACTTATACTTCAGGACCCAGCTAAGATGTCATCTTCTTCTCTCTGGGACTCACCTTACTCCTTGAGGGAAGATCAACCACTTCTCCATTCTCTCCAAGCAGAGTTCATAGTGCCCTTTTAAATCTACCACTTTATATTGGCATCATCAATTTACATTCCAAATCTCCCACTGGATAGGGCACAGACTGCTTTATGTAGTCTTCTTTCCCAGTGCCTATTTTTGTGCTTTCTAGGATCTTACTTGACTGCCCAAGGAGGACACAACTTGAAAATGACATGCCCAGGAATATCTAGCTAGTCTGGAGGACAGGTGGGATTAGAAGCCAGACACCTGACTTCTGATCGTGTACTTTTCCTACCACATCATGGTGAATTTCAACTACAGATTACTGCTATCTTTTAAATTTTGTGGCCCCCTTAGTAACTTTTAGACACTGATTCATTTATTTGATGTTTACATCATTTCTCCTATGTAGGTAGAGAACTCCTTACTTCAATCCCTGAACTGAGGCTGTGGACTGAATTATTCAAAATTTCAAAACCAGGCCATACAAAGTCCTCTCACTTTTTCCTCTGCTAGGAACACCTTGTCATATGGTACACATTACTAGCTATTTGACATCGTTATCAAAGCAACAGGAAAAAAAAAACCTAGTAAAACTATTCTGGTCACTGCAGGAGTTATTTCCTCTTCTTCTTATAGTTCTCCCTAGAGGGATTCTACTAATGTGCATGACTTATCACTGTCCTTTTTTCAAATATATGTCTCAGGAGTTAAAAGTAAACAAGTTGTAAATAGGAGACCACTGAAGGCATTGAGAGTTCTCTCTCAATCAGAATCTTAGTCCAGGCATAGCTATTTGGTTTCAATAATAAACCTTTTTATATAGTATATGTTCAAGAAAGGGATTTTCTGTTACCAATCATTTCCTCAAAGGAACTTTTAATTGAGACTCTGGGATGGAACACTATTCTTAAGAAACTCACCCAGGTGGAGTATTCACACTTCATTCTTGTTTACTAGAACAGGGGTCTGCCTATGACCAGTTGGCGTTATGTGTACATTTTAAAGGCAACACTTTTTTTCATATGTTGCTCTTTTGTGCATTAATAAGAGCCTCAGTGACTTGAAAGATTGTCTTTCTCTATTACAGTGGTAAGTAAGGTATTCTATTCTTTACCCTTGAGAAAGATTTCCTTCTTCAGAGAAGACATGATTGTTAACAAAAGATGGTCTCTCAAAATCATCTAGACCATAAATATTTGCTTGGTTAAAAAAATGTCTGGAATAGAATATTTCCAGCCAATTGGCCTGATGTAGTGAATTTAAAAATACCGTGCTAAATTTAATTAGTTATTCATATAGAAAAACATGTGAAATCTAGTAATTTAAGATTTTTGTGTACTTTTTAGAATGAGAAGGAAGAACAGAATTTCTCAGTAGTTTACTATGAGTAGATGTCGGTGTACTGCAATTTTAGAGAGTAGTCCTGGAGTTTATGAGCAGATAGAACTATGCTGTTAGTCTCAGGGCTCCCTAAAAGCCACTGTGGGCTGAGGAATTACTTTGTTTGGGGATGGAGAGGTGTGAGGAGAGGGAGGATAATGTATCGTCAAGTACACTCTGGGAAAAATATTTTTTTATTTTCCTTACCTGAAGACATTTCTATATCAGCTTTAAAAGAAAATAAGAAAAAAGAATGCAAGAAATCTTACTTGGTTGAACTTCATTAGCTTTTGGAAGTTGTTTGGAAAATATAAATAATAGATGACATTGCATACCAAACAAGAGGGAGTGGCAAGTTTACTATGTTTTTTTCTTTAGTTATGACAAATTTCATGTTTGTATTAAATATCATTTACTTCATTTGCTGTAGTAAAGGGAAATATTAATTACTTCAGGAATGTAGAAATAGTACAAAATCAGTGTTGAAGACTGATTGCAAAAATGACCACAATTATTCCCATATACCCATCTCTTGGTAAGGGACTTTGCAGCTTCTCTTATAAGATGGCCTTAGAGTTTGCTTTGACCAACAGAATATGTCAGAAAAGACCTGGCAGTTCTTACCTTAGGTTTCAAGAAGACTTGTGGGCACTGCTCTTCCTCTGGGCAAGTACATTGGCATAAGAATAAGCTTTATCTTCTGGAGAACAGAAGAGTTAAGTCCAGCAAGATAAGTCACCTGGACTATGGCCTTTCAACAATGGCCAGCAACTGGCCAGCCTGCCTTGGTCACAGACACATAAACACTTTCAGCCCAAATCAGCCAATTTGAAATGACCCTGCAAGGCCCAGACTCCTCAGAAAAACTGAACTGTGTAATTGGTCCTGAGATTGACATTTGCATATGTACAATATTTCAGCAAAAATAAAAGATAAAGTTGGTAAATATTTACATATAACAATTTTAACCATGGTACAGAAACTCCTCTTGTTAAGAAGCTTTCACTTAAACATGCACACAGATAATTAAAATGCTACATTCTGAAGGAAAAATGTATCAATTTTGCATTCCACCAACAGATGGTCTGTTTTGTCCTGTGTATAATAGCTCTTTGGACCTACCAATACATGAAGTTACAGATAGCCTTTCAGAACCTAAGCTGTTTGTGGTCTTTTCTAAATTAGTCAAATTTTATCTATTCATAGTAGAAATATAAACCTAAACCAAATTACAAATTAGTTAATATTTCTTTTCTACTAAGACATGAACCTCTGTCTGGTTTTTTTAACACTCATTCTCTTCCCTTCCTGAAAACATATTTTCTCTGTCTACTTTTTAATGATAAAACTTTGCTCTTATAATAGAAGTATTTACTCTTTGGAAAGACGTATCTTGTACATCTGATAAATCACAAGTTTTCCTCTAGTCCAAAATGAGACAAATAAGCCATTTTTATGTGATAATGAAGTTTTTAGAGAAGAATGTGGACTGATTTAATTGTTTGGAAGATAAATGGTAAAACTGGCCAAAGAAGATTTGATAATGGTTTAGCTAGATAAAGTAATACCTTAAATCCAGTTGACACTCAACAAATATGACATCACAATGAGGAAGTGGCTTCTTGGGTTAGCCCACTAATTTGAGGGAACCTTAGAACTCATAGCTTGGTGAATTTAACTTTGATTTTTGAAAGTTTTTCAAATGATAATCAAGCCAGTTTACATTAATTGACAGTAACTAGGAATAAAACATATCCTCTTTGTTCCTGGTCATATTGTCATTTAGTTGGGGATGTGGAAAACACTGGTATAAAGCAACATAAGAAAGTGTATTAAATAATTCAGCAATGCATTCATGTAGATATTAGAGAAATAAAAATCTACGCAATTCCAGAATAAAGCAGCTATCAGGAAGGTGAAGGATTATATCAGAAAGCATAGCTTAGCTAGGAAAGCTAAGTTGTGTGTTACAGAAAAAGCTAAAAAAGTGAATGTCAAAGATAGAAAAAGATATTGTCAATCTTTTTCAGTAGATGGAAGTATCTCAAATCCCTAGAATTATACTGGGTAAGCTTAAGAAGCAATTTTCAATTTACACTCAAGCTCTTAGCTTCTGGAAAGAGTTTATGTAGCTTTCAAAAGTAAATAATTTAGACCCAAGGGAAAGCTTACACACTGAGAGGATCCAATATTTGAGATGTTTCTGGGAACATCATTTTCTGAGATAGTAGAATACCAGAAAATCAACACAAAAGAAAGTGAAAATTAACTTGTAGGGAACACGAATTGTCAACTTCTTTGCTTCTTTTGATTTTTTTGTCTTCCTGAAAAGATGAATTTGGTACATGGTAATTAGCTGCTCTGCTTTGCTTCCCCTTTGCAACCTCATGTCCCCACCTTATGGAACAATTGGTGTTCTGCACTGCAGACATTTCTTGACAAATGGTGAAAATATGTGCTTAGTTGAGGACAGAAGCACCACCAGCAATGACGGGAAGCAACGGTAGAAGGCAAGGTTGCTATGGAAGTGCAATTCTTCCACTTAAGGTGTTGGGAAGATTTATTCTTCCTTTTTCAAATCTTTTGGGAAAGTGGATACAGTAGTTCAAGAAAAAAGATGCCATAATTCTGACAAGTTAATTAAGCTTTCACTTCTGAGTATTATATGTATAGCAAAGAAGAAAAAACTTAATTTTCTTTGTACTCTCTGACAAAAAAGAAACACAAGATAAATACAGGCAAAATCTTGAAATGTTGTCCTTATTACTGATTCCTAGTCTGCAGAACAAAGGTTTTAGAAACCTAAATCAGAAAAAATGAAAAGTATCAGCATCCTTTATTTTTCTTTAATTTCCATATGTATGTACATGTATCAATACATATAAGAATGTTATTCACAAGAATGTGAGAGCTAAAGAACCCACACTTGGATTCCTTCCAATGATGGGTTGTCTCCACTTCTACTTGATTTCCCTTGTGTGGAAAGCAAATCTCCATTGTTCTCAACTTGTTTAAACCCCCAGGTGCAGAAGGAGGTTTGCATTTGTAATTAAGTCTGCTAAATATTGGACTTTGAAATAAGGAGTATCTAAGTGAGCCCAATGTAATGGCATGAGCCCATAAGAGCAGTGAAGTAAGTCAAGAGATTCAAAGCATAAGAAGAAAACAATATCCCTTCAAGATTAGTGGTAATGTTAGCCTCAAGATGAAAGAGGTCACATGTCAAGGAAATGAGAATGTCAGTCTTACAGTCCCAAGAAACTAAATTCTGTCAATAATCAACGAGCTTGGGAAAAGATCTTCAGCTGTAACTGAGAAGCACAGCCTCAGCTAATGCCTTGACCATCCACCATACACCAATCAGACCATCTGGACTATGGCCTTCTGACACTGGCCAGCAACCATGCAGTGCAGATTCTTATCTTCAGAGAGCTAATAAGTGAGTGTTGTTTAAAGCTACACAGACTGTAGAGATTTGTTTACGGCCACAATAAAAAACTAATACTTCCAGATTTTGCCAATGTATTATTTTACATTTAAAGTAATCTTGTTATAATTTATTATCCACTTTAGACATATTTTTGATAAACATATGAATATATGTATACATCTTTGCAATGTAAATTGTATGCATTCCATATTAAAATATATAGTATATTTACATATGCATATATAGATAAATATGTTTCAAAAAGTATCCCTCCCAAAAAATGTTTCTTCAGGTAGACAAATCTAAGTTATCTCTGAATTAAGCCAATTCAGGTAAATAAAGGGTCCAACTGCATTTATGGACTTTTGAAATGCAGTCCTATGTAGGTACCAGGGCATGGATTGGAGATCTCGGGAAGACGTCTACAATGAGCACACTTTTTTTGTTGCCCAACCTTATCTCTCCTTTCCCAGGACAGAGTTTTGATTTGTTTTTCCCTATACACTACCTACTCCCTATGCACATGCATCTTACCTTCATGGTTAGTCATGTGATTTAGGTAAAACTGGACCTACCCCTACTTTCATGGATGGACCTTGATTTCTTTAGGCCAACCTGAGACCACTTCTTTATGGCCACAGTGAATGGTTCAGAAACGGGTCTGAACTCAATCAGTGAGTGTGTGTTTGTGCCAGGAACTGAACTCAAGACCTTGCGCTTCCAAGGCAGGCGCAGTGCCACTGAGCTAAATCCCCAGCCTCCATAGCGGATTTTGATGAGAATGTTATGACACAGACTTCTCTCTTCCTTGCCAAACACAAGAAGGCAGCAGGCCCTGGTGGTGGCTGGCAGCTACCTTGGGAACATAGAGTGGGTGCCATTAAGAATGTGGAACAGGGCTGGGGATTTAGCTCAGTGGTGCCACAAGCGCAAGGTCCCGAGTTCCATCCCTGGAACAAAAAGAATGTTGAACAGACACAAAAGTACAGAAACAGTATCCGGTACCATTTAGCTTCTCAATGATTTCTGTCTTGTCTTTGGACTTCATTCAAAATGCCAGGAAGTTTCCTTGTTTTTGTTTTTCTTTTGTGCTTGTTCGTTTGATTTTTTTTTTTCTTAAATATGGATTGATTTTCTGTTGCTAGTAACTAAAACTAAACTAAAGTTCAGAAAAGTAGAGAAAACACACATCTTACTGATTATGTTGCCCAAGACTAGCTAAGACAGAACTTCACCTTTAATGCTCTTTCTTTCAGGCATCAGAGTCCAAGTTGTCATTTCCCTCCAAGCAGCTCTCTCAGGATAAACAATGCTATGAGATAGTGAGAATCCCGTTTCCTTCTTTTCAGTGCCTGCCTTCTTTCTTTAGTCATGATTTTTTTTCAAAGTAACATACCTTTTTTTTTTTTTATGGAATGCTTCTTACTCAGAAAAAGTTGATAAGAGATGAAGGTCAACTATTATAGGGAAAAAACTGTAGGCCGTCCTCTCCTTTGGGGGCTGTACTTCAATGCAACGTTATACGTTCTGGGCTGTCCATTTTAGCTTCTGTCTTTGCATTTGTCGGCATTCGTCTTTCCACCTGATGTATAGCCCCCTCTTACATGCACAGTGAATTTTTAAAAAGTGTTGAATAAAACATCTAAAATATACTAGTGCTAGCTGAAAATAAAAACAAAAGGTAATCTTTGGCTCCTGTTGCACATGCTCTTGACAATTTGCCCTGAAGTAATCTAGTGAGGTGAATTGAAAAAGCTGTGTCACTCATACACATATTTGAGCAGAACACCAGGTGCCTGTCTAGGCAAGTTTCCTTACTAGGTAAATTCTATTTACAGCCAAACCTTGATCATTTATTGTCAATGTCATTTCACAAGAGTCTGTATTTTTACACATATGAGTTGTGTGCACCCAACATTAAAGGATCCTAATCATGGTTTAGGTCTTCTCCTTCCTTCCCTCCTTCCTTCCTTCCTTCCCTCCCTCCCTCCCTCCCTCCTTCCTTCCTTCCTTCCTCCTTCCCTCCCTCCTTCCCTCTCTCCCTCTCTTTCTTCCTTCCTTCTTTCTTTCCTTCTTTTTGGGTTGCTTTGGGTTTTTTGTTTTTTGGGTTTTTTTGAGACAAGATCTTGGTGTGTAATTCAGGCTGGCTTTGAACTCACTCTGTAAGTCAGTCCAGGCTGGCCTCAAACTCTTGGCAATCTTTCGGCCTCAACCTCTCAAGTGCTGGGATTACAGGCATGTGTCATGGTGCCCAGGTAGGTCCTTTTTTTTTTTTGGTGCCGGGGATCTAACTCGGATTCTTGTGCTTAAGAGGCAGGCGGCAGAACCACTGAGCTAAATCCCCAGAAATAACAAATTATAGAACTAAGATGTGGCTTACTTTCATAAAGAAAATTATAAAATAAAAGTAAATCAATTTTTAATAGACTCATATATTATGATATTCTACTTTAAGACTTTTCTTGCACTTTTAATAATTGTATAAAATTCCTTTACTATGAACAACAACTATATTTTTCAATAATTGACATTAGTCTTAAAATGCAAACACCTAGAAGATATGGTAAACAAACACAGACTTCTTTGCAGTAAGATTTGATAGCAGTTAAATTCCTTTGCTTTGGAGTTCAATAATGGGTATGATGCTGGTGACCCACAGAAAGAAGTGCAAAAACGTGGACAAAGAAAAATTTCAGGAGTTGCAAAGCATTTCAATTTTCACAGAAAATTGGTCTTTACTTTAATATTTAACCACAACACACTATCATTTTAACCTCTTCCACTTTCCCTTTAAGACTTTAAGCCAGTGTTGCATAAGTATCATGTTGGATGTTAAATTGGGCAATGAAGTTTGGAACAATTCTGAAATCAAGGTCTTTTGGAGTAGCTTTACTCAGTGTTTTTACTATGCTAATGTACATTGTGGTTGTCAAAGGGAGATATAGCACGTCCAGGCCTTTTCAAATTCATAGAATCTTTCTCTTTCTTTTAGAATACCCATTTATAATTCATGTGACACAGGTGTTTCTAAAAACTTATTGGATACATTTTCTTTAACAGAAAAGGAAAACTGTACTATTGTTCTTAATTCTAGAACTAGGTCTTCAGTTCCCACACTGACCAATTAACTTTACTTGTCTCTGAGACCTTGAGGTTGTGTGTAGTGCTTTTCTACCTTTCCTCCATGGATTACAAATGACAGCAGAAGTAGTGCTATCAGTACAGACCTCGCTCCAGTATTGGACAAGACTATGAAGACTAGAGCATAAATCAAAGCCAAACTGAGGTGAGAAGAGTTGTCTTTCACAGCCTAAAGACTTCTATCACTCACTTCTATCACTTCTAACACTTCTCCCAAATGTATCCCTGTACAATAATTTTCTCATCTGGAATGGAAAACCTATGAAAGAATTTAGACTACAAGAGAAAAAAAGGTATATAATTTTATTGATCTAACCAAATGCTTTCTTACCAGATTAGATGTGTGTGTGTGTGTTTCCATGTGTGATAAATCTGAAAAAAATGGGAATGACCAAAAACATACTGCTTGCTACCTAAGAGGCAGAAGAATCAGAGTACACTATGTGCCTCTTCTTATAGATATATAGGTGATTATAAAGAGAATCAATAAAAGAAGCTTTAGTAAAATGAAATTTAACTCAAGGTAAGTACAAAGACTAAGCCTAAATCTTTTGATGTCCAATTCAGTCTTGCAGAAGAATGCTATTAATAGTCTCCCTTTTTCTAGTTTTATTTAATGTTATGTTTTATTTCCTTCAAATTGATAGCTACGTTACTTGTGCTAAGCAAAATCTGCTATTGGCATTGTCATAAGAGAATTCTAATATCCACAGGTTTACAGTAATAAAGACCTCATAGAGTTTGCTCCTTCTGTTTTTCCAATTTTCATGTGAGCCACCTCAGTTAAGCTTGCAATCTTCTTATTGCTAATTGTTCCGCATCCAAGACATACTCTGGAACAATGACTCATTGTTCACTGTACTGCTTTCCAAGGTGTTTTACCTTGAGTCCTTAATTCACCTTAGCAGCATTTCATTTCTATTGAAATGGGACTGGAGAGTATATAAATAACAACTTGACACCTTCCATCACTGATAAGTTACTTAAATGGAGATGGAATGGACTCAGAATCAAATGCAGCTCCCCTGCCTCTATTAATTCTTTGTAATATCCTTTTGTTTCTTATGCCCAGTTTTTCCTGGAAAGATGCTTGAAGCAATCCAGTTTTCAACACTACTACCATGGCCTTGTTTAAACTTAAGCTCTTGGTTTTCCAAGAGGGTCTTGAATTTGAGATATCAACCTTAAAAGTGCTGAGTAGCAGAGGATAATGGAAATGGGTTACTTGGAAAAGAATTTTGTAATTACTGATGTTAGGAAACATTGGAAATGTATAGATATTGTGTACTTTTATTACCTGCTAACCAGTATTTGGTTCAAGTGTTCTGAGATCTCCAATCTGGTAGAAAATTTTCCTCCTGTTTATGAAAAAATTGACTTTCATTTTGGCCAATGCATGAAGTCTTGTGGGATTTGGATGCATGCAAAGCAAAGAATTAAAGGTATAAAAACCATGTCAACAGACATTTTAATGGCTCTCTCTCAAATTCTTTCGGCCTATATGGATCAAAACAAAGTGCAGAGCTTTAATTCTTTTAATGTCCACTGAGAATAATATAGGACATTTTACCCTAGAATTTAAAACAAAACAAAGAAACCAAAAAAGAAAATGGAAAAATCCCTTCAAATGATAAGGAAAACACATATGAATATGTGCAGTGGTCAAAATGATTGACACTTGGAATAATCTAAGAACTCAGATATGTCTAGATGCAAGTATTGAAAACGATTTTTTACTCAATTTATAGAAAGAAAAATAAAATGTTATGGGGAGTGGAAAGATCCAGAAAGCATTGGACAAAAATGAATATAAATGGAGTGACAGCAAGCACACTTTGCTAATTATACACAACTGGAAAATTTTTATAAATATCTGGTAAAAATATTCTGGGCTTTAACTTTGAATTTGGCTCTTTGTTATATAACAGTGCCCCTTGCAATACTTGATATAACATTTTTTTTTCTCACGTTTGAAAAGAAATAGGGATTTAAACTAAGAAACAATAGTGCTCAATTACCAAGGAAATGGTCTCATCTTATTACTGTGTTTAGTAAAATCGTTTCATAACTTATCAAACAGCTCCTTCCTCGAAATATTTAAATGAGATTTCTTGGACAAAGTTGTTCAAGGTGGAAATGAGTTGCTGGTGTTCACATAGTAGTTGATCATCACCTATTCTCGGAGGTTCCTGTTTGTTTGGTACCTAAAAAAATCGTCTGCGCCATCTAATGGAAACAATGCGAACTGCAGTTCGCTTTGGAGGACTGCTGAAGTTCTTCAGCACGGATCAATGCAGAATAGATGAAAGCTATAGAAGTTAGTAGATCAAATACTAGCCTCTAAATGCAATGGCTTGGGGGAACTGGCTCGCAGATGTATAGTACTCACAATTCAAATATGCCCAGGGTATTATGATTTCACCGTGCAAATAAATTAAAATACAATGTATCCATTCATAGCCGCAGACAAAGGAGTTAACCCATATCATCTGTCAAACCAAGATCCAGGATAATCCAGGTTTTCTTTGACAAGTTAGTGCTGTATTATTTTGTCTGTGCTGCAGGTACAATGTCATTTAGTTTTCAAGGTGTTTACCACTTTCAAAAACTGTGAGTTTCATGAATTTCATTCAACACCTACACCTAGAATTGTAAATTCAAATGAAAACAGGGTTAGGAGGAGGTTAAATAATGGAGATTATTTAAATTATATTAACTGATGCAATTAAGCAGGGGCTATTGTTGAAGTCACCCTCCCAGAGTACAGTGAGTACAGTGGTTATACAACAGCTGGCTTTTGGCTAGTGAGAATGGCCCAAAGAAATCTGAAATCTGTACTCTAATGTTCATTTACTTATTTTGTGAACACTTTTTTAGATCCCTGAATACATCTGTGGGTGGAATGTGATTTGTTATTGCAGTTTATAATCCAAGGAAATTCAAGGAGAATACAATAAATCCCAGTTTCTAAAATCATTTGGGATACAATCCTTTGAGAAATAAATTCTATTACGCTTCAAGTAAATATGCATAGATTTGTTTTAACTCCACATAGTAATAAAGAGTATCAAATTGTGATGCAATCGTTTGGATGTGTCTTCCAATGTTCATGTGGTGGAAGCTTAATTCCCAATGCAGTAATGTTGAGGGGCGAGACCTTTAAGACTTGATTAGGTCAAAAGGGCTGTCTTCATAAATGGATCCATGCAATTATTGCTGCAATGAGTTACTCATTGAAGAGATGAGTGAGTTCCTGATAAAGGATGAGTTTGGCTTCCTTCCATCTCTTTTGGCTGCTCTTTTCTCCCTTCCAGTATGGGATGGCACAGGCAAGAAGGCCCTTTCCAGAAGTGGGCCCATCAACCGTGGACTTCTCAGCTTCCAGAGCTATAAAGAAGAAAGTCTCTGTTCTTTATAAATGACCCATTCTTTGGTATGTCGCTGTAATAATACAAAAGGAAATAAGATATATGAATATTTCCCAATCTTTCTATTATTCTTGGCAAAGTGATTTTAAGTGTAAAATTCCATGAGTCCATAGCTAATGTTACCTGCACAGATCTGAAGTGAAAATACCTGTCCAGTTTTCTGTTACCCTCAGCCCTTGGATTAGAGATAAGTACACACAAATGATTGGAAAATGAACTTCAGAGGTGCAGTGTTAGATGTTCTCAAGTGATTGTAAAGACACTTTCATAATTTTTTGCAAATAAATAAAGAAAAAGCAACTAGTAAAATATTAGAACTCCAGAAGAAAATATAAACAATGATAGAAATATGAGATGTTGGATCTGAATAAACTAAACCTAAAATATATATTTTTGCCTTTAAAAAGGTTTTGAATTTGATTTTTTCATCATTCCCTTCTACTTTTCAAATTCTACTACTGACTATCTAGCTACATTGAATTATTTCTGTAGATGTTCATTTCCTTTAAATAGGACGTTTTCACCTCTCCTAAGCTCACAGAGTCTAGGCAGGCTTACTTCACTAGCCTTGGGGCAAGGAACTCTGATGCATATACCTTCTAACAGTAAATTTGACTAAAGGAACTACTCTAGCCATTAGTTCTATCACTATTAAGATAATTTACATTTTCTTCTTATCTGTTGAATTTGAAGTTTCTTACAGGCAACAATTATGTGTTTTTTCCTTTGCGATTTTCTGCTATACCTAATACCATATTAGCATCTTGCAGATCAAGATGCCCTATTGACCTCCTTCTTCATCAGAAAATTTTTCTTTCACAGAACTTGACACTGAATTAGAAAACATTCACTTGTCTAATGCATATTAAGTACTTAGCACAGTGCTGGACATAGAGTTAATCTTCAATTAACATAGGCAATGATTTTTCTCATTCAGGCTTTGTCAGTAAAGCTCTTCCTTTGTACTTCGTGAGAAGGAGGTAGGGATTTTGCAGTGGCCACAGAAACTGGCAAAGGCCACATCTACTTCTTGTATGCTTCGTTTTACATGATGTACCTGGTGATTTGCTGGGGTGGGGATGGAGAGGTATGCTCTACCTGGCAGCGAGAAAGGATGGATTAGTAGTGGTAAGGCCATTCTAGCTTAGGGAACTACTCTAGCCATTGCTACTATCACTATTAAAAGGCTTTATATTTATTATTTGCAGGTAAGTTTGAAGTTTAATAAAGGCAAGAACTATATATCTTTTTTCTTTGCAATCTTCTGTTATACATAATCCTAAATTACACAGGTAAAAACCTTTCAAAAATAAGTGACAAGTCAATAAATAAGATACCAGTTACCTTATTTTTACTCTAAATGTTAGCTTTGAGACTTTGGATGATTAAAACATTAATAGTATATCACATTTTATTTGTTGTAAATTGATATTAATCTTCTTATAAAAAGGTTAAAATTCACTGATGGTAATGTATTAAAATCTTAGTAAAGTAAAAATTAATAGATTAATGTTGACTAAAGAAAATAATATTTTTATTCATCTGTTGACCGTAAGACTTAGTATTACTTACTAAGATTTAAGTAAGTTACTTAGGTAAACGATAAAGAATATAATGAGAAATGAGTATGTTTATGATACAAGTTAACCAGACTTTTAAAATGGTCGATGTACTGCACACTATAACCACTTAATCTTGTCTGACTTCATGATTTTGCTATGTCAAAGTGAAGCTCCACACACCAGATGTTATGGGAATTATTACCAGGTAATGATTCTTCACTAATACTACTTACTCTGGGAAATAATTTTGCAATTAATGTCAACTTCACCTTATTCTGGACTTTGGAACCTGCTTTCCTTCAACTCAGATTCAGTCTTTGGTCCTTCCTAGTGATGATATTTAGTTCACAATATTTGAATGTTAAATATTGGTTTTCTTCAGAGAAACCATTGGCATGGGTCTTTCCTTTCTGTTTTAAATGACTCCAGGTTTTTACAGATATAATCTAACTTCTTCTTTACCATCTTCAGTCCACTTCTCATTTCTGGTCTAATAAATAGTCACACAAAAACAGCTTCTCTATTCCAACTTTGTTAAGAGATGGGAAACGTATTTTATGAAGTTTGAAAAACTGTCATTTTTGTTCAAGGAACTCTAGGAAGGTCATTGTTGGGAGTTCATTAAATTTGTGACTTACAAAATCCACTCATATGAATATGTCTTAAATGCCAACAAATAATGAAAAGATTGTCCCCATGAGCAATAGATCTGAGTTGGAGGTCTAAGTGGTGGGGGCTGCTGGGAAGAGATTATGGAAACCCATTTCTTTTAGCTGAATCATGGGCACTAGGGATTGGCCAAGAACATTTGAGAAGAATGAAGCAATTTTTATGGAATGAGTTTTGGCCAGGAAAACACTGTTGTTGGACAAAGGGAATGCAATATCTGTGGCTTCAATTTTGTCAGAGTAAAATCTTAATTAGCCTGATTCCCTGCATTTGACTTTCACTGTCTTTTAGATGTGCAGAGAAATGGTTTATAATAAATGAGCACCTGAAAGCTATTTCTTTTCCTTTAAGGCTGAGAGTATTTTCTTTTGCACAGGGAAAACTATTAATTCAAATTTATTCCCATGAGAACTCTGTATACTTTCCTACTTAAAATACTGCACCAATTTTTTGGGGAAATTTCAAAAATATGAAAATTATTATAATTTGCTAATTTGTAAAATAATGATCAAACTTTTGGTATATGTCTTTTCAGTCTTTATGTATCTTTTAACATTTATTTTACAATCATGAGATCCTTTTATCACTTACAAATGTAATATAAATGTTTCCCCATTTATTTTTAGATACCTTTTGAGTCTATTTTGAATATAGTGTCTTAATGACCTTACCTATATAGACTACAATTTCTTAATCACCCTTCCCCTTGTGTTACCCACCGTGGTTGTGACTATTTGCAGTTCTGTTTTATTTTCTCTTACATACAGATACTAAGTGTGAGTTCTAAAACAAAAGATAGATTGTCCCATTGTGTAATGTCATTACCTTGTGGTAAAACTGGTACAGGAAAGATTGGTACAAAACATTTTTGTCAGGCAGGGGATTTAGCTCGGTGGTTCTGGCAACTGCCTTGTAAGCGCAAGGACCCAGTACCCAGTATCAAAAAAAGAAAAAAAAAGAAAAAAACCAAAAAGCATTTTTGTCTGTCCATAATAAAGTTCAAAGTTGGATAATGAACTGCTTAGCTTTTAAACCAAACATCTATTGTCATGTGTAATTTTCACAAACTACACAGATATTTGCCTTTCTTGTATGTTGATAAAGAAAAAATTCGGAGGATTGGAGAGGTTTATTATCTTAAAGGTAATTATTTTTCACTTACAGTTTGTATGTTAAATGCTGTGTAACATCTTCTTATAAAATTTCATTAGACAGGCCGAGGATTTAGTTCAGTGGTTCCACCGCCTGCCTCCCAAGGGCAAGGTCCTGAGTTTGATTCCCAGTACCAAAAAATAAATAAATAAATAAATATTTCATTAGACAGGAACTCTGGTGCTCTTAATTTATGCATATGCATGTTTTTATTTAAACTATTCTTAACAAGTGAATCTCATATTTACAGTATAATTCCTATCCAATATTTATAAAGAAACAATAGGCATTTGTGTGTTTTGTGTTCAATATATTGTTCATATTGAATTCTCCATAGTCAGCAATTAGAAAATAATACAAATCTATCCATGTTAAATACTAAATCTTAATCACAAATGAGTTGTAATTGGATTCAATTGCAAATAGGTTTTTCACTTGTACCACAATTGAAAATTACAGATTTTTTTCATTAGAAAATAAAATCAGCTGCCTAGTTCTAAAAATGTACTGTGACAAGAGCAAGGACATTTTATCTCTGTTAGTTTTGCTTCTTGGAGGCTATGGTAGTCGGGTGTTCAGTACTTGGATGCTAGCAATTTATTTTACTGGGGTAAATACTCCGTAAGATAAACCTGAATGCAAAGTCCTGGGAGGGAGTAACATCATAAACTACTTCAGAGTTCAGTTGCCCAAGACCTCAAGGTATTTTCATTGCAAATATATCCAGGACTTATAACTGTTAACATTAAATCAAGAGCAAATTTCAGCTGTAGTTTATGCTTACCTTAGTCCATTTTTTCCATGTGACTTTTTGTCTTTTTTGTGGCACCTAAAACAATTGACTGCCTTCATTTCCACTCTTACAGAAAGAAAGAAAGCAAAACACAAACACACAAGACTTCAGCGTCAAATGATCTACTTCTCAGAAACTTTGGTTAAAACCAGACTGGAGAGACACTCAAGAGGGAGAGAGCCCAAGTGTGTGGCAAAGGTGAGGCAGAAATTTCTCCATTTCTGGTAAGAAAAGTCTCACTTTATTCTCTTGAGGGGCCTTGTCTAGACACTGATAAATGCTTCACTAGATGCTTAACTGGTTAGAGATATTTGTGGGAGGCAGTTTGCCAGTTTTTGGATGACCAGGAAATTTGTCTACTTGAAGGGACTCAAAATATAGCTACAATTTTCATTCAAAGCACCCTATGCACATGCATATCTTTAGGCAAGTGTTTATAAGCTTATTCTTCCACAGTTAGGTCTTTCAGAGCTTGCTCTTTAAATTCTGTCTTCTTATGTGCCCTCTCAGCAAAACCCAGATACTAAGGAGAGATTAATTCTTGATCTCTGTAAGAGATAAAATTCCCTAGATCATGAATATAGAAAAGTCCATGTATATGTGTACACGGGCACACTGTGTGTAGATGTTCTGCAAGTGTGAAAATCCAAAGGAAGAACTATGTCACTGTTTTCACGTTTTTCCAAACTATAAGTCAGCATGCATTTTATCAAAAATGGTTTAAATGGAAAAAGTGAGCGTCTCATATTGAGTATAAAATGAGGTGAGGATCTGCTTGGAGAGGCAAGTTTTAGAAATGGCTCTAGGCAAAACTTTTGATCTGTTTTAAAAATATTCAAATAAAAAACTTTTCTGAGTTTTAAAAATAGTATCATCATATTTAAAGAAGAATACTGAGTTCTTTAGTGATACATTTGAAGCAAAGTTCTCAAAATATTTAGAAGAAACTAGAGGATATTTTGTTGAACTCTGAAAAGAAGAAAGACTCTAAGCTTTTGAAAAGAAAATAAGGGTTTTTAAAATCTTTTTCCAAAGATGGTATTCTTAGTTGTCAATGAGCAATGATTTTATTTTTAAGTGTAATCTCCTCTTGTCTTATCCTTTTCTCCTCTTGTCTTTCCTAGATCCACTTTCCAACTGAATGTCTTAATGAAAGAAAGGCTGAAACTTGGAGTAGACAGAAAAAAATTAGCAGAGAATAGTTTCTTCTCAATATTCAGCTACAAGCTTTGAAACTCCTATGCCTAGTTACCAGCAAAAATTCCATTCCAGCTGGAAAAAAAATCTGTACCGCCATATAAGAGAGCTCAATGTCTTTTAGACTGGTTTTCAATGCATCCCAATGAAGTGATTTGTAGAAACTGTAGACTTGGAAGTACAAAGTGAAGGCTGACATTGGTCATAGTGGTCAAGTCATGTAGCTGTCTATAGCTGGAGAAAATCTGATTCTCAGGACTAAATGTATTTATAGATCTTTCACATAGAATTGTCAAGGTTTACCATATCTTGGGAAAGTATTCAGAGATTTTATGTTTTCAAGTGGATAATGAATACATATTGATTCAGCCTAGTTTTGGCTAGTCCTCCTTGGCTAGTGATTATTGGTATTTATTTCATGATTGTTGGTTAAAGACCCAGAAGCAATTTCTTGCTGCCTAATTCAGGTTTGTCTGAATAATAAACATAAGGTATGGAAGAGACCTGGTTAGTTAATAATCCAGAAAGTCACAAGGAGAATCTGGCTCTGGCTGACCAATAGGAAAGAACAAGGACTCTTACATTACTTTGGTCATTGTTGAAGAGACATACTAAACCTTCTGGTGGGTTGATATTAATAATTTCATTCAGATGTGTCTGGGGATATGGGGAAATGTTAAAGGTTCCAATTTCAAAGGTAGACACATCCAGTGTATTAACTTTGTTGGTCTCTTGGTTCATCCAAAATGGTGAACCTCATAATGAAAATTTTGCAAGAGAGAAAAAGTGATGAAAAGTCCAAGGAAACCCAATAAATATAACTTGCCTTGATCTAAATTGTATTGTCTTTTCTTTTTAGCAGTTCCAATCTTATAATAAGAAGATGCTACCTATTGAAAAGGCCATGAGCTAATGTGCTGAAGTGGTTCCTGGGTGAATTTATCTACTGTGACTTGTTCTCTAGATTCATCTGCCACATGGTAACTATTGCTGAACAGGCAACAAATCCCTAGGGACAGAGGATGAAAAACTCAGGGGGGTCTGGCAGAGTCTGGAAACAGAAATAGGCCATCTGCCGCATGGAGAAATTGACAGGAGACTCAGAACGGATGCATGTACCTCTTCACCACGAGACAGATGGATAAGGAGGGTAAATAGGACCCAAAACTGATTTTGGAAGGTAAGTAAGTAAGAGACACTGAGAAGGCTGGTTCCAAATGACCAAGTGCAAATTTGTTAATACAAGCTTCAAAGCCTTTCATTGTATGGCTCCCCTCTGATTTTGCACTCCTGTCCTTTATAGTTCTTTCAAACCACATCTTTCTAGTTGCAGTTACTAATTTAGCATCATCTAGACATGACTTTTATGTTCATGACATCCCTGCATCTTTTGGCAATGCATATTTTACCCACCCTCAAGGTTCCTTTCTAAGCAAAATCTTCCCTAATGCAGCTCACTTGGACTCTCTGCCATTAATGATCATCATTTACTGTTTATGTTTTTCATTTAACAATGACATTGAATTGTCCTTGGGATATAAAAGTTCAAATACTTTGCCCCTGAGAATAAGATTTGATCTAACCAAAGGCTTTATCTCTCATTCATCGTGTGTAAATCTCTGCATGGCTATGCAGTAGCTATGTTTAATTTCTAAAGGTCTCGAATGTGTTACATTGCTTTCCATCTTAGAACTTCAATGCAAGGCTTCCTGAGTATCAGAGAGGGAAAAGTACAATAAGATAATGGGATAAAGAACACACAGAGAGATCAGTGATGGCTTCATCTCAAGCAAAGATTAAAGCAAGTGTGGCTTAGGGATAGAGTGATGTGGGGTGGACATAGTAGTGCACTTTTGTAATCCCAGCATTCTGAGAGTATGAGGCAGAAGGATTGCAAATCCCAAGCCAGCTAGGGTAACTTAGCAATTTAGGAAGATCCCATCCCCATTGAAAACTAATGAAAGAACTGGTGATGTAGCTCAGTGTGAAGGTCCTGGGTTCAATCTCCAAAACTGGGGGGAAAAATGATGCTTGATAAGACACTTTATTTTGGAACAAGTAAGCAGAAGAGATGATGAAGAGCAAAGGGTTACTAGGTGCTAAGGGGAAAAAAGTTAGTGCAGGCTTTTGCCAGTTGCTAGTCAACCTTCTTGATCTTGAAAACCAATCACAGCATTTGTTTGGAGACAAAGAGCTGGAGCAACAGAGGAGAAAGGGAGAGGGAACCATGTTAATTGTGATGGATATGTTTTCTTTCCTGATATTCAAGGTGAAGTTTCTCAGTGTTTTTAGCCACTTATTTCTTGCTTTTTATCCTCTGACTGGGGAATAAATCAAATAGAAACAATTAGCCCCCCAAAAGTCAGGAAAAGCCAAAATTAAAACAAAGCTTTTTATATGGTTTACTCAGAGATCCAATATCATTCAGTACACGCTCAATGAGAAATAAGAATAGCATGTGCCAAGTTGTTGGACTAATTCTTCCTTTTTAAATGAGTATCTTCTATAATGGCATATACAAACATATACATATGCATATACCTCAGACATTATTAAGTTTTCAGGTAATATTTGTATATTTTTTGGCTCAGACTTATGCCAGCAGGTTTCAACAGCCTGTGGATAGGAATAAGACTGCACTCGCATTTATACTACCTTGCACTGGCAATTCAGTACTTAATGTCCCTATATTGCTTCTGTTAGACACCGGCTCTCTCCAAATGTCCCCCAAGTCCACCTGTCTATGATTCTAGCAGCGCATCACTTACGTTTCCATATAAGGACAAGCCTGTTGGCCACAGTCAGTCTCTAGTCATGTTTAACCTGTACCTCTCTAGCACCTGCTGTCATGTTCTCTAGAGCTCTGTGTGTGTCTTGCATGTAAGAATACATCTACCTATACCTGTATATACATATATTTCTATATGGAGAGAGGTATGTGTATATATAAATGGAGAGAGAGAAATTTTTTGAATAACATAGAGAAATAAAAGCCTAAGTTCAGCAGCCTAATCTCATTTTTGCCTCAATTCATATTCCTGCTCTATGTGTGTACCAAATAATAGAAAAGTTGAATAAATAACAAAATAAATCAGACACACAAGGTTAAATATTGTATGGTGTTGCTTATATGAGAACCCCAAAGTATAAATAAAGAGCAAATTAAAAGCCAGATAATAGGAATCAGGGAGACAGATCTTTTACAAATGGGAAGAAGGCTATGAGGTGAAGGGAGGAGGTGGGGGCAGGGGAAGGAATGTAAAAAGAATTAAGGTGTGTCATAGATATGTATCAAATAATCACAATGAATGTATTTATTATGTACCACAAATGTGTTAATAAAAGAATAAATGGATGAATGCTCTTGGAAAACCCAAGATTGTTATTTTTTATGAAAACAATTCACAAAGTATATCCACCACCTTTTCAGCTCAATTTCAAATATTTCCAGTAGGGCAGAACCTCATTAATGGAGCATACATTTCTTGAACTTGTGTGCAAACTTCAAAATAACAGGACTATGGATCTAGCCATTCTTTTTATAATTGATAGCCTTATGGTTAATTATATCAGTTAAGACATTATGTTAGTGATATCTTTATGCATGAATAAAATAACTGTAATATGAATTTAAATTTAGTCTCTGCATTATTTTTGATTAGGTGAGCCATAAGAATAAATACATAAGTACATTTTGATCAGTTCTGTCAATGAAAAGAGAAAAAGCTTGGTTATATGCCATATTCTTGCATCATCTTGATTCCCCAGAATGGACTAAATCAATTGAAAGATAAACTCACTATAGTCAGGCATATGCTGACATGTTGGCCCCTTCACAAAAGCTCATGGACAGATTTCCTCTAGACCCAAACAAACTATGTAAAGAGTCTGTTTTGATTCTTGTTAGCTTTGCACTCTCTCAGCAAGCTGCTAGGAAAATTCGAATATGGCTACTCTTTTGGAAAGAAATGGCATTCCAGGATCTTTCGGGTTTTTTTTTTAAACATAAGACAAACTTATTTTTACAGAACAGTGCTACTCTACAAATGTTCTTGGAATGGCATATACTTCTAGTAGTTTAGTTTCTTCGATTTTGGGCTCAGTGTGTGTTTTGGAAGGCTTACATTAATCAAAGTGTTATATATAGTTGGACCCTTGATATTTTGGAGATTCTCAGCTCACTGTTTCTGAGGCTTCTCGTGGTATCACGAATAATGTGGCCTGTGTGATGAGTGTCATACTACTCCTAGCACCTGAAATTCTTCCTGGTGATTGAAAACTAGAAATGCATAGTTAGTACATATTTGTTGAGTAAAAGAATAAACAAAATGTGTGTATGTGTTTGTGTGCATGTGCATGTGTGTGCTTGTGCTGAAAACTCACAGACTAATTTAATAATTTCAAGCCTCTTGCTGCTCATGTGAAATCATGTTGACATATTCCCACCTTGGCAAATGAAGCTATTTGATAGGACTTCAAAACTACTTCACGAAACACTTTGTTTTCTTTTATTCCCATTAAAACTAACAATCTTGTGAAATAACTATCAGCTCCACATTCAGTAAATTGGGACAATAGGTCTTAGATTAAGTGATTTTTTAAAAAATGACAACAGGACAAAGACCCAAACTGAGTTTTTAAAATTTGAATTTTCTTATCCAGAATACTGCAATTCTTTCTAGATGAAGACAGAGATTAAGAAAAATGGAAAGCCACATATTTCTGGGCTAGTTCTCTCTGATTTAGGTAAAGCATTGGCTGCAAATACTCTCCCATAATAGTCACCATTCTTAGTATGTGGCATTTGGGAGAAGGCTTTGTTCTGGACACAATGTTACAAGAAATCAAGACTTGGATTTTGTCTGGACCCATATCACATTACAAATTGTGAAATAATCTGGAATCTTTAGAGAATGTACAGAAACAACATTCACTATTACTATCATTCTGAAAGGGCCTTATGCTTATCAGAATTGCTTTAATGCAACAATTCTTTAATGCAAACAGTAAGGGAAAAGTTTATGAATTCATTCTGCTACCTACTGAGAAATATCTCAGCTTTGGAGCAAATTAATAAAGCTAAAATACCATGTTAGGTGTCCTATCATCCTATCAAAAAATAATTCAATGGTAGAGACACTCCAGTTGTAAATTATACATATGTTTTGAAACAATTTATTCTTTCAGTATTGGCTAGAACAAATATATTACTACAAAAGATAGGTGTTTTCTCAAAACAAGCAAACAGCCAAAAGGACAGAGATAATTTCTCTGAAGCTAAGCAGTAAATCAGTTGTAGAATTCTGAGTTCTGAGTATTGCATTTAAATTCTCAAGGAGCCAAGGCATTTCCACTGATGATAAACATGGAAGAATTAACAGTTTAACATGTTGAGTACTTTTAAATTGAAAGGTGCTATTTCTCCAAGAGACTTTTTAGACTCTCATTATATTCACTGATAAAGAGAGAAAAAGAATGGATAATCTAAGGCTGCTGATAACTTGGATATAACATCCTTGGCATTGGAGTAGAAAGGAAGGTGTATAATGTGAGTTATTATAATATTTTAAGCAAAACAATAAAGCTTTACAAGGAAGATGGTCCATTGGCAATTTTCCCATCATGGCACACTACCTAAAATGGCTTGGAAATCAAAGATCCAGAAAATTATTTATTTATTTATTTTCATATTAGTTCAACAAAGAAGTGCTTGGTCTCACTTCCCAGGCTGTATTTAAGGCTAACCTTTCTCACCAAGTCTCCACTTCAAAGCCACCTTATCAGTGGACATGTCTGTCTGGCACTTTCTCCTAAGCTTTCCCTAGCTAACTCCCATTGTCCTATAGACCTCATTTTAGATGTGCTTCTGCTAAGAAGCCTTTCTTGAAGATCCCAGGCAGGGTTAGCGACCCTGTTGTTTTAAGAGTTCACAGAATAGCCTCTTTCCAGTCTGAAATTCTTGTTTAGATGATTATATTATTTGAATAAAAAGTTCAAATCATGTTTATCGTCATGGTTGCAGAAACTAACATGAGATCTAAACATGGTTAATAAATATTTCTTATGAAAGAATAAAGAAATAATGAATGGACATACTATTTCTCACTAAAACAGTATAGTCAACAATCTAAACCTTCAAGGGGAAATAGTCTCCTAAAATTCTAACTCGGTCAGTTTCCATTAAGGAGGAGAAAACAAAGAGAAGAATATTTTAGGTCTTTAGTAGGGCACTGGGTTTGAAACCTTTGGTGTTTTCTCTGTGTAATGTCAATCCAGGCCATCTGGAATGTGTAATTTTTTCTGTTTTTATTCCTCCCTTTGAGAAGGAGATTATTCTATCATAGATTTTTTTCCTATTATTTGTGGATTGTATTCCAGTAGTCTAAAAGATATCTTTACATTATTCTAGGATTTCAAAGATACAGATTTTCTAAGCTAGGCACATTTTTCTCAATAATTTTACCTCGACTAATAGCTAGTTAGAAAAAACTCAAGACAAAAAAAAAAATCTCAATTTTGTCTTAAGGGCTTCTTAACTTAGATTCCTTGGATTTCATCCTTCTCACATTCACCCCCAATCTTAGAACAGGTATCGTCTAATTTATCTTTAAATGTATATGTGCATGAAACTAGGATAGGAACAAGTATATTAACGTCTGGGTTTGGCATGGTGTTTCTTCCTTCCCTTCATATAGTCAGGCATTACCTGCTTGATTTCTTTTCTTTCTCCAGTCTCCTAAGAGAGTTCTCACTCTTTCAGCCTTGTACCGAGTCTTTAGATGTAGAATCAAGCAGAGAGAAAGAGAAAACCAAGGCTGAATATGTTGGAGCAAAGGAAAAGGGATTCTTCCTAGCTACGTCAGTTGCTGGGCTTCCCTTTGTTATGGAGAATTCAGGTGAGGTGTTAGTTGGAGAGGAATACAAATAATAACCCTGAGAAGTCAAGCTGCATCAGAAGGAAGGAGGGGGTAAAGGAGGTAGGGAAGCTGGGGTGCCTTGGTGCCAGGAAGATGTTCTAGAGGATTCAAGTGAGAGACTGTAGGCATGACAGAGATGTTGGATGGAGGAAAGGGAATGTTGACAGGGGTTTTAAACACATATGCCTTTCGTGGGGAGGGATAGGGCCTAATGATCCAAAAAATTAAGAATATTGATAAGTAGTGAGCCATAATTAAATTTTTTTATCTCAAAAAACATTTAATGAGTTGCAACCTGTCCATAGAAACACTGCAACACAAGGGAAGAAATTTTCAGTATAAAAAAAAGAAAAGGAAAAAATAACACATACATTTGTAGAGAAGATTGTGGTTATGGAAAAGAAAAATTATCTTGTATAGTAAATGACTTGTGGGACTGAGTTGTACCATGCACTCTTTGAACTTCCTTATAGTAGGGTAATGATACAAATTAGAAAATGATATTAGTGAGTACAAGCCTTGAAGAATATGTGTGTGAATGAGGCCACATTTAGGTGTGTGTTCAAGTGATGGTGGTTTCACATCTCTATCTGTTTTTTTAATAAGTCCTCTGATACTTTCTAGTGTTTTTCCTTCCAAATTGTTTGAAACTTCTGGACCTTGAGACCTGTGTCCACAAAATGGTTCTCTGTGTTTTCCCAACAGGAAGATGAAAGCTCTGCTGTAGTCATAAATATTGAGTTATAGTGTTACTGATATTTCCGAAAGTCAAGTGGAGATGCAGGAGTCTTGAGTGCCCAAAACCTACTAACTTTTGTTGTATTATCAAAGTCCCCTCTTCTGCTACTGGTGGGGGCCAAGGCTGCGTCTTACTGAGAGCTCTGTGGAGTGCTTCTTGCACTTTGCATTCTCTTAAGCCATTGGCTCCATATACTTAGTATGATTTAGATCTAAAATGTTCGCCAGAGGCCTTGTGCTGTGGTTTTGGCTCACAGCTGATGGGTGATTGGATCATGAGGGTTCTAAATTCATCAGAGAATTAATCCATTATTAATTCATTTGATGACATTATTAGGAGGTGATAGAAATGCAGGAGGTGGAGTCTAGTTAAAGGAAATGAGTCATAGGAGTACGGCCTGGGGACAATGTCCCCAGTCTCTTCCTATCTGCTCTATCTCATTCTCTCCTGCCCACCCTTTCTGGCTGCCAGGAGGTCACGAGCTTTGATTTAAAGTGTGCTCCACATCATGAGGACTTGCTTCATTACAAGCCCAGAAGTAGTGGAGCCAAGCGACAACAGACCGAATCCTCTAAAACAGTGAGCCAAAAGAAATATTTCAATATTTTCCCCTTTAACTTGTTTATCTCTGGTATTTTTCATAGCAATGCAAAGCTAACACAATACTCAAATCAATAGCAGCACAGTTTGTAATAGCTAAAACTTGGAAACAGCCCAAATGCCCATCAACTGGAGACTGGATAAAGAAAATGTGGGTTTTTTTTATAAAATGGAGTACTACTCAGCCATAAAAAATGAGAAATTAGAGACATTTATAGCTAAGTGGATGCACATTGAGGCCATACTCTTAAGTGAAATCAATAGGACACACATGTGTAAATACCGAATAGTTTCTCTGGTGTGAGAAATTGAAAGTGTAAATAAGGACTAAATGTATAATAGGTACTGTGAAATAGGAAGAAAAGGGGCAAAGGGGAAGGAAGTGGGAGGGCTGGGGAAAGGATCGAAGGGAATGGGATTAATATGAGAAAATGGAAAAATAGGAACAAAATCTTTGTAAATAGAGAGGACTGGAGGGGTTGAAGGGAGGGCTGGGCAAGGGTGAAAAATAAGAACCAAGAGAGACTATGTAAAGGTGCAAATTTCCAATGATGAATGTCATTATATTGTATACCTAAAATGTACCAATTATTAGAATGAATAATCCACTTTGGGTTTAATTTGTCACACTCAATGGATTCATTCTGCTGGGTTTCCTGGGATTGTGATTGTCATTGTCTTTTCCTAGGGTATTATCTAAAATATTTTGGAGTGCTGGTTTGGTATTCACGAAGTTCTTGAGGTGCTCTTTATCATGAAAGTATCTTATTTCTCCATCAATTTTGAAAGATAGTTTTGCAGGGTACATCAATCTGGGTTGGAGGCTGTTTTCCTTTAGGACTTGAAATACATCACTCCAAGCTCTTCTTGCCTTGAGGGTTTGCACTGAGAAGTGTGCTGTGATTCTGATGGGCTTTCCTTTGTATGTGATTTGTTTCTTTCCTCTCACTGCTTGTAAAATTTTTTTCTGCTGTTGGATTTCTGGAATCCTAACTATTATATGCCTATGTGTAGATTTTTTTTGATTAAGGTTAGCTGGAGTCCTATATGCCTCACATATCTATATGTGAAATTCTTTTCCCCTGCTTGGGAAGTTTTCTGCCATCACTTCTGTGAACAGTTTTTTTATGTCATCTGCACTCTCTCCTCTTTCTTCATTGACTCCAATCAGTCTTGTGTTATTCTTCTTTGCATCATCTAGCAGCTGCTGGATTGATTTCTCATGTTCCCTTACAATTTTAAAGCAATTTTTCTTTTCCTGGTCACTAATTGCAATCTTTTCTTCTATATCTGAAATTCTATCCTCACATTGGTTCATTCTGCTGCGCAGACTTTCAGTGGAGTTTTTCATGTCCTGGAAATCTGTTTTCATCTGTTTTATGAATTCCATTTGTTTCCCATGTTGGGATCCCATCATGTTCCTCAGATCCTCTATTTTTTTTATCTGTGTCCTCTCTAGATTTATTAATCATGTCTTGCACCTTGAGCACAATCTTTGCTGTTATCTGAGTAACTATTTCTGATTTTATTTTTCCCAGATCCTCTTTTGTTGCCAGTTCAGAGAGTCCAGGTGGATGAGTATGAGATTGTTCCATCTCGTTTCCCTTTGGGGTTGCTGGAGGTGATCCAGAAGTCTGTTTTTGAGGCTTGTTTTCATGTCTTCTCATTTCTATGGGAGGCCGGGGGGTGCTTCTGGCGCCTGTGCATCTTACCTTCTCTGCCCTAGGAGTGTGGGACGGTGGTAGGGGAGCTTCCTTCTGGGTGCTGGGACTGGCTCAGCTTCTCTGGCATTTGCCTTTTAAAAGGAAGTTGACAAAGAAAGATAAGATGCTTAACACAAAGTATTACTAAAAGTGATGCTTCAGTCCTATGTTGAAGATATATATTTTTAATCAGCAGGAACTTTGAATGCCCTGCCTAACAAAACAGCCCTGTACTTGATTTGAAAAGACAATGATCACAATACACAGATCTACATAAAAACAAACATTCTCTAACCGTATCAACTCATTTCTCTTTAGAAACATGGTGAATATTTCTTTCCTGGAACTACCATTTACCAGCTGGATGATGCTGAAAGAACCACTTAGGCATCCTGAACCTCAGTTTCTTTCTCTTTAAATGAGGATCATTTTACCTCACAGAGTTATTCTAAGGGTCAAATGAAATACTGGCTTACAAGATTTTACAGAGCCAAGTAAAGTGAGGGAAACAGGCATTTAGCAAATGGGAATGGTTGTTGTAAGGATTGAGCCATGAAAATTAACATTCTGGGAACAGCAGGACTGCTATACTCAATATTCAGTTTATAATTAATAATTCATAAACTGCAACAATGTGGATTAATTATAGAATTCAGTTGTGTGTTCTTATTTTGGGGATATGAGTTTTGGATTTCTATAGAGTCAACGTGACTATGGTAATTTCCCAAGACATTCGTCACTTGGAGCAGGCCATGAGTGTTGTTAGAAAGCACTATGGCAGGATTATCTTTGTACCTGCGTCTGACCCCATCTCTCTCTAGGTTTGTGTAGATTTCAGTCACATTACAGATCTCCAGACTAACTACATATACAGAGAAGAAAAGGAAGAGTTTGCAAGGTATTGACTGAGCTACCAGTGTTGAATCAAAGTGGGTCAATGCGATGCACAGAGAACAAAAAGGGTTCCTTCACTTTCTGTAGCAATGTCACTGGTAGTGGTTTCTTGTACACATCTAATAATCCTTATTTCCCTGTTGTCAGTCATATATTTGACAGGGCTTGGACCTGCTTCTTTCCCTTCACTTTATAGACCCTGGATGACTTTTGTTCAAACAATGGTTTAGAGGATGTGAGTCATTCTTTATCAAGTTATTCCACATATTTCTCAATAGAAACTTTAATTTTATATCTCACAGCATAATTTTTGGTATGAACATCCATTCCAGTGTGCAATAATCACCGTTTTTGTTGCAAGAAACAGAAATCAATTCTGGTTCAGGAATTTGTTGGAAGAATATCAGTGGGAAAGCAGGACCCACAGGAAGCAGACACAAGCAAATCCTTGTCATAAAACTGGTTTATGTAAGGAGGCTACTGATCTGTTGTCCCTGGAAAATTACTTACTTTGCAGCTATTGTGAGTATTCTGTAATGGATCCCTCCCATTTTTGTCCCTCTCTAAAACTGTAAATTCTGGAAGAGTGTCTAACTAGGTGTGTGGAGGTCATGTGCTATATTCCAGCAGACAGAGATGGGGCCTTCACCCTTAACCCCCGCCTATGATGAGATTATCCTCAAATAGGAAGGATGTTCAGATATTAATTAAACAGAATCAACAATGAGAGGTGGTGTTCTCTTTACAGGATTGACTGTTTATAGAGAGTATTTTCTCTCTGTTTCTTGGAGCTTGTTCTTCTCTTCAAATCCCACCAGCTTTTCTAGCATTGGTTCCTGCAACATACACTTTGCTTCTCTCCTGTGTCTGAATTCCTCCACCAGAGTCAGAGAATAAATTTCTCTCCCACAGTCATGATTATTTACATTCTCTCCTTTCTCATGCCCTGAAGCCCAGGATTCTTTATTTACTGTAGGAAAGGGAGAGAATCACATCCTTCCTCTATTCTCCAAAGATCACCCTATACATGAGATGCACGTTTTCTTTCCCCTGTATGTTTTGTATCTACCATCCAATTCTTACATTGTCTCTGCAATTTTACCATCAAACCCCTTGAGAAAAGCTTCATGTTGCATGTTTTCCTACATGGAGAAGCTATTTCATGTTACATATGGAAGGGGAAAGTTATTGCAATGTAATATCTCTTCACATGCCTATATCCACTTCTCCCTTTAATTTCTGAAAATGCCTTGGTCTATGAAAGATATATGGGACAAGATACATTTATTAGTATAGTAATCCTTGGGTTTTGAATCATTTAAATTACCAGAAAAGAAGATTTGCTTTAAGAGCAGAGAATTTGAATCAGATAGACCAACCTTCAAAACTTGGCCTCACTACTTCAAAAGTTTGTGATACCAAGCAAGTTCTTATCTCCAAAATCTGTTTCCAATCAAACTGGATTACTAATAGTACTTAATGAGGAAATCGATTAAAGTACATAATTCAAAGCCTAACACATAGTAGGCAGTTCATAAGTAGAATTGTCATTTTTAGTTCTAAAAGTGAGGCATTTTCCAGAGACCTACAAAATTCTCAAATCTTCATATCAAGAATATTTCCATAGTCATCTAGGTTTTTCAAGATTCTTATATAACATCTACCAATGAAATTTTATTGCATCTCACAATAAAATTAGAATTACACTCATTAAATGATAAAAAGAAAGAAACAATCCTACATTAAGTTAATGACTTGTCTGGCTATATAAGGTTCACTCAGTTGGCCCTATAGACTTGTGCTTCAAATATAAACCCTAGCCAAATGCCAAATTATTTTATGTTAAGTACCTTTGTTTGTAATAAATTGTCAAAGTCATTTCACTTAAATATGTGAGTTCCATGAGTATAGTCCCATGGGGTATAGAACATGGGTAACATATGTAACACTCCAACCTATAGCTATACTGGGCCAGCAGTCTGTCATTTTAGATTTCATTTAAATTCAGAACTGAGAATTGCATTGTTTATTCTTGACTGCATTTGGATATTTCAAAATCAATTGACAAGAATATTATGGAAAGGAATTATCTACTCTTTTACTTTGTATATGTGCATATTGTGAGATCTGTCAGAGATTACTCACAATACACACACATATGTAAATATTGTGAAATTATCGTCACAATCAAGTTACTTAACATATTCATCACTTCTCATAGTTACATTTATTTATTTATTTGTATTTAGGATTGAACCTAGAGTCTTGTGTAAGCTAGTCAAACACTCTACCACTGAGCTTAATTTGTATTTTGAGACAGGATTTCACTATGTTGTCTAGGATGGCCTCAAATTTGCAATCCTCCTGCCTCAGTCTCCTATACTGCTAGGATTACAAGTGTGCATCACAATACCTAGTATTGTCATTTATTTTTGTAAGTGGCAAGAACATTTAAAATCTACTTGGTTAGAAATTTTTAAGTAAAAATACAGTATTGTTAACTAATATTCACCATGTTATACATTAGATATTCAGAAAAAAAATAAATTATTCTCATCAAATAACTTCTTTATCAACATGGTGGAACCAGTTTGAGTGTTGGAGTAGGAAGTTTCTCAGTAATTGTGAGAGAAGAAAATCAAAGGCTGTGGCATCAAGAGAAATACATTCTGAAGCTCATAGTTGAGACCTTTGCCCACCAAATGAGACTCTTTCATTGGTTTCAACCATGTCACTTTAGAACCCATGAGATGTCAATCTGCTGACACACATTTGTGATAAAATTTTATCTTTGTGATAAAATTCCTTCTTCCTAGACACTTTGTAGGAATGGAAAACAGGAAGATCTGAACTGATGGCAAATGGAATGGTAATGAAGAAAAATTAAAAGCTTACCATAGCACAATGCTGTAAATTCATATGCTTTGCTTATCTATCACATAACAAATCATGAAAAATTACTTAATCAGTTACTTACTCTGGGTCAGATAGTCCTGTTCCCAGTACCACAGTGGTCTATAAAGATTTTGGTCATACACTTCTATCACTAGAAATATTTTGCCTTGACCTTTCATATATGTTACTTATATTATTCATAGATGCAACTATAGTACCATGCTGTGAACACTGTTTAGTGTTTGCAAATGTAGAAAATAAAATTTGACAGATTAAAAAATAGATGTTAAAGGCAGTTTTTACATTTGTTTCCACATCTGACCTTGTGGATCAGCCAGGCCACCCACTGTGATATTTACACCCCATTTTAAGGACTACTAGTCTACAGGGATGGGATGCCTCTTGAGAGTTATTAAAGGTAGAATTTTGGACAATGGCCAGCTTTTGCAAGGGACCTATGATCTCAGACAAGGAACACTCTTCTTGATGTATATATGCCACATCTGGGCAAAGTTGAAGCAATCCAATTTTCTATCTCCAGCCTCTGCAGATACTAACAACCTGACTCCACAGTATGCTCAGTGTGAATGATAATGGAGACAGGAGATTTTCTGTTTAAACATGGACACAAAACCAGGCTTCCTAAGCAGAGTTCAAAACTCAATTCCAGAAAAATTAATGGCCACCCTGGTTCAGTGCTAAAATAAATTGGAGTGGATGAGATAAAGCTACATAATAAATGTTAAAATCTACAATATAATTGGGAGCAAGAAGGAATGGAAGTATTAGTACAATATTGAAAACAAGATATGCAGAACAGCAGGTCTCAGATGCATATCCAGAAAGCAAAATAATGTTTACCTAATTCCAGGTACTGAAGTATCTAATACAAAATGGCAACAAGATATTTCAGGCAGCAATGGTCCTAGAAGAAGAGGTATATGACACACTCTGTTCTTCTTATGTTTCTTCCATTTTGTACCTGATTATTTTATTAAGACATCATAGCTATGTTTTCTTCCAACACAGAATAGGAGCTGCTCTATACAGAGCTGAACAGTTTCTGCAGCAGCCTTTCTGGATTTGGGATTGAAGAATGGTGCTTGGATAAGCCCTGATGATCTTTACTGAAAATAGCTGCCATGAAATTTTGACACAATGCAGGGACTGACACAGACATCTAGGGAATGACCAGGATCTTCCTCCCAAGGATGAAATAAAGGAGAAAAAACACTATCACTTTCATTTTGTCTGCCTTATTCTTTTGGTGCCCGTTTCCTGAATCTGATCTGCATTTGGGTCCCGTTTTATGATCCACATGGCAACCTCATTTTAATGAATTCAGTGGTTACTGGAGACTCTGCTTTATGCCAAACAGGGCTCCCGAGTCATTTAAATGTGACCAAATCCTGAAGCTAAAAGTTGTCCAAAATTATGTGAATTCCCTATGGATATTTACAATTGCCAAATCATAATACCAACTACTAGACCAATGTTCAAAGATGAAATACATCATATATCTATATCCTTGGTAATCCTGTCTTGTTATAGAGACAGAATCACTACAACTGATGTATTAATCATATTATACATAGAAAATTGATTTATGTTAATAATAGGAAGAAATTTGTGTTTATAATTAACCTATATAACACATTTATAGGTAGGAGTGGCAAGATGGCGGTATAAAAAAGACTACAGGAGAGAAAATCAGAGATTCTATTCCTTATTAAGCTATAAAATGTTTAGTCTATTTATAACTCCTTTTTCTTCACTATAAAATTAAACATATGGACTAGAGTATCAGAGGCTCCTTCAAGCATTAATATTCTATGTTTCTATATTATAAGGCTGTGGCTATGTAATCTTGACATAAAATGTTATAATTCCAAATTTTTTAGTGGGAGGAAAAATTAAAGAGCTGTGTCCCAGCTGAAATTTAGCATTCACAGAAACAAAAATATCTTAAGGCAAGCTTCAATAGTTCCCTATCACTCCACCTCTAGAATAATAGCAGCTTTCTATTCTTTGCATGGAGTCTGCCATGGTCTAGTTCTATAGTAAGGGTATTTAGGAGATATCTTTGCAAGAGGGCTGGGAACTATCCAGGATATGTTTATTCTGAGGGAAAACAGAAACTCATGCAAATTAACAAGGCCAGTGACTTTGAAAATAGCATATTATTAATTCACAGAATATGTACTTAGCTTATAATAATTTAATAGTTGCAGAAAAGAGAAGGATGGTACTTGCTAAAATATGTCATTATTTCTGGAGGTATGTTTTTCAGAAATGCTCACAAGCAGGACGAGTTGAAACCAGTTTACCCTGTTTGTTTCAGCCCAGAGGGCTGTTTGGATAAGTTTGGAATTCCACAGGTTCTTACATGTCACCTGAAAAGCATTTGTTATTTTGGGTAGGTTTGAAATAACTCAAAAGACCAGTGTTTGAGAATATTTTTCTTTTTTCTTTTTCTGTTAAAATCATTTGCAGTATTTCTCTTTTACTCCTTTCTCTTGTCTTTTGTTTTTTAGACTATACTTCTAACAGTTCTTGGGTCTATGAAAAAAATTGAATTTTTGGCTTATTCTCAAACATATGAGCCTCAGGTTGGAAATAACTCCTTTGTTTCAGAAAAGTAGATGGTATTGTTTCTAAATGATTCCTTTTTACTAAAAGAACAGAATGTAAAGAATGACTGCCTTTCTTTTTCCATTGGTAAGTTATATGCAAACAATGCCTTAAATTCAGCACTTTTCAAATATGATTTTCAAAGAATGACACACAACATTGTAGAAGAAGCAAAAATTTAACCTTATGAACAAATAAAACAACATGAACAATAAGCATGTAATTTCAGAATGGAACACATTGTTTTCTGGCAGCCCTGCTAACTATTTGGCTACTGTAGGTTGTGAAATTCTTCTAGTAATATGATTTCTATATATGCTGGGTCATTACAGTTGAAGGCTGTCATCCAGGAATATTAAACACTTTCTGATAATTTTTTCACTAATATCTATTTTAAAATATACACACCAATATTTTACAAGTAGCCAAGTATTCTATAACAACTGATTGACACATTTGGAATTGTTCAACCAGAAATGGGTACATAGAAAAAGCAAGTTGAGAAAAACAATTTCTTAAGTTTTTAACCTAGAGGGCCTAGAATGTATCATAAGAGGAAGATTGTGAAATCCACAGATTAACACACTTTTGGTGATTGTAAGCAGACTCTTCTGAGGGCCTATTGGAAAAACCACATATAGTGGATTCTCTTTCACAATCTGAGTACACAGAGAAATAAAGGTAAAATGTATTGATTTTTGCATTAGTAAAAAATAAAAACGATACAGTCTGATGTGATCAATAGTGGAAACATATATAAGATACTGTAATGTACTTTTTAGCTAACAATAAAATAAAAATAATGAAAAATGTATAACATACACTATATATTGTTGTAATTAGCATACTATAATATATCAGCAAGGTAGGTATTATCAGTACCACAGTTTACCGTGAAGAAACTAGGAAGAGAGGAGACGTTACTTACTGAAAGTCACACAGCAGGAAGGGGTACATGTGGATATGTCCCTAGACAGTTTGGTTTCCCAGCATTTAACATAGCTTCTCTTGAGTCCTAGAACCTAAAAAACACATTAAAAGTGACTTAGTTCAGCTCTCTAATTTTATAGATGAAGAAACTGAGGCTCAGAGAGTAAGAATAAAAATCCCATATATTATATTGAGTTAGAGGTTGAGCCAGAACAAAACCCTATTTTCATGGGTCCCACTCAAGAATTCTCAACTCCATGCTTTTCTTGGAAAAGCCAAGTACTTAATAATGCCTTTAGAAATCTACAATTAGATCTTCCTGTCTCTTTTTCTGTCTAAATACAGTAAGTCAATTGAAGAAAAATTAATTAGAATTGTCATTGCCCACGTAGTGGAAGACGAGGTATATGCCATTAACCAAATGACCAGGGAAACTGCTTGAAGCTTAGAGTAGGAGAGAGTTTATAATCCATTTCAAAAAGAGTACTCCTTTCCTCAAAATTCATTTCCCTCCAGAGGACATTTCCAACAAAAATATGTCTTCAGGCGTATGCTTTGAATTAAGACCAACAGCTTTGTTTTACCCTCTATCTCTCCATCTCCGGCACCATTTATGCCATGAGAAGATACAACTTCTTGGAAAAAGGACCAATATCTAGAAGATATAATGAACTAAAAAAATTAGCATCGCCCAATTTAAAGACTCAGTCAAAAATAGGCAATCTAAATAAATAGATACTTCTCAAAAGAACACATGGCCAACAGGTACATGAAAAAAAATGTTGCATCTTTGGCCATGAGAGAAACGCAAATCAAAACAACAGTGAGATTCCATGTTACTCCTGTTGCTACGGAAATCTTGGAAAGAAATACACAGAGACACAGAATTCGGATAAAATAATAAAATTTCTTCTCGCTAGCGGACAGGAATGCCAGAAACCAGTCTGGTCAATATCCGCCCCCCTTTGTTCAACATTTCCCTTTTTATATCCTTTTTAGCCATTATCTCATCCCTAGTGGTCTTTGATATGTAAATAAAATTCCAGCTCCTATTTACAAGTCACAGACACAAGATAGGCCATATACATTGTAAATTCACCCTGGCACAGTAACTTGGTTAGGTTAATGAAGTTACTGGTTAGAGTCAAATAATCTTCACCTTAAACAAGGAGTTACAGGAAAAGCAAATCTTAAAAGAACACATTACTTACTTTGCTTCTACGACTACCTTAATATTCAATCTATTAAGTTATCTAAAACTTTTCCGTATCACTGTAAGGATGGCTATCAAGGACTCAAAAAGCAACAATAGCTGCACGGTTTGGGGCGGGGGCGGGGGGGGAGAACCGTTGTAAACTAATGCAACCTCTATGGAAATGACTATTCAGATTCCTTAAAAACAGAGAACTAAAAATAAAATTCCATTTGGCCCAGGTATTTCCAAAAGAGTTAAAGTCATCATATTACAACAAAACAAAACATGCATACGCATGTTTATAGCAGCAAGATATATATATATATATAAATACATATAAATACATATATTACTAATAAACCACAAAGAATAAATTTGAGTCTTTTGTAGGAAAATAGATTCATCTTGAGAGTACAATGCTAAGTGGACTAAATCAGACACAGAAGGATAAATATTGCATGGTTTCTCTTACATGAGAAATCCAAAGTATAAATAATTCAAAGAGAAAAGTTAAAGAGATCTAGTAGGAAGCAAGGAGGTAGACTCTATGGAGATGGAAAAGAGGTCTGGGTAAGGGGAAAAGGAGAGGTTGTTCAAAGCCTGGCTGTCTTGCCTCAAGGTGGAAAGGCACTAAAGGTCTAGTTTAACTCTAGCTCCTTTTGGGTTCACCTGTGGCTTTACTCTGCAGGTGCATTATTCTCTGTTTCAATTCTCCTTTCTTACCTTTTCTACAGGTGTTTATCCTGAGGGCATTTCCCAAGGGACTTTGTCGTAGCTAAGAACATGAAACCCCAAAGCTTGGTGCTTTGAACCCAAGTAAATGGAATAGGTCCCAGAACAAGAAGTCCTCCAAATAGGCCATAGAATCTAGAACTCCTCTAGTTAAAAGCAAGCCATAAAACCTAGAAAGGTCACCCCTTGACCTACTTCCCCTGAAATGAGGATAAAGAACCTTATTCTAGAAGTGTCCTCACTTATACCTCATATGAAGGATGTTACACAGATAAGCCTTTGCTAAGTTTCTCCCAGTTTATTACCATCACATTACAGTTTTTTCATTCAATCACATTTCTGCATGTCTGTCCATTCTCCACCAAAGCAAACATGGTACATTACATTGAGAATTCTAAAATAAGTTCAACCCCATAGTGTTTTGACCCTGTCACTCATTCTTTACAGACTACAACATATAACATCTTTGCATTTCCATGCTTGTAGGTGTGCTAAATAGAATCGTTTGTATATTTGACAGAAAGGAACTAGGTGCTGTATACAAACAGTACTGTTAATGGACATTTTGAGAGACTGTTTTAAGTAGTGCTTCTTGGACATAAATGCTGGGTGCAATTTTGACCTTTTTGTGAGAGGCTGGCAGTCCTTACTTCATAGCTTTTTATTTAGAGGGACAGTCAACGACTGTGACAGTGAACTGTGGTGTCACCTTGAGTAAGAAATGCCCACTGATTGATTTAGCAAGGTTCTGGTTTTGCCTGGATGATGGACTTACTGCAGAGGGAAGACCCACCCCGGCTCTGGGTAACACCAACCAATGGGTTTATATCTTGGATGGAATAAGAAGGGAGAGAAGATGGAAGTCTCTGTTCCGTTTCTTCAGAGGAGCTCCAGTCTCCATCACTGCTTTTGGATGTCCAGCTCCAGGTTTCCAGTCCAAACTCTTCATCTTTGAAGCACAAACTTCAGCTTTCTAGCTCAGAGCCTTCATTTCTTGACATGGACTCAGATGGGACTCTGCAGTGAGCTCCAGGCCGTCAACTTCTGAAGAGAGAGATCCCCTGGGTCTCCAGTGCATGCAGGAGGGTCTTTGGCATTCTTCCATACCTGCCTATCCAGGAAGCCACTGTAAGCCTATCTTATAAATCCATATATTAATTTTGTTCCTCTAGCAAACATTGACTGACAGTAACCCAGGGGCCTTCCACCATAGTGGATTCATAGCCTGCTGTTTCTATAGTGAGTTTTATACGCTGGTCAATTTTAATCCTCACGAAGCCTCTTCTCGGCTTTTAGCCTAATAATGCTTTTGAGATCGTGATGACTGCTGATGACACTCACGTGGATGGTTTTAGACGTGACACATCTGAGGGAGAGCAAATGCTTAAAATATTCATTTTGGTACAACCATGTCCACTGGCAGATAATGTCCTCAAGTTTTTAGGTGCCTGGAATTCTTTTGGAATTCATGTAACTAATTTGTTTTGGCCACCTGTTTTCTGCCTAAAATTTGATGTTCAAAAGTCATGATTTATTTCTGATAGGAAGAATGTGAGATGAATATTTTATCAAATACCATATAATTTCTGTATGTTACCTTCTATACCATCAATTAAACTGTCATCAAACATTCCACTTTACTAAAGGAGGAACACATAGGACAAAAAATAGAGATGTCTTCCCCAGCACAAAAAAATCCAGAAATATACCTAAATCCAGAAATATACTTAAATCACAAACTTATTATTGCATAATTAATGTCATTCTATCATTGGCCCTCACTCTTAACAATAAAGCTTTCTCTGAAACTCTTTAGAGATGATACTACTGAATATTATACAATTTCAATGATTACCTTCAACTTCTTATTTCCAACCTACACATAATGTTTGGATGTATGTGGCCCCTGGCTGGCTGTTTCTCCTCATGAATTTGCAGGAATAAACATGACATATAATTGAATGTTAGGCATTTAATTTCACCACACTTCAGGTTCCATGATTACAAAAGATGGAAACTTTATATGTGATAATATGTGTAAAAATGCTTTGGAAAATAAATACAGTGCTCCACAAAATAAGTGGTTCTGTTCTGTCTTCATTACGTTGTCCCCGGCATCCTTTTAGTGTTTATAGCTTGCTGTCTTGTGGGTCAATTTTAGTAAATCTAAGGAAGGGGTAGAGTAGGAAGAAAACATGTTTCTGGTTTTTTTATTAGTAAAGCCATAATGAATTACAGTAACTTCTGTTGGACTTTAATCTAGACTTTGGGGAGATCTTTCTCCTACCTTTGTCTATTAAACAGCTTTGGTAATTTATTGAGGCTTTTGATCCTGCTGCTTCATGTAGGAAAAACTCTTTGGACACCAGTGGAGACAAAGACAAGAAAATGAGAAGCTCTTTTATATTTTTTTATAAAACAAATGTTATTTGAATTCAAAGTAATGTTGTGGATATAAGAAGATGAGGAGTCTTCAGATGAAAGCATTCACTCAGAAAGTGTCTTATTTCTGTTCAAAGCACCTCAGGCAGTCTTACCTGTCAAAATAATAAACTTATTTATTGCCTTCTAAAGAGACAAATTTGAGTAAACTTAAAATGTTCCTTCAAGTATTCACATTACAGTTGTAGTTGTGTCAGTAATGTTAAATTGAAACAGAGGCACCTCCACTTCGACAAGGTTCTTTTTATTTGAAGTTTCAAAAGCTGCATTTTTATTCCTTCCTGAGCAAGATACTGGACAGAGTTAACACCTTTTATTTTCAAGGTGCTATATGACCATTGTTCTATATCCATAGTATCTATACAGTGTAGCTTGACATTCTTGTTAGAACCATCAAAATTTATACTCAATAACTTCAAGAATGATTTTTGTTTTCAAAGCAAGATAACACAACTTCAGAGTGCCCCTAAAGTCCTGTATAGAGTCCTATGCTCCATGGGGGATTTGTCTTTTTGCTTGCAGAAACACCTGTTTATTTTCTTCAGAGACGTTTTTGGGGGCCTGCTTCTCCAGGCAGACTCATGACCCAGTTTTAAATAAATACATTGCTGTGATTGCTTGGGAGAAGCTAAGTATTCAATAGTTGTCATTCCATTTACCCTGAAGTTGTTTGTTGTACCCTTTTCATATGTCAGGTGAGAAATTTTACATAATTAATATATTTAAGAACCATTTAGAGAGGAGTTTAGGAATAGTTGTAAGAAAAGTCAATTTGTGAAATGGAAATTGTCACCATTGTGAGTACCAATTATAAATACTTAAAATGTGTCCTTGGAAGGATACAGGGGTGAGGAGGATATGTCACAGCCAGTCTTCTAATGAGCTCTACAGAAAGACTTATTTTTGTTAGGTTTGTTAGAGAATGTAGCAAAGGATGAAAAAAACATAGCTAGTGTTTATTGAGTGCTTTCACTATTCTAGGTGTTTACAAAATGCTTTATGTAAGTTAATTATACAAGATTCTTCTCATCTCTTTGATATTTGGATGATAATATTATTATAAAATATAATTTGTAATTAATAATTACTAAAACCATTATTATTATTATTTGGCAGTGCTAAGGATTGAACCCAGAGCCTCAAGCATGCTAGACAAGTGCTGTACCACAGCCCTGGGTTTATTTTTAAGATAAAGTAACAGATTCAGAGAAGTTATTCAACAGAAAGCTTAGGCTTTGCAACGGGGCATAGTTGAAGTCCTACTGTTAGGCTCTCAATCTAGAGGCAGTACAGACAGGGAAGGAAGAGAAAGAGGATCAAATTCTCTATAGGGAGAGGTGATAAAATATAAATACTCTGCCTATCTAATGGGAGTATGTTTCATTGTTAGTCTACAAACAAAGTTTAAGGTAATAGAGAAAGGGTTAGAATTAAACCAGGTTCAAAATCTGGCCCATAGCTGATAATTGGAAGGGTGTGATTTCTGAATGGGGCTGGGTAAAATCGGGTGGAGGCTGTCTCTGGATCGGGTCTCTGTCCACTGTGTACACCTGGAATCTGTGCTCTACACTTGTACCGGGATCACGTGTTTCTCTGCACACAGGGAAGGGGAGGAAGAGTAAGGACAGGGGTTTTGTGTCTGAGTTCTGTGTATCAGCATTTAGGATGGGTCCCCTCAGCTCCTGACATTTGAACTAATGAGTTAGCTGGTTCCTTGTTATAGCTCCAGGCCCAAGACGCAATCTTACGTGATGTTGACTTCTTTCTGTTTAGATGCTTGGTTCTCTCTTGGTACCTGAACCTGCCACAAAACTCAGTTTTGGCTTGTGTTGCCATGGCTGCTTTCTCTTCTCGGTTGCCGTACTGATGACTTTCTTCCACGGTTCCCTTCCCTTGGTTGTGCTAGGCTCTGCCTCCTTCCTACGTCCTCCAGCTTTCCTCCACTTCCACAGCCGCCTCCTTTAGGTCTAAAGCCCTCTGGAATGGATTTTCTTTTATTTTCTTTCTTTCTTTCTTTCTTTCTTTCTTTCTTTCTTTCTTTCTTTCTTTCTTTCTTTCTTTCTTTCTTTCTTTCTTTCTTTCTCCTCCCTCCTTCTCCTCCTTCTCCTTCTCCCCCCCCCTTCTTCTTTTTTCATGAATAGCTAGCTCCTTGCTGCCCCCTTCTGGCTTTCTTTGCAGACCATGGGGTGAGAGTGGACCCAGGCAGTAAGAGAGCTCTGAGTGAGTCCCCTGATCTCCCTAATTGAAAGGAAGGGAGATAATTATTTTCCCTTTTCATTTTTTCTTAGGCTTTTCTACTGTTCTTTTAGTAAAAAGTTGGAGTTTGTGGAATCATTAATACAGGTTATACACTTTCATTCTAGTTCCATAATAGGAACATTTTTAAAAACATAAACTATTCGTGTTCCTTATGAATACAGTATATATGCTTAATATAAAAAACTTGGAAAACAGTGAAAGAGACAGACAGACACACACACACATACGCACACACATACAGAGGGGGGAGAGGGGAGAGAGGAGAGAGAGAGAGAGATTTCAAACAGTACTTAAAATTCTAGAATTTAACTATGACAAATATGACCATTGATATTATGGAGTTAACTGTACCTATTATTTATATGTTTCTGTGAGCATGTTTACATAGCCTGATCTTCCTCTTAGCAATAGGTAACTAGATATTTTGATTCTTTTAAATACTAACAGAATTTGGGGAGTCAATCATATTTCCAATTTTGTTGGGGTCTCAAATCATCATAAGATTATAAATTTCTTCAGGGCAGACTTTGGATATATTATTCCAACACTGTGGGCTATTTATGCTGTGATATTCACTAAATGTGGTTGGCTGGCTATTCTGAGTTCATGATGTGCTTCCCAAAGTGACAATAAAAATAGTAATGAAATGTTAAATTATTCTTAGCTATTAAATTCCTGGTATCAGATATGTCATAAATTATCATTTTGATGATTAACTATTTGGCCATAAATTTCAACTAAGTCACAATAACCTCTGAATCTCTTTACAGCCCTTTTTATCCTATATATTTCCAGACTATCTGCATTTTTACTGAATCACCTAAGCTAATGAAAGCATAAGAGAAAAATACAGTATATGCCAAGGTAGTTTTGGGAAATATGTACATTTAGAAGAATAATTCTACTACAGAGTTCGTTTGGTGGTAGATTCATCCCAGATACCCTTAATGTCAATAATCTGTCTATCTTGCTTCCTTTATGGTAGTGAAGGAAATTAATTCATATATATATACTCTTTTGTGAGCTGGAAAGTAATACATATGCTCAAAATCAAAGCCACATATCAATGGAATGCTCAAAACCATCATCCTTGATGCTTTATTTCTTGCTAAAGCTTCTAGCTTACAGAAGATGGTGAAGTTAATGGTCTCAGGACCAATTATATCTCAAAGCCTGAAGGAGAATATGTGGACAGGTCTTTTTTTTAGTTACTCTAGCCTTGATTGGACAGGGGCTCTGTACACCCTATCATTCTTAGTGGTTAAAAAGAAGAAACAAAATGTTTAAAAAGGAAGAATGCATTGAAGAAAACAATGTACTTAAGCAGGGGACACAAACATGCTTCTGAAAAATGAATAAACTATTTTTATGGGAATTTTAGGTTCACACAAAATTGAGCAGAAAGTACAGAGCATTTCCATATACCCTCTGTCACCATACACTGCTACTGATATCCTGCACCGTGTGGTGTACTTATTATAGTTGATGAACTTATAGGGAAGTGGTGTTATCTGGAAGTGCATAGTTATGTTAGGATTCACTCTTAGTGTTCATTCTATGGATTTTGAAAAACATGTATTGACCTGTATCCAACATTGTATTATCATACAGAATGGTTTCAGTGCCTTTAAATTCCTCTGTGCTCTGCCAGTTTACCTTTCTCTGAAAACCAATCCCTAATAACCACTAATGTTTTTATTATTTCCATAGTTTTTGCAATTTCCAGGATGTCATACAGTAGGCTCATATAATACACAACTTTTCAAGATTGCCTTTTTTCACTTAACAGTGTAAGCATAAGATTTCTCCATTCTGTTTCATGACATAATAGCTTGTTTCTTTTTAATGTGGGATAGTACTCAATTATGGATGTTTCATGGCTTATTTTTCTATTCACCCACTGAAAGGACATCTTGGTTGCTCTCAAGTTTCACCAATTATGAATAAAATCTCTGCAAACATTTATGTGAATTTTGTGTGTGTGGTATGGACAAAAATTTTAATTCACTTGGGTAAAATCCAAGAAATGTGTTTGCTGTGTCATATGGTAAGAGTATGTTTGGTGTTGTGAGAAACTGCCAAACTGTCTTGAAAAGTGGTTCTACTATTTTGCATTTCTACCAGAAATGCGTGAGCATCTCTGTTTGCCCATATCCTCACCAGCACTGTATGCTTTGGCTTTGGCCTTTCTAGATAGGTATGTAGGGTCATCTCATGCTTGTTTTAATTTGCAGTTCCCAGATGATATCTGCTCTTGAACATCTTCTCATATGCCTACTTGCAACCTATATATCTTGTTTGGTGACATGTTTATTTATGTCTTTTGCCCAATTTTTAAATGGGGTTGTTCATTTTGTTATCGTCAACTTTGTATAGTTTGCATGATAGTCCTTTGTTAGACAAGTCATTTGAAATATTTTCTCCTAGTCTGGCGCTTCCCATTCTCTTGAAGAACTTGCTTTTTTTTTTTTTTTTTTTTTTGTACGGGGGATTAAACTCGGGTCCGGCGGCAAAACCACTAAGCTAAATCCCTGGCCCAAGAACATGCTTTTAAAGACAATTTTCTTTTTAACTTTTTACTGTATAGGAGATCAACATGGAGAGTTCTTCTTGACATATTTAGAAAAAAAATTGTTTAATCTGAGAAAATGAATGTATTATTTTGACTACTGTTGGTTCTAATTCAAGAACTTTAAAAATACATTACGATCTATGGATACCCAGTGTGTAGCTCTGCCTTACTTTCGTGTTAACTGTATCTGACCATGTGAGAAGGAATGCAGCAAAGAGACTCCTGTGTGTCTAACCTGAGGCTTAAAATCTCTACAGGCATTGCTTGTCTGGGCACTGTTTCCTGCTCAGGAACATTTTTGTTCAAAGAGACTAAGGGCTTTTCTTTTTCTTTTTCTATATCCCTGACAGGACTATCTTGACGAGCCCAAGAAACTAAAATTAAAATTGAAAAAATATTACATTGTATTTCTTTTATTTATGTAACATTTTCAAATATGTTACAAATATTGGTACAGCTTTTTTTATGTTACAGACTCTCTAGGAAAAACCATTTTAGAGGACATGTTAACTTTTCATACTATATGTAATATTCTCAAAAATACCTTTGTAAATGTCTTTAAAAAGCTTTTGTTAAGGCTGAAGATGTAGCTCAGTGCTAAAGTGCTTGCCTAGAATATATGAAGTCCTGCATTCAATCCACAACATCACACAAAAGAAAGAAAGAAAGAAAGAAGAAAGAAAGAAAGAAAGGAAGAAAAGAGAAAGAAAGAAAAAGAAAGAAAAATGCTATTGTTATTTCTTTTTCTCCTGTGTACATGTTCTTACATATTTTCTGAAAGTAATGTTCAATGTTTGAATAGCATATAATTTTTCACCTATTCTCTACTTGGTCATTATAGAAAATGATGAAGATGATTAAGATCAGAATTTTGTAAAAATTATGTGTTAAATTTAATTGTAGATACTGAGTGCATCGGACTGTTATGTAACCTTTTTTACTTTGATTAGATAAACTTATAATTTCAGGAGTGTTCAGAGAATGATTTTGGAAGAAATCAGTCAGATACTTATGCAAAGTCAGATTATTCCAGCGGGTTCACACACACACACACACACACACACACACACATCCTTTGCAATTACTCAGTGCTACAGAAGCATTCTATTATCATGCATGTAGTCTCCTTCTCTCTCTTCCCTATCTTCTCGTGATACCATTGCCCTTTGAAATGTAAATGAGAACTCCCTGATAAAAATACTAGAGAAACATGCTCTCTCTCAATAAGATTTGTTTTTTATTTCCATTTTATCTTTTTCATGGAAAAACATTTCTTTCTCCCTCTCTCCCTCCCCCCCACCTCTCTCTCTCTCTCTCTCTCTCTCTCTCTCCATTATAGGAGTAAGGCTAAGGATGGACATGAACTTGCTGCTTCCTCTAAGAAAAGCATTAGATAGGCTCATCACCTTGATGATTACAATCATTTAAGAAGAGCTGTTCTTAACTACTTTATTTAAGGGTGTGTTAGAACTAGTATTCTATGTGCTTCAACCTGTCAATAGACAATTAGATGTGTTACAAACACCTCTTTACTCTTAGTTTCTTTGGTGTGTTTTAATTGGGTGAATTCACAATTATTAGCCTGACAGGTAATTATATCATTGACTCTTTGGGGTCCATTTCTCCCTATTAAACATGGCTATGCAGGAGGATAATTTTGGAGAGCTACAGTAGATGTTGCCACATTTTGCAGATCTGGCTAACATGGAAGCTTCCTCTCCTTGGAATTTGGTGTTTGCGCATTGGAATAAAGTCACAGAAATCACTAACAAAGTAATTTTTAAAATGTTTCTGCCATATATGTGATCTCAGATTATAGCAGTTATTGGGATTACTGTTAGTAATATGCAATATTGCTGAGGCCTATTAAGGAGACTTTTATGGGACTTATTTTTGTAATCTTTGTACCTATGAAGTTGTAAAGGAAAAAGGGTACTAGCAATACCAACCCTCAAAACTCACTCTCAGCTTCATGTTTATTATGTAAGAATGCTTGGAAACTTTGGTCTTTTCTCTCTCATACAGCAACCTTCCAGCCACTGATAAAATTGCCACCCCTAGCTGGTTTGCCTGTTCTAAATAGGCTTCCTTTAAAATGCACAGGGAAGTCAACCTGCAAGTCTTATACTGGGTAGGAAAGTATTGAGATTCATCACATGCCCTCTGGGTTAACTGTGGAGAATTATCCTCTTTGGCTACTCACCCTCATCTATATCTTAGGCTTTCAGGGGATTTTCTTTCCCAGAGGACCTCTCTATGGAAATAGCATCTGGCTCTGGTTTTTCTGCTTCCTACTTGACTGTGGCCAAGAATCCAGACTTATCTTTCATTGGGAACTTCATCTATAAGAGTCCCATTCATATTCCCTAAAAGGTCCAAAGTGGACTCCAGGTGCAGGTTGATTTTTTTTTTCATTTCTATTTATTGCATAACTAACCATTTTTTTCTACATTAATGGTTGGTAGATGGGTAATTTCTTCTCCTCCTCCACCCTGTCTTTTTTCATTCTATTTTTCTTTTCTGTATGATATTTATTTACATGCAGTTCTTCTCTGGATATGGAAGCCTGGCTTGGTTCATAGATTCTTTGTCAGGTATTGTCTCTCCATCTTCAGTTTGGGTGTGCACAATATCAATGGTAACTCAGCTTTCTAGGGGTCCCTGAAGTACCAACTACACAGAAATCATTGGAGTTTTAAGAAGGCAGGGTTAATGATGACCACTGTAAAACAAGTTTACCATTAAGCCTATGGACTCAAGAATTGATCAGTTTCTTTCTTCCATAGCAGCTTGAACATTGGATTTAGTGGCAGGGCCAGGGAACTTGTTGGAAATCAAGGAAGATGGAATAATCATGATTACTTCTTTACCTATTGAGAAGCAAATGGAAAAGCCAGCTGACAGATTATCTCATTCAGTTTTGAAGTCTTTAACCAAATAAATTGAATAATTTTCATCTCATAGACATCATTAGTAGCATCTAAATAGAATACTATAATGCATAAGGGGAAAATATTCTCTCTTCTGTATTGTTGAAATTATCCAGATTTTTCTAAGAAAAGATACTTTCCATACGTAACAGAGGGCATCATGTAGTGACCAACAAAAGAGACTTGGAAGCAAGGCTACGTGGGTTTGCATGCTGGCTCTGTACTGTGGTTTTGGGCAAGCATTTTAACTTTCTGATACATGTGATGGAGTTGGAGATATGATGTAATTCATAAGATTGTTATGTGGATTAAATGTGGAAACATTTGGAAAGGAACTAGAACACTGTTTGCCCTGTTACAAGCAAAAGGAACAAAATATTTAACTCTCTCCCAAAAGATGGAAATGGTAATAGTAATAGGAAAAGGAGAAGTGACAGTAAAACACCTTCTACAGTATTCTGCCATTGTAAGATGACATTGCTTATGATTTACTTCCCATGAGAAAAGTTTACATATAGATTTTGTGGATAGCCTATAAATTTTATTCAGTGATTAAGCACTTGGTATTGGGTCTACATTGTTATTTTTCATGTAGATTCCAGCCCACTAGATCTTTTCATTAGATTTGAACAACATTATGTTTACAGTGGTTCTCAGGATCTTTCACTGTGTAGTCTTGCTATAGGAAGCACTTAGACAAAGACATTAAATTATCATTTATTGATAAGAAACTAAACTTAGTGAATTAATTTTTTATTTATACCTTAACCTTTAATAGTCATTTAACTTCAGAAATAGTCAGACATATGGTCTTTCAATATCTTCCAGTTAAGATATTCTAAAATCAATCTTTACATTTCCAGAAATAAATCCAAAGTGATCACGTCATTTCCCTGATTAGAGCTATTTAGTGTCTCCATCATTCACACAAGACAAAATACAAGTTGGAATACAGGGCTTTTCATCATATGATGCTAGCCTTTTTGGCCTAATCTGTCATTTTTCCATTCTTCTCACTTTAACCCTAGAAATATCAAACTTGGCAGGAGTTTACAACTGTCACCTTTGCATCTAATAAAAGGTGTTCTCAGTCACTGTGGTATTCCTTCTGACTCCTCACTCTCTGCTTTTTACCTCTACTCCTTACCCACATGCCACTCTTTGGCTCAGTCTTGACATTGCAGCTCCATTTAATCAAACTTCTAGGGACACTTAACCTTCTCTCTCTCATCACCTTAATAAAATAAACTAACAGTACCTAGAACATACTATGTTTGAAGTTCTATTTCAGTGGCTTTATGTATACTAACTAATCCAGTTCTCATATTAATAACCTTATGAGGTAGCTATTCCCTTACTATTTTGTAGATGAGGAAACCAAGTCACAAAATGGTTAAATAATTGCTCAAATCTTTCAGCAGGTGGGTTACAGAACTAAAGTTTAATGTGCACCACACCATCCTAAACCATGTATATTTTCCTATTTTTCCACTTATAAAATCTTTGTAAATATTTTCAAATATGTATATGGTTCATTGTTCTAGTAAAATCCTTTATGATCAACCAACATCCTCAATATAAAAAATGCTCAGTAAATGATTGTTCACTCATTAGTAATATTTGAAAATTATGAAGTGCCATGAATTCTATTAAATTTGTGTAATTTCTCAATTTTTGTCTTCTCTTTCTATGTTTTCGGATTCATAAACCCACAGTGACGGTCTCGCTCACTGTTTCCCTTATCTATGTGAAACTTAGAATTAAACAAGAGGCCAGGCCCCTTGTCTCTTTTTCTTGACATGAGCAACCACCCCCTTGTTTTACCGTCCTTTCATTCTGACCACAATAGTTCCAGACATTAAATTTGCATGTGATTATAAACATATATTTCTCTACCTTGAACATATAATTAACTCTGTTATTAGCTTCTAGTCAAAGGGAGACTTGAAATGAGAATAAAATCTGGAAGTTTGCTGCATCCCAAGTCTTGCATTTACTCAGTACCAAGAACCTCTGATGAGGTAACAGCTAGACTATCCATTTTCCAAAACATAAACAAATTATGTATGACAGTAAACATCAGCAAGAATTGGGAAGATGGCTTGGTTACTTTGTGCTAGTGTTATTTCCTATATATCTATGTGTATTTTCTTCTATGTCTGAGTTTCTTTAAGGCATTTAATGGTTTACTTCTGGTGCTTTGTATAGCTGTAGATTCTTAATAACACTTTAGCTGGAATCACAGAAAACACAACAAATACTTTTGTCATAGTAAAAACATCTGTTGCCATCTCTATATTAACAACAACAACAAAATTCTAGACCACTCTTTTTAAATGGGGATGAGACAGTCTGGTTATTGAGAGGAGTAACTTAAATATTTATTTACTGTATGTTATCACCTGATTGTTTTGGGTTCCAAAGAGAAATAATTTTGTGACAACTGGATGAATTGGGCATAGGTTCTTTGTTTTTCTTTTCTTAGTGTTTTCTTTTTTAAATTTTGAGACAGGGATGCCCTACTGAGGGCGCTGCTGCAGACAGGCAGGTCTGCGGACACCATACCAAGGTGACGAAATGCAGGGAACATGCCAAATCAGCCAGCACCCCGGCAGCAATCCACTGGACACCCCATCCCACCCCCACCCCCTCTCCTCTGGCCTCTTCTCTGTACAGCCACCTGGTTCCACACTACAAAGACACAGAGGACACTGGACCACCAGACCACTGTACTGGGTAAGTTGGAGTCATCTTCACCTCCTGTCAGGACCAGGACTATCTTTAGGGGAAGGGCAGCTGGAACCTGCAATACAACTCTGCAGAACTTGAGACTTGCAGCCAGAAATCTGCCTGAATCTCATGGGTCTGTGACTAGCTTGCTGAGACTCATTGACTTATATCTGCACACTGCTACCCATGTTGTCTATTGTGACAGCAGAGACATACCCTGAGAGAGGCCCTTCATCTTCATTATTATTTTTTATTCCCAAAATTAGTATTATTAGTTTGTTTTTTCTCTTTTCTTTTCCTTTGCTACTCTTATCTTTAATTTTTTTCCAACTCTTTGCAAATATTTATTTTTCTCTCCTTTTTTTCTTTTCTTTTCTTCTTTCTTTTCTCTTTCCTTTTTCTTTCTCTCTTACACTCACTCTTTTGCTCTCCCACATTGTTCATCTTCCCTTTTTGTCCCTGTTATGGTCCTCATTCAGAGTTCTTCTTTATTTTCCTAGTATTCTCTTTTCCCTTCTCACCTGTGTCCTCTGGCTACACTGCTAACCTTCCCCTATCCTTCTTCCCATCTGTCCCTCCCTCCCAAACCCCTTCTAACTCCCCATCACAAAGGGTAAAGTTGTTATATTGAAGAGTTTATTCACTATATGTTGGGTTGGTCCTCAATCTTGATTTAATTCACACAGCTAAAGGTGATAGATTAATAACTACCACAAAATGTCATCTTCAAAGATGTACTTGATGCAGTGGTGTTGCTGATTGTATCACTTGGGCTAAGGTGTTGTTATTGATCTAGTCAATGAACCTTCCCAGTATAAAGAAAATGAGATAACCTTAGAATCATTAGAGACTCAAAACTTAAAGACCAGCTATATCTGGAAGACACCTCTGAGAAGCAATCATTCCATAAGTGTTCTAATTACAAGCAACAAAGATATCTACAGTAAGCAATTTCAACTATCAATCCAGGAGTTAAACCAAGGACAGTACCAAAAACAAAAATGAGAAGACATTTAAGCAAGGCACAGACTCAAACTTCCACCCCACCAAGGGTAAATCCTGGGGGAAATGAGATGGAAAAGTCCCATAACCAACCACCTGGATACACTGAACTGATAGCAGAGGAACTAACAAAACAGATGAATGAGGCTCTAGAAAAATTCAAAGCAGAAATAATCTCCCAGATATCTACAGAGATGGTGAGCAGAGTGAAAGACATGATTAGAGGATCTAGAACAGAAACAGATAAAAAAATAGATGAGCTCAGAAACATGCTGGAAGCCATGAATATCCAGCATAAATAAGAAAGAAATGGAAACCATGATCTCTCAACATAAGAAAGAAATGGAATACATGAAACAGATTCAAACAGATATTGAGGAGATCAAAAACTCCATTGAAAGTATCCACAGCCGATTAAGGGAATCTGAAGATAGAATATCAGATATAGAAGACAGGATCATGGTTAGAGACCATGAAAATAGAGATTTCTTAAAAATAGTAAGGGACCATGAGAAATCAATCCAAAAACTTCTAGACAATGCAAAGAAGGATAACATGACTGATAGAAGTCCATGAAAAAACAGGAGAAAGCACAATTGACATAAAAAAACTGTTCACAGAAGTAATAGTGGAAAACTTCCCAGATAGAGGTAGAGAATTGGACATACAGATAAGTGAGGCATATAGAACTCCAACTAGCCATGATAAAAAAAACCCCAAAAAACTACATCTAGACATATAATAGTCAAGATCCCAGAAACCCAACAGAAAAACAGAATCCTACAAGCAGTTAGAGAAAAGAAACAAATCGCCTACAAAGGAAAGCCCATCAGAATCACAGCAGACTTCTCAACACAAACCCTCAAATCAAGGAGAGCCTGGAGTGAAGTATTTCAAGCCCTAAAAGAAAAAAACTTCCAGCCTAGACTGTTGTATCTTGCAAAATTATCTTTCAAAATCCATAGAGAAATTAGATACTTCCATGACAAAGAGCACCTGAGAAATTTCATGAACACCAAACCAGCACTACAAGCAATTCTAAACAATACCCTAGAAAAAAGCAATGAAGGCCACAACTTCATGAGGCCCAACAGAGGGAAGCCACCAGGCAAAGTAAGACACAAAGGGAAATGGGGAAAAATAAGAAGTACAAGAGCCAACAAAAGTAAAACATCATGACAAGGATAAATCAATGTCTATCAATTATAACCCTCACTGTTAATGGCCTCAGTTCACCAATCAAAACAAGTAGACTAGCAGAATGGATTAAAATGGAAAATGCAACAATATGTTGTATACAAGAAACACATCTAACTCAAAAAGAAACTCATAGACTGAAGATAAAAGGATGGAAAACAGTTCTCCATGTCACAGGAAGCCAGAAGAAAACAGGGGTAGCAATCTTACTTGCAGACAAAATAGATTTCAAACCAAAACTAATTAAGAGAGACAAAGATGGTCACTACATCCTTGTGAAGGGAACAATCCAAGAGGAAGAGATCACAATCCTAAATATATATGCACCAAATATGAATGCCCACAGCTATACAAAACAAATAATAATAGACATGAAAAACCAAATAAACACTAGCACAATTGTAGTGGGGGACCTCAATACCCCACTATCACAAATAGATTATCTAGACAAAAAGTTGACAAGGAAATTTTAGAACTGAACCAAACTATGGAACAAATGGACTTAATAGATGTTTACAGAGTGTTCCACCCCACAAAATCAGAATACACATTCTTTTCGGGTGCACATGGATCATTCTCCAGAATAGGCCACATGCTAGCTCATAGGACATGTGTAAGTAAATGTAAAAGAATAGAAGTTACCCCCTGTATATTATCAGACCATAGTGCAATAAAATTGGAGATCAATAACAGAAGAAACCGCAAAACCCCAACAAATACATGGAAACTGAATAACACCCTCTTGAACAACCAATGGGTCACAGAAATAATTAAAGAAGAAATTAAACAGATTCTGCAAGTAAATGAAAATGCCAGTACAACATACAGGAATCTATGGGACACAATGAAAGCAGTTCTATGCTGGAAATTCATAGCAGTGAATGCCCATATTAGGAAAACAGAGAAAACTCAGATAAATAACCTAATGCAGAACCTCAAGCTCCTAGAAAAAGAAGAGTATAATGAATCCAAAGCTCATACAAGAGAGGAAATTATAAAGATCAGGGCAGAAATCAATGCAATGGAGACTAAGAGAACAATAAAAAAAAATCAATGAATCAAAGACTTGTTTTTTTGAAAAAATAAATAAAATCGATAAACCTTTAGCCAACCTTATCAAAAAAAGGAAAGAAAAGACACAAATTCATGCAATTAAGAATGAAAAAGTTGAAGTCACAACAGATCCAACAGAAATCCAGAGGATCATCAATACCTACTTCAAGAACCTCTACTCCAATAAAATGGAAAACACAGAAGAAATGGACAGATTCCTAGATACATACGAATTGCCAAAGTTAAATGAAGAAGATATAGAAATTCTAAATGCCCAAATTACAATGAGTGAAATTGAAAATGTAATAAAATATTTACCAACAAAGAAAAGCCCAGGTCTGGATGTCTTCACTGCTGAATTTTACAAGACATTTAAAGAAGAACTATTGCCATTACTCTTTAAACTCACCAAGGAAATTGAAAGGGAACCAATACTTCCAAATTCATTCCTGGAAGCAAGTGTTACTTTGATTCCAAAACCAGGGAAAGACCCAACCCAAAAAGAGAACTACAGACCAATCTCCCTAATGAACATAGATGCAAAAATCCTCAACAAGATACTGGCAAACAGAATACAGAGGGTCATCAAGAAGATTATACACCCTGACCAAGTCATATTTATTCCAGGGATTCAAGGATGGTTCAACATTCATAAATCAATAAATGTAATACACCATATTAACAGAGTCAAGGAAGAAAACCATATGATCATCTCAATAGATGCAGAAAAGGCATTCGACAAAATCCAGCACCCATTCCAGCACACATTCACCGTACAGGAAATTGGAATAGAAGGATTTTATCTCAACCTGATTAAGGCTACCTACGAAAAACTAACAGCCAGCATCATACTAAATGGTCAAAAACTGAAAACTTTCATGTTAAAATCAGGAACAAGACAAAGATGCCCACTATCACCACTCCTGTTCAATATTGCTCTGGAAACATTGGCCACAGAAATTAGAAAAGAGAAAGAAATAAAAAGAATAAAGATAGGAAAAGAAGAAGTTAAACTGTCATTATTTGCTGATGATATGATACTTTATATAGAAGACCCAAAAAACTCCACCAGAAGACTCCTGGACTTAATTGACAGATTCAGTAGAGTAGCTGGATACAAGGTCAACACTCAAGAAACAATAGCCTTCTTGTACACAAATAACAGACTCACTGAGAGAGAAATTAGGGAAACAATTCCTTTTACAATAGCATCCAAAAAAATGAAATATCTAGGAATCAATCTAACAAAGGAAGCAAAAGAGCTATACACTGAAAACTACAGAACTCTGAAAAAAGAGATCGAAGAAGATACAAGAAAATGGAAAGACATCCCTTGCTCCTAGGTAGGAAGAACTAATATAGTGAAAATGGTCATACTTCTAAAACTGTGATATAGATTCAGTACAATGCCAATTGAAATTCCAACAATATACTTCACAGAACTAGAGAAAACAATCCAAAAATTCATTTGGAAGCATAGGAGACCTAGAATAACTAAAGCAATTCTAGGCAACAGAGACATGGGAGGGGGTATCACAATCCCCAACTTGAAACTATACTCCAAATCTACTGTGATAAAATCAGCATGGTACTGGCAAAGGAACAGACCTGAGGGTCAGTGGAATAGATGAGAAGATCCAGAAACAAATCCAGACATGCTCAGCCACCTCATCTTTGACAAAGGAGCCAACCACCATCACTGCAGGAAAGATAACCTATTTAATAAATGGTGTTGGAAAAACTGGATTTCAACCTGCCAAAGATTAAAACTAGACCCATACTTATCACCATGCACTAAACTAAGATTGAAGTGGATTAAAGATCTAAATATGAAGACAGAAACACTAAACTTGCTGGAAGATAAGTGAGATAGAACTCTTGAAGACATTGACATAGGAAAAGACTTCATGAACAAAACCTCAGCAGCATGGGAACTAGCATAAAGAATCAACATCTGGGATTTCATCTTATTAAAAAGCTTCTGCACTGCAAAAGAAAGCACCAACAGAGCTTACAGAAAACCTACAATATGGGAAAAAAATTTTAGCAGTTGTACCTCAGACAAAGGACTACTATCTAGAATATATAAAGAATTGTAAACAATCAGATCCCCCAAATTCAAAGACCCAATTCAAAAATGGACATCTGAAATGAGCAGACATTTCTCAGACAAAGAAGTAAAAGCAACAAACAAATATATAAAAAAATGTTCAACATCACTCGTCATTTGACAGATGCAGATGAAAACAACCCTGAGATTCCACCTTACCCCAGAAAGAATGGCTGCTTGCAAGAAATCAACAAATAAATGCTGGCAGGATTGTGGGGAGAAAGGAACCCCTCTCCATTGTTGGTGGGAGTGCAGACTGGTGCAACCACTGTGGAAGTCAGTATGGAGATGCCTCAAAGAACTAGGACTAGAGGTCCCATTTGACCCAGCTATTCTCCTGCTAGGGATCTTCCCAAAAGAATTAAAAGAATCATACCACAGCGATATACGTGCACCCATGTTCATAGCGGCACAGTTTGTAATAACTAAAGCTTGGAAGAAGCCCAAGTACCCATCAACTGGAAACTGGATAAAGAAAATGTGGTTTTTTATAAAATGAAGTACTATTCAGCCATAAAGAACGAAAAACTAGAGACATTTATAGCTAAATGGATGCATATCGAGGCCATACTCTTAAGTGAAATAAATAGGACAAACGTGTAAATACTGAATAGTTTCTCTAGTGTGAGAAACTGATAGTGAAAACAAGAGTTAAAATGATTAAAATGAATAATTGATAATTTGAAATAGGAAAAAAGGTCCAAAGACAAAGGAGTGAAGGAAGGGGAAGGGGAAAGGAAAAGAGGGAAAGGAAAAACAATGAGAGAAAAAAAAATGGAAACAAAATCTATGTAAATAGGGAAGGGTGGAGGGGGTGAATGGTGCACAGGTAATGGGGAAAAAAAATAAGAACCAAGATATATCACATACAGGTACAGACACCCAATGATAAATGTAAAGGAATTGTATACCTAAAATGTATCAATAAAATGTAGCAATAAAATTAATGAAAAAAATAAAATAAATAAATGAATAAATTTTGAGGCAGTCTCCCTGAGTGACTAAATTTCCCAATCTTGGCTGAAATTTCCAGTCCTCTTGCTTCAGCCTCCCATAGTGTTTGGATTATAAGTGAGTGCCACCATGCCCTGTCTGGACACAGCCAAATTTGTTTCTTTTAGATACTCCTCGTCTTTCTGTAATAGCTATAGAAAAACAACCCTGGAATTTACCGCTAAAAGCCTAGGTTTTCTCTCTTATTGAAGCTGGCAGTGCTTGTGCATGTGTATGAGTGCAGAATGTATTGCTAGAATAACCTCCTCCCAGCCTAGAATTTGATCTCCATTCATCCTTCACCTTCTGATTCTCTAAGAATGTTTCCTGTATTATTTCTTGTTACATCAGTAGAGTTTTCTTCATATTCTAAGCTTTGTTCAGACTTACAGGTCTATGACTGAAAAAAGCAAATTTCATACTCCTTGTAAAACAACATTTTCTCTAATAACTAGTCCTTGCTCCCCCAGGGAAGAAAAATCCAAGAAAAGGTAGGGGGATGTTTCTACCAGGCAAGTGAAAATCCATAAAACACCCAATGAGCTATAGAAAACACCGTTCTTCTCCTTATGATTCCCCTCAGGTGAATGAACCTGTAAGTTTTATCTAAATGATAAACAGTAGGAAACAAAATAAGGTATCCAGTAAACTATGAATACAAAGAAAGTAAGTCATATTGTTTCTTTTGTCACACTTTCTGCAGTATGTTTCTTAAAGTGATAAGGTTTGTTTTTCTTCAAATTTTGAGGCAGCGTGTAAGTATGATGATATCCATATCCAGGACTGTCAGAGTGATTCTAATTGATAAATTCAGTTTTTATCTGTATGTTGCAAACCAGGTTTGTGAACATGGACGTTGTCTTTCATTGCCCCTCCAACCTTACTCTGTATTAAACATTAAGCAGTGTGGTTTTTCTATTTCAAACTTGATTTTCTCCTCTTGAGTCCCTACCTGTGTATCCCTTCTCCTCAGTTTACTTGATTTTGTTGATGTCTCTGAATACACCTGAGTGCATTGCTTATTTCTCCTTCCTCCTCCTTCAACACCAGCGGTTATCTTTCCCTGCTTTGAAGACTTGGCTAAGCTGAAAACCAAAGGAGAAACTCACAAAGATCTTAGGTTATTGTTATCCATCCATTCTATTAAAAAAAACCTTAAAATTTACTTTATTGTGATTATATTATTAATAATCATATTGTCTTTTTTACTTGTATGGATATACTTTTGTTCAATAGTGTTTGATGCTACCTTATAGTAACTTTTCTCTTTGGATAATCATGATATTCCCATAAATTCCAAAGAATAATGTGATTCCTACATAAGTCTACAAATTTAAGAATTGAATTTGTGACCTTTTAAGTTTGCTTTTAGTCCACAGATTGGGAAAGTAAGACAGTGATAATATGATTTCAGCTCTCCCATCCATACTACTTTTATATTTCCTCAGAATGAGATAAGATTTAAGCAGCTGGATGTCGAGTACAATGACTGCCAGCAACTGAGAGAGGCTGAGGGGACTGTGCTCTGTTCAGGGCCTTGCATTAGGCCCTGGCCTCAGGTGCCCATGTTGTCTGCAGAGTGTATACCATAGAAGCTGCTCCCAGTGCACAAGATGAGTTTTCTAGGTGGCCGTACCACCCCTGCCAGCACAGAGGAGGTGAGCCGAGCACAAGCCAGCAGCAACCACCCACACACCCCACTACACCCCGTGCCTTGAAATGAGAAGACACGTAAACAAGATTCAAAACCAGACTTCCAGATCACTTTAAAAAACCCCAAAGGGAAACAAGATAGAACACTGTGATACTCAACCACCTGGACTCTCTGAACTGGCAACAAAAAAGGATCTAGAAAAAATGAAATCAGAAATAATTTCTCAGATAACGGTGGAGACTGTGCCCATAGTGCAAGACAGGATTAATAAATCTAGAGAGGAGCTGAGGAACATGATGGAATCCCAACATAGGAAACAAATGGAATCCATAAAACAGATGCAAACAGATTTCCAGGAGATTAAAAACTCCATTGAACGTCTATGCAGCAGAGTGAACCAATGTGAGGACAGAATTTAGGATATAGAAGATAATATTGAAATTAGTGACCAGGAAAATAAAAATTTCTTTAAAATTATAAGGGACCAAGAGAAATCAATCCAGCAGCTTCTAGACAATGCAAAGAATAACATAAGACTTATTGGAGTCAATGAAGAAACAGGAGAGAGTGCAGATGATGTAAAAAAACTGTTCACAGAAGTGATGGCAGAAAACTTCCCAAGCAAGGGAAAAGAACTTAACGTATAGATAAATGAGGCATATAGGACTTCAAGTACCTTTGATCAAAAAAAATCTACACATAGGAGTATAATAGTTAAGATTATAGAAACCCAACAGAAGAATAAAATTCTACAAGCAGTTAGAGAAAAGAAACAAATCACATACAAAGGAAAGCCGAGGAGAATCATAGCAGACTTCTCAATGCAAACCCTCAAGGCAAGAAGAGCTTGGAGTGATGTATTGAAAGCCAGAAGAAAACACCCTCCAACCCAGATTGATGTACCCTGCAAAATTATCTTTCAAAATTGATGGAGAAATAAGATACTTTCATGACAAAGAGCACCTTAGGAACTCCAAGAATACCGAACCAGTAGTCCAAAATATTTTAGACAATATCCTAGGAGAAGACAACTAGGATCACAGCCTCAGAAAGCCCAGCAGAATGAATCCATTGGACATGACAAGAAATTAAAAGGAAAGGAAGAGAATCCAACAAACAGAAAAAATCATGACAATGATAAGTCAATATGTATGAGTTATAACCATCAATGTTAAGAGTCCCAATTCACCAATCAAAAGAAATAGACTGGCAGAATGGGTCAAGAAGCAAGATCCAACAATGTGCTGCATATAAGAAATACATTTAATTCAAAAAGAAACTCATAGTTTGAAAGTTAAAGGGTGGAAAACAATACTCCATGTGACAGGAACCCGAAAAAAAAAATCAGGAGTAGCTATCCTCTTTGCAGATCAAGTGGATTTCAAATGAAAATCTGAAACACTCTGGACCAAACAATTTCAGATAGAGGATACTCCAGTTGTACGTACAAATCTATTGTGAACATGTGTTTTCATTCATCGGAAGTAAAAACTTAAGAATAGGACTGTTGGTTCTTAACAGTAATACAAGAAATTTCTATACTGTTTTCCAAAATGGTTTTGTCATTTTATATTCACATTAGCAGTATTAGAAAATTCTAACTGGTTCACACCTAAGCTGACATTTGTTCTTTTAAAACTTTTAACTTCATCTCTATAATGCATATATAATTCAATCTTGTTATTGTACTGATTGGTATTTTTCTGATTCTGGAGTTGCACACACATTTCCTTGTGTGATACTGGCTATTTATCATCTTCTTGAGACTACTTTGTAATTGGGTTGTCTATTAATGAGCTGTAAGAGTTCTTTATATATTCTGGTCATAGGTTATATGCATTATAAATATGGGCTGTTTAAGGACTATTTTTCATTTTCTTAATGATGTCATTTATTTTTTTTATTTTTTATTTTTTTAAATTCTTTTATTGGTACATTGTAGGTATACAACACAATTACATTTCTCATTGGGAATTGTACCTTTACATAATGCATCTTGGTTCTTATTTTTTCCCCATTCCTAGCCCTCCCTTCATGCCCTCCACCCTTCCCTATTTACAAAGACTTTATTTCCATTTTTTCCATTTCTCATCATTTTTCCTTTCCCTTCTTTCCTTTCCCCTGCCCCTCCCACTACCCTTTGGACCTTTTCTTCTTATTTTACATTATCGATTATTCATTCTAATCATTGGTACATTTTAGGTATACAATATAATGACATTCATCATTGGAAATTTGCACCTTTACATAGTCTCTCTTGGTTCTTATTTTTCACCCTTGCCCAGCCCTCCCTTCAACCCCTCCAGTCCTCCCTATTTACAAAGATTTTATTCCTATTTTTCCATTTTCTCATATTAATCCCATTCCCTTCTATACTTTCCCCTAGCCCTCCCACTTCCTTCCCCTTTGCCCCTTTTCTTCCTATTTCACATTACCTATTATATATTTAGTCCTTATATACACTTTCAGTTTCTCACACCAGAGAAACTATTCAGAATTTATTCATGTGTGTCCTATTTATTTCACTAAAGAGAATCACCTCAATGTGCATCCACTTAGTTATAAATGTCTCTAATTTCTCATTTTTTATGGCTGAGTAGTACTCCATTTTATAAAAAAAACACATTTTCTTTATCCAGTCTCCAGTTGATGGGCAATTGGGCTGTTTCCAAGTTTTAAGTATTACAAACTGTGCTGCTATGAACATGGGTGCACATATATCACTGTGGTATGATTCTTTTAATTCTTTGGGGAAGATCCCCAGCAGTGGAATAGTGGGGTCAAATGGGACTTCTGGTCCTAGTTCTTTGAGATATCTCCATACTGATTTCCACAGTGGTTGCATCAGTCTACACTCCCACCAGCAGTGGAGCAGGGTTCCTCTTTCCCCACAGCCCCAACAGCATTTGTTATTGGTTGATTTCATGGTAGTAGCCATTTTTTCTGGAGTGAAGTGGAATCTCAGTGTTGTTTTCATTTGTGTCTCTCAAATGACCAGTGATGTTGAACATTTTTTCATGTATTTATTTGCTATTTCTACTTCTTTGTCTGAGAAATGTCTGTTCATTTCAGATGCCCATTTTTGGATTGGGTCTTTAAATTTGGGAGGTCTGATCTTTTTAAGTTCTTTATAGATTTGAGATAGTAGGCCTTTGTCTGAGGAAGAGCAGGTGAAGATTTTTTTCCACATTGTGGGTTGTCTCTTCACACTGCTGGTGGCTTCTCTTGCTGTGCAGAAGCCTTTTAATAATAAAAGATCTCACTTGTTGATTGTTTGTGCTAGTTCACAGGCAACTGAGGTTTTGTTCATGAAATCTTTCCCTACACCGATGTCTTCAAGGGTTCTACCTAAACTCTGTTCCAAATGCTTCAGTGTTTTTATTTTAATATTTAGATCTTTAATCCATTTTGATTTTAGTTTAGTGCATGGTGAGACATAGAGGTCTAGTTTTAATCTTTGGCAAGTTGAAACCCGATTTTTCCAACACCATTTATTAAAGAGGCTATCTTTCCTCCAGTGAGAGTATTTGGCTCCTTAATCAAAGATGAGATGGCTGAGTGTGTCTGGAGTTGTTTCTGCATCTTCTAATCTGTTCCACTGGTCCTCAAGTCTGTTTCTTTGCCAGTACCATGTTTTTATCGAAGTAGCTTTGTAGTAGAGTTGCAGGTTGGGGATTGTGATAACCTCTGCCATGTCTCTGTTACCTAGAATTCCTTTTGCTATTCTGGGTCTCTTCTTGTTCCAAATGAATTTTTGGATTGTTTTCTCAAGGTCTATGAAGTATGCTGCTGGGATCTCAATTGGAATTGCATTAGATCTATATAGCAGTTTTGGAAGTATGGCCATTTTCACTATATTAATCCTTCAAACCCAGGAGCAGGGGATCTCTGTCCATTTTCTGATAACATCTTCAATCTCTCTTTTCAGAGTGCCATAGTTTTCAGAGAAGAGATCTTTGATTTCTTTTGTTAGGATGATTCCTAGGTATTTCAGGTTTTTGGATGCTATTATGAAAGGAATTATTTGCCCTATTTCTCTCTCAGTGAGTCTGTCATTGGTGTAGAGGAAAGCTATTGATTTTTGTGTATTGACCTTGTAACCAGCTACTTGACTGAATTTGGTTATTAAGTCTAGAAGACTTTTGGTGGAGTTCTTGGGGTCTTCTATATAGAGTATCATGTCATCTGCAAACAATGACAATTTGACTTCTTCATTACCTATCTTTATTCCTTTTATTTCTTTCTCTTGTCTAATTGCCGTGGCTAATGTTTCCAGAACTATATTGAATAAGAGTGGTGATAGTGGACATCCTTGTCTTGTTCCTGATTTTAGTGTGAAGGATTTCAGTTTTTGACCAGTTAGTATGATATTGGCTGTTGGTTTTTCATAGATGGCTTCTATCAGTCTGAGGTAGAGACCATCTATTCCAATTTTTGTAGGGTTTTTATCATAAATGCATGTTGCAATTTGTCAAATGCTTTTTCTGTGTCTATGGAGATAATCATATGGTTTTTGTCCTTGGCTCTATTGATATAGTGTATTACATTGATTGATTTTTGTATATTGAACCATCCCTGCATCCCTGGGATGAATCCCACTTGATCAGGGTGTATGATCTTCTTGATGATCTTCTGCATTCTGTTTGCCAGTATCTTATTAAGGATTTTTGCATCTATGTTCATTAGTGAGATTGACTTATAGTTCTCTTTTTCGGTTGGGTCTTTCTCTGCTTTGGGGATCAAGGTGATGCTTGCTTCCAGGAATGAATTTGGGAGTATTGTTTTTCTTTCAATTTCATTGAAGAGTTTAAACAGTAGTGGCAGCAGTTCCTCTCTATATGTCTTGTAGAATTCAGCAGTGAAGCCATCAGGGCCCAGGCTTTTCTTAGTTGATGAGTTTTTAATTATGTTTTCAATTTCATTGGTTGATATTGGGTTGTTCAGAATTTTTAGGTCTTCTTTATTCAACTTTGGTAATTCATATGTATCTAGGAATCTGTCCATTTCTTCTGTGTTGTCCATCTTATTGGCGTATAGGTTCTGGAAGTAGGTATTGATGATTCTCTGGATTTCTGCTGGGTCTGTTGTAATTTCACCCTTTTCATTCCTAATTGCATGGATTTGGGCCTTTTCTTTCCTTTTTCTGACAAGGTTGGCTAAAGCTTTGTCAATTTTGTTGATTCTTTTGAAGAACCAACTCTTGGCTTCATTGATTTTTTTGTATCATTCACTTAGTCTCCATTGCATTGATTTCTCCTCTGATCTTTATAATTTCCTCCTTTGTATGAGCTTTGGGGTTGTCCTGCTCTTCTTTTTCTAGAAGCTTGAGGTTCAGCATCAGGTTGTTTAATTGGGCTTGTTCTGTTATCCTATTATGCGTATTCAGTGCTATGAATTTCCCTCGTAAGACTGCTTTCATTGTGTCCCATAGATTCCGATATGTTGTATTGTCATTATCATTTAATTGAAGGAACTGTCTGATTTCTTCTTTAATTTCCTCTGTGACCCATTGGTTATTCAGAAGTGTGTTGTTCAATTTCCACGTCTTTATGAAATTTTTTGAGTTTCTTTTGCTATGAATCTCCAATTTCATCACACTATGGTCTGATAATATACAGGGGGTAACTTCAATTCCTTTGTACTTACTTAAACATGTTCTATGTGTGAGTATGTGGTCTATTTTGGGCAATGACCCATGTGCAGCTGAGAAGAATGTGTATTCTGATTTTGTGAGGTGGAAGACTCTGTAAACATCTGTTAAGTTCATTTGTTCAAGAGTTTGATTGAGTTTTAGTATTTCAGTACTTATTTTTTGTCTAGTTGATCTATCTATTTGTGACAGTGGGATGTTGAGGTTCCCCACTACAATTGCATTAGTGCATATATGACTTTTCATGTCTGTTAGTATTTGTTTTATACAGTTGGGCACACTAGTGTTTGGTGCATAGATATTCATGATTGTCATCTCTTCCTCTTGGATTCTTCCCTTTACAAGGATGTAGTGTCCTTCTTCATCTCTCTTAATCAGTGTTGGTTTGAAATCTACTTGATCTGCCAAGAGGATAGCTACTCCTGCTTTTTTTTGGGTTCCTGTAGCATGGAGTATTGTTTTCTACCCTTTAACTTTAAGTCTATGAGTTTCCTTTTGAATGAAGTGTGTTTCTTCTATGCAGCATATTGTTGGATTTTGCTTCTTGACCCATTCTGCCAGTCTATTTCTTTTGATTGGTGAATTGAGACCATTAACATTGATGGTTATAACTGAAACGTATTGACTTGTCATTGCCATGATTTTTACTTTTTATTGGGTTCTCCCCCTTTACATTTAATTTCTTGTCATGCCAGATGGCTTCATTCTGCTTTGCTTCCTGAGGTTGTGATCCTCAATGTCTGTTCCTAGGGTATTGTGTAAAATTCTTTGGAGTGCTGGTTTGGTATTCTTGGAGTTCCTAAGGTGCTCTTTGTCATGAAAGTATCTTATTTCTCCATCCATTTTAAAAGATAGTTTTGCAGGATACATCAGTCTGGGTTGGAGGCTGTTTTCTTTTAGATCTTGGAATATGTCACTCCAAGCTCTTCTTGCCTTGATGGATTGTGTTGAGAATTCTGATGTGATTCTGATGGGCTTTCCTTTGTATGTGATTTGTTTCTTTTCTCTGACTGCTTGTAGAACTTTGTTCTTCTGTTGATTTTCTGGAATCTTAACAATTATATGCCTATGTGTAGATTTTTTTTTTTGATCAAGGCTATTTGGAGTCCTATATGCCTCACTTATCTGTATGTCAAGCTCTTTTCCCCTGCTCAGGAAGTTTTCTGCCATTATTTCTGTGAAGAGATTTTTTATGTCATCTCCACTCTCTCCTGTTTCTTCATTGAGCCCAGTCAGTCTTATGTTATTCTTCTTTGCATCATCTAGCAGCTTCTGGATTGATTTCTCATGTTCCCTTATAATTTTGAAGCAATTTTTCTTTTCCTGATCACTAATTGCAATCTTATCTTCTGTATCTGAAATTCTGTCCTCACATTGGCTCATTCTGCTGTGTAGACTTTCAATGGAGTGTTTCATGTCCTGGAAATCTATTTGCATCTGTTTTATGGATTCCATTTGTTTCTCATGTTGGGATTCCATCATGTTCCTGAGCTCCTCTCTAGATTTATTAATCATGTCTTGGACTAGGGGCACAATTTCTCTGGTTATCTGAAAAATTATTTCTGATTTCATTTTTTCCAGATCCCCTTTTGTTGCCAGTTCAGTGGGTCCAGGTGGTTGAGTATCAGAGTGTTCTATCTCATTTCCCTTTGGTGTTGCTGTATGTGATCTGGAAGTCTGGTTTTGAGACTTATTTATGTGTTTTCTCATTTCAACCTGGGTGGGGGGCTGTTAGCACCTGCAGGGATTACCTCCTCTGAGCTGGGAGAGGTGGGACTTGGGCCGGGAGCAGCCTTAGTGATAGTGACCCAAAAGCCCTTTCCTGTGGGCTGGGAGCAGTGGGAGGGATGGTGGCCAGGAAGCCCCTTCCTCTGGACCAGGAGCAGTGGGATGGGTGCCCAGAAATCCCTACCTCTGGGCTGGGAGTGGTGGGAGGGATGGTGGGCAGGAAGCCCCTTCCTCTGGGCCAGGAGCAGTGGGACAGAAGGTGGCCCAAAAGCCCTTTCCTCAGGGCTGGGTGCAGCAGGAGGCATGTTGACTGGGAAGCCCCTTCCTCTGGACCAGGAGCAGTGGGATGGGGGCTCAGAAGCCCCTACCTCTGGGCCGGGAGCAGCTGGACTCAGTACCTTGGTCTGGTGGTCTGGTGTCCTCTGCGTCTTTGTAGTGTGGAACCAGGTGGCTGCCTGTCTGCAGCAGGGTGATTCGGCATCTTCTGCATGACTCGGAACCTCGGTAGGGCATGCACAGATCTGCCTGTCTGCAGCGGGCCGATTCGGCATGTTGTGTGTGACTCAGGACCTCAGTAGGGCTTGGGCAGACCTGCCTGTCTGCACCGGGGTGATTCGGTGTCTTCCGCACAATTCAGGACCTTGGTAGGGTGTGCCCTTAATGATGTAATTTAAAGTTTTAAATTTTGATGAAATCTCATTATTTTATATCCTAGGAAATTCTTGCCTACCCTAAATTCATAAACATTTTCCCTTATAATTTCTTCTTAAAGTTTTATAGTTTTAGTCTTTCATATTTAGGTTCATAGGTTCTTTCAAGTTATTTTTATGTATGGAAATAAAGGGTTGAGTTTAAATTTTTCTATACAGTTACCAGGTGTTCTAATACCATTTGCTGAAAACACTATCTTTTCCTCTGCTCTTGAATTGAGTTTATGTTCTATAAAATGGTAATGTTAAATAATCTTTCAAAACTCAGTGGACCATATATGTGTGCTTCTATTTCTAGATTCTCTGTTTTATTCAAATGATCTATATGTCTTTCCTTACACCAACACTGCCTTGATTACTGTAGCTTTAGAGGAAGTCTTATAATTAGATACTAACTGTCTTCCAACACTGTTTTCTTTTTACTTTTCTAGGCCCTTTGTACTCATACATAACTTTTAAACTTCAATATCCAATTCTTCATTTATAGCAAGTATACATAGACCTGAATTTTTATATATACCTTGTGTTTTCTAATCCTACTAAATTCAAATACAAGTTCTAGGGGCTCCTAGAGATTTCTTAGTATTTTCTCTGTAGATGATCATTTCATCTACATACAAAGATTTTACTTCTACCTTGCCAATCCTATGCTATTTGTTTATTTTTATTGCCAGACTCTTTTGGTTTGGGCCTATGTTTCAAAGTTTAATGGACAGATGAAGAGTAGGCATATCTGCCCTTGTTCCAGATCTTAGGGAGAAAGCATTGTATCTTCTCCATTCATATAAGGCATTTTTGTTGGAAATATGGAGTACATGTCTTTGATCTGTTGAGAAGATTCTGTTCTGTTTCTAGTCTCCTGATAGCTTTTATCATGAACAGCTGTAGAATTTAGTCCAATACTTGCTGCAACTACTGACAGGATCATGTGGCTTTTTCCTTTCCTCTGTTAAAATGATGCCTTTTGGTGGTGGATCTTCCAATGCTGAACCAACACTGCCATCCCTATAACAAAACTGCTTTCTTCATACTGCTAGATCTGACTTCTAATAGTTTGTTTTGTTAAACAAATTTCTATCTATATTCATACTTTTTTCTTCTATTATCTTTATCCAGTTTTAGGATTAGCACAATGTTGATTTCCTAAAATGAGGGGAGAAATGTTCCTTCTTTTTCCTGCTTTAAATTTTTGATATAATTTATCAGTTAAAATGTGTATGAGCCTGTTGTCATATAGATAGGTTTTCAAGTTAGGAATATACTTTTTTTAATAGGTGCTATTCAGATTTTATATTTCCTCCAGAGTGAGTTTCTTTAATTTGTCTTCCAAGGTACTTCTTAGAAGTTGTTGATTTTATTTCAAAAAAGATTTTTGTAATATGCTTTCTATATCCTTTTAAAGTGTGTAAAATCTGTGGCAGTGTCTTCTAGATCTTGATATTATAATTTTAAAAATCTATAATTGATATTGTGCAATGGGAAGAAAGGTCTAAAAGAGTAGGGGAAGTGAGAGGGGTAGGGGAAAGGAAAGAAGGGAAAGAAAAAATATGAGAAAAGGAAAAAAATGGAAACAAAGTCTTTGCAAATAGGGAAGGGTGGAGGGAGTGAAGGGAGGGGAGGGGAAAGGGAAAAAATAAGAATCAAGATATGTCATGTAAAGGTACAAGATCCCAATGATGAATGTAACTGTATTTTATACCTAAAATGTACCAATAAACTTAATGGGGAAAAAAGATTTAAGCAGCTAATAAACCATTAATTAGCTTGCCAGAAAGAGGGTCCAGTGAGGAATGCTTGCTAGGTGAAATATGCTTCTCTTCTTCACAATTTAGGGCCCCCACAAAGAGGCCTCAGAACCACAAGACATAACAAGTTCTTGGATATTTCTTAGTAGTTTTGCTGAGGGTGGCCCTTGTCCTACTTAGTCTAATCCTCTTTCCTCAGGGGCATAATGTGAGTCAATCAACTTGTTGAAAGCTCCAAGAAGTTCTGTGACCACTTAATCTTTTTACAGATCAAAATGTGTGAAGTTGTTATTTGCATAGCTCTCAAGTCTAGGAGCCATTAGGGGAATTTCATATCAGATGGGCAGCCCTAGCTCAATATGTTAAGTATACTAACTAGATTTAGCTAAGGTCTTCAACACAAACGAGAATATAAAGAACAGTTACAGAACTTCATATGGAACTATAAAACCATCATGGCTGATTCATCAACAGAAAATGCAGGCAAATATTCAGACAAATTATGTTATAGTGTTCTTAATGCCAAGGCATCGGGGGAAGACTGCAAAAAGCATTTGTTGATTTTGACGACTGATTTAGGAACAGTGTTGATGGACTTTTGAAGAAATGGCAGAAGTGGAGGAAAGAATGATGCCTCTTGACTTCTTTGGATGAAATTGTTAGACAGGCCTAGAGGCTGTGCAAAGAGAAAGAACATAAACACTCAGGGAATGAGACAACGCAAAGCATTTTAGTGACACCTCAAGAGATGAAGAAATAACAGGATGCATAAAAGAAAATCCTGTTTGGATAAAAAGGCAGCATTGGAATATTATTTGAATAACACATTAGGGAAGTCAAGAAACAAAATCACAAAATATAGTATTAACAAAACCAGTAAGAGAACACAGGCACGAAGGAAAGGAATGCTGGTAGGGACTGGAGAGTACAGTTTTCAGTCATACACTGTGTTCATCCCAAACCTCCAAATGATATTATTATGTGTTTATGATATTTGAGGTCTGCACAATAGCATTTAACTTGAACTTTACAGGAATTAATATAATCAGGTAAAACATGAGTTGCTATGTTCAGCCCAATATAAAGAAGAAGACAGAACTTTGAACTTAAACCTCCTATTTCTCTAGCATAAGAAAGAGCTTCTTCCAAGAGTGTTTTGAACTCTTTCCTCACGAGGTTAGCAGATCACATCCCTAGTGGCACCAAGTGTGCAAATAGGTATCACTGATACCGAGAGGCAAATAGGACTTTTTTGCATTCATTTTTAAGTGTCTGCATATAGAGGCAGCTATGAAGGATTCACAGTTACTTCCTGGGTAAGAGCATAAAGAAATGTCATGCAAGGGGAATGTACTTTCTTAATTCCAGATAAGTTTGTTTATCCATTCTGTGTTCACTCACCCAACAGATATTTTTGGAGTACATTGGCTAATTCAGGCTACTTTTACATTAGTAAATTATTTGCCTAGTGTGTGTTTGGTTACCACAAATGGAAACTATCTAAAGACATGATAAGTTTATATATTTTTATATTCCCTTACTGTCCCCAATCAGCTCTTGGCATACAGTAAATTATTGATGCCTACCAAATTAGCTTAATTGAAATATCAGAAGATTTGTAGATTTCAAATGAATAAATGCAGATATTAAAATAACTCATTTTTCTAAGACTAATATTCTGAATAGATGAGACAAGGGATGTGAACATTTTATATCTAAAGGCAGCAACAGAGTAATACAGTTGCAATATCAATATTATGCCTGAAAGAAAAGCTTATTTTGAAGAGCAAAGTCTCAGATACAAAGGCAAGCCCGAAAGTCTTAGGTGTTCTTAAAACTATAATCCAGGGAAAAGGCTGAAACTGGCAAATAAAGAACTCAGTCAAGTGTCAGTTTTCAGGAACATGAGTTTATCCTCAGGGTTTGTAAAACTTTGTTAAACTTCTGTGGCTGGCTCTTTGAGTATATCACCTATATTTGCCTCCAAGTGGTAAATTTTACCTCCATTCAGTCACACGTCTCAGTGAAGAGCCTCAGATGATTGAGGTCTCAGTGTTTCTGAGTTGAATTAGAGAAGTAGTGGTGCTATGTCTGCTCAGAGGAGGGGCGGGAGAAGCAGATTCTACTGCTGAAGGCCAGGCTACCTTTGTAGCCTTGAGCCTGGTAGTGAGAAATGCAATGAAACTTTGGTTTGGATAAAACTCTCAAAAGTGAGCAAACTCCATTATAAGACTTGAATTCCTTTTAATAAGGAGATGGGGTCCTCGCTACTGCTATGATTTATTTGTTTCACCAAGATGAAATTAAAGCCTTTGGAAAAGAGATGCTTATATTCATCGACTACCCCTTGCAATATTTCCCTGTCTTTTTATGTGAATCTGACTTCAGTTGTAGGAGCAGTCCTTGCTAGTATCCTAGGAGAAGGAGCCCTAGTAGAGAGAGGTTTTTCTAGCTGCTTTAGTGGATAGTCTTCCTACTAGTGAGGCCTATGTTATCCATTTGCTGCCTCACTATGTGAATAACCTGGCTTTTCCCAGAAACTCTCAAAGAACTTTCATACTATATTTTGCCAGTATTAGCATAGGTTTCCATGTGGCTTTTCCTCTCTTAAAGGCTAAACTCTTTCTCTGCTCATCAGATGTGTGCTAGGCATTAACAATTGTTTTAGAAACTGTTATTGTTTTGCTAACCTCTTTAGCTTTCTGCTTCATAACACATAGCTTTTTCTCCATAATGCACTTTTCTAGAATTTAAGTATTAAGGTACACTCAGCTAGAAGAAATTAGCTTAAAATAAGTATTCTTGATATAACTATAGGGAGGAAAAAACCCATAAACTTTTAAAAGAGCATCTAAAAATATGTTCAGAGAAGACAAACAGGTCAGTCTTGGCAGTGGCAAGAAAGTATATGAATTGATTCTATGCATAATCATATTCAGATGTGATTAAGAGGTCATACTGGTTGTATTCCACACTGTTTGTTTGAAATTTGGGAGACATTCTTTCATGGAGACAATGTATTAGTCCAGGATTAAGGTGTCAGGCAAACCCACAAAAGCTTACCCAAGTAATGCAGTGGAACTGCAGCATGCTATGACAGACAACCCGGGAAAAGACATGAAGCAACCTTGAGAGTTAGATGAAGGAGTGGTTTTTCCTATTTCTTAGGGATAGCCCTATGCCAAAAATTGAAGCCTCTGAGATATGCTTTGAGTATCTGTCTGCAATCCTCTCTACTCTCCTCCTCCGTTCTGTACCTGTCTGCCAGTTTTAGTGTGCCACTCATTTTTCCCAAGACACTTGCATTCACATGTTCTACTCACAATTTCCACACTATTTTTATATGCTGGGTACCTTCCTTCATCTTTTATTTTCCAATTTTCTTAGTAAATTTTCTCTCAGATAGGTGCGCAAAACAAATCAATTAGGACCAACGAGATCACACTTTTGTAAACAAACAATTTCTCTGAAACTATTTTTAAAAAGTGACTTCTTGATACACACACACACACACACACACACACACACCAGGTAATTGATGCAATTCCAACAACTGGAGGAAGTTCCTGTTAGTAGAAGCACAAGAACCACCATAAAAACAGTTAGGGTTTCAACTCTCATCATATAACTGATATCTACTAGGGCATCACCTCTTGAATATTTTTGTGCTTAGATTATACACTGTTATGAAGCAGCTCTTGGTTCTTGTAACAATTTAAGCCAACATATAATTTGTCATGAAAGCATTTTATCTTAGAGTAATTGATACTACCTAGTAGAACAGAGAACTCCAGAATCTCAGTGGACATACTAGATAAAAGTTTCTTCTATATACAGTTCTGTGAAAGTTGGGCAGCTCATTTATGCGAGGGGAAATCATGGTATACTGTTATACTGTTATCTCAGAGACCTTCACTTCCCATTTTTAAATAAATAACATGGAAGACTGAGCAGGATGTTCCTGAAATACATGGGACATGGGACACAAAACTTGTCTTCCCAGTATGCATTGGTCACACTCTATCACATGGTCTAATCCAACTGTAAGGGGTCCAGAAATGCAGAGGAACATATGGATGGCGTGAAATTAGTATACTTTGCTACCTTCTCTCCTGTCAGAATTTGTCCCTGGAATAGGCTTTTCATCATTTGTTCCTACCTGAAACCAGAACTGTTTTTTGCCCTTAGTCCCTGATGCAGTGGCATTTATGATACTTGTGTGGGCTTTAACCTGTTTAATATGTGGAATAACTGACAGTAATCAAATGACCAGGGATGCAGGAAGAGCAGGCTAGTGAAGGAATGTAATTAATAGCAAGAAATGAGCAATGTGGTTAGACCATAAAGGAAGCAGAAGTTTGGTTGTGTATTGTGGTATGTAAGTCAGGGTTCACTCTAGCTGGTCTTCATCTATTTGTTTATTTTAATAGAAACTAGTTAAAATCATTTCTTTTTTCTCTTCTAGATACTTTTTTACACAATTGTTCAAATACAAATGGTAGGTAAAAAGATTCAGGGTCCAAAATGATTAGCTCTTAACACGTTAAATTTTAGAGTGAGCATACTGATTAACCCAATATTTAGGTAACTTTCCATGTAATACAAGTTATAATAAGAAGTGTACATTATTGAGAATTATTCAGTAGAAAGTCACTCTACTTTGTTTGTCTTATGTGTTTATGTACACTTCCTGGAAGTTTCTATGGATTAAATGGGAAATGAATAGTATCTGTACCTTAATAGGTTTACAAAGTACATTTCTAGTTTAGTTTCCTAAATCAAGAAACATTCATATTCTTGCTTGAGTGAGAATTCCTCTAAACTCTCTACTGTGTCCTTACTGTGGATTCACCAAGCCCCAATGTTCTTTGAATGTTTAAGCTAAAATTCCTCAAATTGGTTGGAATTTTTAAAATTCACTTTTAAAGCTTGAATATTTTATACCATTTGTTTATTTTCCTTTTTGCTGCAATTTTAGCTATTTTTAGTTTTCCATCCATTGTTCTCATATAAGCAAAAATGGCTGCATGTTATAAAGAAAAATGTAGGCAGCAGAGCCGAAAGTAGAACCCAGAGCAATTAGCCTGGCTTTAGAAAGGAAAGTTACATGTGCATAGGGAAATACTAGTATGATGCTTTTCATCTGTAACTACAAGGAACACCAGTCAGCTGCCAGATAAATCCCAATCTCAGATGTATTGAAACCCAAATGTTAAGGTACAAGTAGTAAGGCTTCCATTACATGGACATACTGTGTTTAAGAATATTCAGTTCTTAATCTGTTATTGCTGAGGGGGCTATACTTTGGAAGTTTTAGGATGCTTTTATCCACTTCATTTCACTTGACCTTCACAAAAACCTCATGAGTATGTAGAGCATGAATTTTTATACTCATTTTATATTTAAAGCAAGTTGAACCGGGAGCTTAGGCTGCTGGGGTCACATCTTCCTTAAGCAGCTGAGTCAAGAATGGACCACAATTTTCCTGACACATGCTCTGATTTTCCTTATACTCTAAGAGTATAAGTATGTAACAGGTGAGAGTTTCCTTTTCACCAAACTAGGACCCCAATACTAGAAAGGCTGCTGTTTGTTGATTCTTCTAGAGACAGCATATTGCTCATCCCTAGGGAGGAGCTTTGTTTTAATTCTCATTGCATTTTTCTGAAAGGTAGAATTAACAATATTTACAGCTGTTTAGTGAGTACATGGAGAGGGTACACCACAACAGTTACAAAGAATCAAGGTAATCCTTGACTCACTTTTCATACAATCCTAAAGCAATGGCCCTATGTCCACAGTATATGATAAATGCCACTACATTTCACCACTGTGGCCACTACTGTCACCTGTAGTCTGCATTCTTATAGCGGTCCCCTCCTTGACCTTCCCAAATCCTTTCTCACTGACCTTCTCCCAAGTCAGATTTTCACACAGTGGATAGGCCATGCCCCTTCCTTCCTCAAACCCGCCCAAAGCTCTGATCTCTTTTACAACAGAATATTCTACAATGTTCTACAAGATATGGCCCTAGGAACCTTTTTGTTTCCCACAACTCTTCCCTTAGTATAACCTTTAGCCCCACTTTCCTTTTTTCTATACTTCTAACGTGACAAGGATTCTCTGGAAGCATTTGACAACACTTGGGATTCTTTCCTTATAAGCATGTGCTGTGCTGCCTTCCTATTTTCAACCACTTTGGTCTCATTTTAGACTTCTGTAAAGAGGACCACCCTATCTTCTAAGCTATACTCCAACACTATCAATCAATTTTTATCCTTTATCACTGCTTATTCTGTTACAAATCTTCTATTAATTCATTTTCTGTGTTTTCTACTACAGTGTGTACTCCTTTAGGATAGGGAGTTTGTCTACTTGACTTGTCATTATATTCCTAGTGCCTATAAAAGTCTTTGTCATATGATGCCTTTAATAAACATCCACTGAGTGGGTAAATTTTGAGGAAATGACTGACACAATGGGGTAAGACTGCTGTTCTAACAATGGCTTGGCTATTTCTTAGGTATGTGACAATGGGTCCTTTTATTTAACTTTTTTTTAGCCTTGCCTCACTTATAATACTTGTAAAATGGCAGTTATAAGAGTCTCTGTCTCATTATTAGTTTGCTGATATTAAGTGTGATTATTCACATACTTTGATTCATAGATGCCTGACATGTAACATGCTTTCAAAACTCTTTGCCGCTATCGACTCTGCCACCTATGGATGCAAGGCGTAGATAAAACACAACTGTAGTATTGTCACTGGGGCAGTGCCCATCTATTTAGAACTGCAGTCAATGGAACGAGTGACTTGGCTTTTAATTCAAGCAGTACAAAATCTTGGATCTTAGTTTTTTGAAATTGTACAATTGTCTTTCAATAAAAAATGTGACTAAAACATGTTCAGGTTTTATAGAATGCCTTTATTTTTACTGCCATTGCCAGTAACATGGCTTTCTTTTTCAGAGATTTGGTTACAGATTGTTGAACTATTCTTTTCACTTAATTTAAGATCTGGTAACATGGGAGTTTTATGTTTGATTTTTAGAAAGAGGTTTTGTGGCAGTGAGATTCCACTCATTCGTTTGGGTGAAGGGCTGAGACTAGATTGAGGCAGGCATGCTGGAAACAATTTTTCCAACATGTTTTTTTAGAAAACTCCTGGTTTTATGAGCTTTCTTAGAAAAGCCTAGGCTGACCTTTGACTTCCACAATTTGGGCTTGACCCTCAATTACCCTCTACTCATCCTGGTGATTCTACTGGTTTATTCCCAAACTTCTGATGGATGGCTCCTGACCTTTCTTTGTCTAGATTTCCCTCCAATGGGAGCACAATGTCTCAGGTGTTTAAAGAGCTGTGCTTGTGTTCAGGGTAATGCTGTAAATACATGCTTTGTGACAGAGGGAATTAACTGAAGAAAAATTACCCAGAAACCTTATTAAAACATTTGCAACAAGTTGACAAAGATGCATGAGAGAACACCAGATCTCCTAATCCGTAGTAGAGATAGGCTGTATCTTTACAAAGATAATCTGTAGATCAGAGTAAAAATGGTCAGAATATGATAATGACGTGATAGAAAGTACTGCTGGGGGCCAAGGCAGGGGATGTGTGAAGGAAATATCTGAGATAACCAAAGCATTGTCTGACCTATTCCTACTCGAAATGAATTTTATTTTTGGTTCGTTTGTCTTTTTTGTCACAACTGTAGCAGCAATAATGAGGACAATCCTTGCAACATACAGATTCCTGGCCCCTACTCTCAGAATTTCTTTTTACATAGATCTTGGGAGGGACAGATACCTGCTGTCATCTTCTTCTTTTCTTTCCTTCTTTTCCTTCTCTTTTCCCTTCATATATTTTGGTATATAAATATCATACACGAAACACACATTTTGAGATTTAATTCATTGAATTTATCAATTGTATATCTCTATAGAGCCACTTCCAAAACAAGATATGAAATATTTTCATAGCCATAAGGAGATCCCGTGTGTCCCTTTCTAAAGGAATTCCATTTATCTAACCTTTATGACCCTTATCCTCAATTCTCATTTCTGGCCAGAGTTACCTTAGTCTATTCCTGGATTTTATATAAATGGAGTTACATACCACATAGTTGTATCTGGTTTCTTTTGTTCACCATGATTTTTAAAATTCATCCATATCGTTTTATTTTTATTGTTGTATAATATTCCATCATTTGCATAAATAACACTTTGTTTATTATTTTCATTTTGATGAGCATTTGGACTTTTTTCAGCTTTTGACTATTGTGAAGAAGCCTTCTATAAATGCTCTTATGCATTTCTTTATGAGAATAAAATTTTTCTTTTATCTTAGGTAAATATACAGAAGACAAATTACTGAATCATAAGGAAGATATATACTTAACTTTGAATGAAACAACCAGACACTTTTCAAAACTTGTACATTATTTTGTACTCTTAATAACAATGCAGGAAAGTTTTGGGTTTTTAACGTCCTCATCAACATTTAGTGTTGTTAGATTTTTTAAAAGAATAATTTAAAAAGGGAGAAGTTTTCATGTGTTTGTTGGCCATTAGTAATATTTTCTTTCAGATATGTATGTTCAAATCATTTGGATATTTTTAGTATGGCTCTTTGTTTTTTAATTCCTCATTTTATGAGTACATTACTAATTGTTAATACCTTTCTGTGATCACATGCATATATTATAAATATTATTTACAGTAAGTAGGGTATCACTTTAAAACTAATTTTGATAAAGCAGAAATTTTAAATTTGATAAAATTAAATTTATTATTATTTTTTCTTCCTCTACTAGTCATTTTTGGGCATTTCAAGAAACTTTTTCTTCTGCAAAATTGTAAAGAGATTAATCTGTATATTTTTTGAGAAGCTTTATATCTTTGGTGTTTATATTTAGGTGTTCCATCATTTAGAGTGTGTGTGTGTGTGTGTGTGTGTGTGTGTGTGTGTGTGTAATGAAGCAAGGGTTAAAATTCAGTTTTTATACAGATATTTATTTTTTCCAATAGCATTTGATAAAGAATTTGACCTGACATTTTGGTGATCTGAATTTTTAATAAGTACCGTTTACAGCTCTGATGCAGAGCATTCAAAGATTATTTGCTACACACAAGGAAAGGTGAGGAGGTCCTTATTTTTTCTTTCCTATGGGGAAAAATTACTATCAGTGGAATAATTGCATCATCAATAATCACTAGAGGAAAGTAAAGTTTATTCAGGTTTTGTTGCTTATTTCAGCTGTAATGAATACTTTATATTTGATTTAATCTTTTAAAAATCATATGGAGTAGATTGCACTATCTACATATGAGGAAATAAATTCTCAGAGAGCTTAAATATCTTATCAAAAGACTTTTTCCAGTTCTTTCAATAATTTTTTTTTTAGACAAGGTCTTGGATTCAGGCTGATCTTGAACTCACAGTGGTCCTCTTGCTTCAGCCTCCAGAGTGCTGGGACTAAAGGCGTGGGCCATGATGCCTGAAGCTTCAGTAACTATGGAAGCCAAAATCTAGACTCTGGTTTTCTGAGCTGAGAGCTATTCTCTCACCTATCATGATGTCTGCTTTCTCCTATAAGATACTGTCTCTGCATTGCTCATGCATGAAAGTAATGATTATTAAATGCAATGGTTCCCAAATGGTTCCTCTGAAGACAACTTCATTCTCTTAAAAATTATTGGGAGTGTCAAAGATAATTTGTTATATGGATAATACCCACTTACACTTATTTCATTAGAAACTGAAGCAGAAACTTTCTAAATATTTATCAATTTATTAAAAAAACAGGAAAAAATTCATTGCATGCTGACACAAACAACACATTTTAGAAACAGTAACTCTTTTCCAGGAAAATAATTAGGTAGAAGAGTAACATTGTGTTACACTTTCCCAAAACTTTTTATAATATGGCTTAATAAAAGATACCTGTTTTCTATTTATGTCTTATCCAATCTATTGAGACATGTTCTTTTTGTTGAATTACAGTATATAAAGAAAATCTGGCCACGCATGAATATGTGGTTGAAGAAAGGAAAAGTATATTAATAGAGTTTTTGGATGATTAAAGCTATTTTTGTTACTACATTAAAACCCAATAAATGGTGGTTTCTTAAATATTAAATGCTACTGAAATGTAAGCTATAATGTGAAATCTGAAACCATCATTCATACCAATTAATTCATCTGGTCATTACTATGTGACAATATCCATTGATCCTTTAGAAAATATCAATTTACTCCACTGTGTTGATTGTAGGGGGCATGAGAAAGTATCTCCTATCTGATGGAATGTAATTAACTGACTGACAGCCTCTGGATCCTCAGCATTTGTACAAAGGTCATACTTCCCAAGGCCATCTCACCCAAATTCTGAAAAAAGCAAAGGCACTAGTGTACTTGCATCTCTGAAAGGTGCAGACCTCCTTAAACTCATGGTGTTGGCAGCAGAACTTGCCATGACAGGACAGAAACATTACTAGAATTGTGTTACAATGTTTTCCTTCCTCTCTCCTTCACAGGTGTCAGAGCTGCACTGTGTCTGAGGGCCGTATCTGCCTTCTGGCTCTCTCTCTCTCTTTACATTTCACAGACACCTCTATTAATAAGTCTCTTGAATATCTACTCTCATCTTAGCACTTGCTCTTCGGAAGACTAGAATTAATACAGAGACCTCTGAGTGTTGACACATTTCTTTATAAAATATTAGAAACTCACTTTCCTAAGTATCAACACTGATCCCATTAGAAAAGTCTTGAAGTATTGGGAGCTGTCAAGCACAAGCAGAAGACGCAAATATCCCAAAGTTTAATTTTCACTGAAAATTTTGAATTTTATCATTTGCTTCATAGTGACGAATATTTTCCTTGAAGTGGAATGCTTACTCCATTCCATGACGTGAATGTTTCTGCCAAATTCCAAGTGTGAACAATGATAGTTTACCTGTTGTTTTTTTTAAGTACAAATGATGGTCCAAAAAAGTGCTACAAGTTCAGTTTGCAACTCAGACAAGCAGAGTAGGACGTTTTTTTGAGAAAATTATTTGTAATGCAGGGTGTAGAAGTGCTTTTAATCTACACAGCCCATTTTATTACATGAAAGATTAAAAAGACTTGTACTCAGGTTTCAACATTTAATGCAATTAATATGTTTTTACTGCTTTGTCAAGGACATTCATAAGTGGAATTGGCACTGTATATCCTGCAAGTACAAGACAGTGAAGAGCACAATGACCACTTGCTATGTTTATTACCACTGATCTGATTTAAATTCTGACTGTCATTGTTTCATTAACCATTGTTTTTCTGTTCCATTTGTGTAAAAGTCAACACAATGAAAAAGACAAATGACACCACAGTATTAATATAAAAATAGGCTTCACTTAACCTCCTCTAAAAGGTCTTAGCATCTCTCCCCAGGGTTCAAAGACCTTACTCTGAAAACTATTTCATGAAGACATCAAATATTTATTGAGAGCCCAATAAGTACATTACATTTTTGTAGGTCTTGAGGATGGAAAACATGAAGTATTTGCCTTCAAAGACCTATGGCTTTACAAATTACAAAATAACTAGGTTAGAATTAATAGAATATGCTATCGAGGCAGAAGGAAAGAACATCATGGCTCTCTGAAGGTTCAGAGGAGTTCACACTAGGCAGGTGATACTTGAGGCAAGACTTAAAGAAGAAAGGTCTTATTCGCAAAACAAAGGAGGTAGGAATTCCAGGGGAAGGAAAGAACGCGATGTGAATGGTAGATATGGCAGAGCTTGATATGGTTGTTCAACTATCTCTTTAAACAACAGTAAAAGATATTATTTTAATATGCTTAAAAGTTTGCAAATGTTTTAGTTATTTTTTTTTTAGAATGTTGATGTCTGTGTCATGACTCAATTTAAGTAGACCACTGAATGGCATCCATCCTTCCTGGAGCTACACTGGCAGACACAGCCTTCCACTGTGACCCCTATATGTTTTCTTCTGGTGGCTACACCTTTATCATTTACATCATTGCTTTCATTTTGTTTTTGTAATTTAATAGGGCCAAAAGTAAGATATAAGAGAACTGGATTAGGAATTATATTGTCTTCATATCCGTGAAGCTCCAATGCTTGTATTTGACAGTGACTCAGAGCTGGTTTATTTAATATTTGTAAAAACAAGGATCTTGCAGCCCATGCCCTTGTTTTTCTTAAGAAGCTTAAGATTTGCTCAACTATAAAAAATGGATATTTTAAATCAAAAGCTGCAGTGCCTATAAATGTACTAGTATAATGTGTATTCAATGTTTATGTACTAGGGTGAGGCAGAGGCACTGTCTTAGTTCACCCAATGGATCACTATGATTCAGATGTTTCCTAACAGCCACCTCAGGGAGGAGTGCAATCTTCTCTTTCAATCTTAATCACTGGCAATCAGGGAGATTTCACAACTGGGAAATATCACACACATTATTAGAAGAGTGATCATAAAATATAATAAAAGATGGAAAGCAATATATTCTTCTCTGTGCCAAAGAACTATATACAATCACTTAAAATATTTAAAAATCTTTTCCTGTCACTCTTTCAGACTTACCAAGCTTGAATCTAAGTTGGCTTTTCACTAAAGGCCTATTATATGAACCAGGCTTTGTTTTATAGGCAAACAGAATGAATGAACTTTTTAATTCAATTTTATAGATCTATTTAATATTCAGGGCCCTAGTAAGAGTTTTAGCTTTTGTATTTTTTTCTTTAAGTATTTCTAGGGAAAGAAATTTCCAGTGTTGTGTCAAACCAGCTTTTTTGTGACATTACAAATTGTAGCAAGAAAGACTTGTTTTTTGAGCTTCCGTTGCTGGATGTCTGAGGGCTAGGATATTCATTTCACTTTCTTTGGTATGCTGAATACTTTTATAAATGGAAATTTTATTAAGGTAAATAACAGTAGGAAATAGGGAAAACAAGAGGCACTAAGGCAGTCTCCGAGTATATGAAGAAATACATGGCAAAGAGAAAAAAATGTAGGCACATTACTATACCAATAGTTCCAAAAAATCTCAGGGGCTTAATACTATGTTCTGAATGCTTGAGTTCTTCTCCAAATGCATATATTGAGACTTAATCACCAAGATTATAGTATTAGGAGGTAACGTTTTGTGGAGATGATTAACCCTGTCCACATGAATGGGATTAAATACTTTTATAAAAAAGACCCCTTGACCCTTACAGCATATGAAGACAAAGGTCAAAGACACCGTCTATGAAGTAGGAAACAGGCCCTCACCAGATACCAAATCTTTCACCTGAGTTCTAGTATTTGTTCTACATAAGACTTGAAAGATAAATTAATCATTTATCTTTCTGGGCTTTAGTTTTTTATGTATCAAAACTTTTTAGTACATTTTATAGTTAGGAAATGCCCCACCAATATAATGGTTGAGAAAGGAGACACAGATAACAGCAATATGGAATTAGAAGTGAACTACAAACTGGGCACTGTGATCCATGCCTATAATCTGAGCTCTCTGGGAGGCTGAGACAGGAGAATCACAAGTTCAAGCCCAGCCTTGGAAATTTAATGAGAACCTGTCTTAAAATTTTAAAAAACAAGGCTGGGGCTGTAGCTCAGACTGAAGGCCCTGGGTTCAATCCCTATTACTGAAAATTAAAATTTAAAAAAATAATAAATGAACACAGCTTATTTTAGATCTAGTCTGCTAAGTCTGAGCCATTGTGCATGGCTGTTTGGAGAGTTTAAATCTTTCAGTATCCCTAGAAATAAGTAGAGTCTGAATAGTTTCCGTTGCCATGGTAGAGAATATTCTGCAGATATGAATTGTGTCTATATTGGGGGTCTAATTATGATCAGACTAAGATTCATATTCCACAACTATCTTTATGTTGCCACAGAAACAGACACAGAATTACTAAGTCTGTGAATAAAGTTTTATAGCCAATTAACTTCTTATCCTGTAACAATAGCTCTGTGGTCATCATAAAAGCTTTTACTTGATTTAGCATAAAAACTAGGGAATAGCATTCTTTTAATATACCCAGCCTTTCTTAATGAATCTTTTTAAAAGAAAAAAGAAAAGACTATGGTGGATTCTAAGAGTAGGGTGGAAATTCAGTCTTGTCTTATAGTAACCAAGATTTAGCTTTTTTCCCTAGTTGCCTTATCCTGCTTGGGCCAAGGTTGATCTCTTGAAAGGTTTGCTAAACAAACAAACAAACAAACAAACAAAAACAAAACTTGGCTTGGAGAGAGGTGTAATAGAGAAGTTAGATAGGGCATGTAGATTCTGGATGATCTGTGAAGTTAAAGACTCCCTGAGCAGGAGCCACAGCTCAACGGATTGACAGTCATGAGGTCTGACAGCAGAGCCCTAAAGGAGGCCAGGTGTACGGCTTCTCCTTGATCCATGACATAAACTGAACCTGATATGTTTTAATGTCTGGAGACATGGCTAGGGCCAGCTTCATGGCTTCCTTTTCCTTTTCTTGAACTATTTAACTTTTCATTCCTAATTGTAAGAGCTCTGTTCACATTTCTGCGAAACTTTGAGTATAAGTTCATTTAATTGTGGAGGTGTGGTCTCAAGGTACTACTAGGATCCATTTTAGACATGTCATTCTACAAGTTTTTCTGTTTAGATTTTCTATTATCTATTCACTCATCTCTTCATTTATTAATTCAGAGTTGAACAAAATATGTGGAATTTCATTAAATATCTAATTCTTGATGCCTTGAGAAAGCCAGCCAAATTTCCTACAGTTTCTTTAAATATTTCTTAAATAATGATTTCTATTGTACTTCTGTTAATATTTTATCATAAGAATCTGAAGGATACATTAGAAAATTACTTTTAAAATAATAAAATACTTTGTAAACATCTGTAAGGCATCCCATAGAAGAAATCAATAGACTTAAATCTTCCTCCAGCTTTTCTGGCAATCTGACCCCTTGCCACTTGTTTGCTGCTGAGATTTGCATTGCTTTCTTCCATTTGCAGACAGCAGATCATTGTCCTCCAGGTAACTTCTTATGGGGAAAACCTTGAACTCACGGTTGCTCAACTCCTCCTTGATGCTAAATTGGACAAAACAATATTTGTGGAGGAATCCCAGGAAGATATTCAATTCATGTATTATTCCAGTTACTTTAAACTCTTCCCCTAGATGAAGCAAATTAGTATGGGTTACGTAAATGGACCTGATCCTTTTCCACTCTGCAGAACTGCTTGTACTGCTATTATGCTACTTTGTGACATTGAAGGATAGTTTAGGAAACAAGTAGCCTAGGCCAAGTGTTGGTGGCAGACCTGAGATGAAACAATACATGTTCTCTTTTTTTTTTCCCCTTTAGGCTCAGTTTTAATCAGGGAAATGGATTCATGAGTTTTCTTCTATTTTGAGAATTCAACCCTCTACTGTGAAGGCACTGCCTTTGAAGAGCCTCTGCTTGCTACAGAATGAGAAAAAAAATTCCTAGTTTTCCTCCCAAGAACAGAGCAGCATGTGTTCTTACAGGTGGTCACAGCATATTCATCACAGTTGCATCCTTTACATAGACTCTCTGTTAGGCTGCCAGGATTGATCCCCGAATTCCTTTTTCTGATTTCCTTACGGTTCTTGGCACTGTCTTTGTCCATTTGGCTTAGCTGGTTTTGCCTCCACCATATCTCTTGGTAGGAGCTTATTCATTTGCTTGGCATCACATGGGCTCTGTACCTGGAGATATGCTCGATTTCATTCACTTACAATTTTGTGGCAGTTGATTCAAGACATTGGTGGATTTTTTTAGGCCTTAATTGTTTTATCATTATTTTTTTCCTGAAACTTTACTTTGTTTCTTTGAGAAGACTGTGTGTGACTCAGAATACAGAGATTTATGCTGTAGTTTACTGATTTTTTAAGGGCAATCTTGGAGCCTTCTCATTTTCCTATCATTCTGACCTGTGTACTCATGGTTACTATGACAATTAATCCTCGTGTGGTACTTTTTTGGATCTTCAAAGCACAGCTTTGGAAGGGGGCATGATATTAACAGTGATATATATATATGTATAGAGACAAGAAGTTGATCAAATCTCCTGAGTTGTTATTGGCTGGAAAAAAAAATTCTCAAGAAAGATAGCAAGGGGTTAAGGCTTACCCATTCCTAAAAATAGTTACACATTATGTTCTTCTTCCCTTGAAAAGAGGAGATGAAAATGATCTAGATAAAAATGGCATCCAAGTCAGATTTTCAAGCCTGAGTTATACAGCTGAATGAAATCAGTTGAAACCCCCCCCTGGATAGTATGTTTGATTCCTTTTAGTGGAAGAGCAATAAATATGTTTGAAGAGAAGATAGGGAAATATTCAGCATTAATTCTCAAATCTATGAAGTTTTATCTATTACATTTAGCATAGAAATGTATTTCAGTTTGATGTTTTTAAAGCTGTGAATAATAATGTCAACACTGCTAGAGAGGGAGCATTCTTTAAATCCATTGGAGTATGTTTATTTGAACAAAATTTATCCACATTGAATATCATGATACTGAAGAATAAAAACAATTAGCCAACTATCCACTTAGCTTACAATTAACAGCAGTTTAAGGGTGGCTAACTTTGCTGGGAGGCATTTTTATCATTTGTTCAAATTCTTAAAGAACTTTGAACTTTGAATTCTTCTCTCTTTTGGAAAAATGGAGGTAATGAAATAAAGAGATAGAAAAGAAGAAAATACAGGAGGTGGCTGAAAACTCCGGCGAATGTTTAAATGTTAAAAACAAATATTACAGTAAAATATACCTCGCCAATAATTCCACTCAAAATAGTCCCCCTGGATTTGAACATACTTATCCCATTGTTCTTGGTACTTTCCGAAGAAGCAGTTACGGAAGTCCTCTTTTATAAAGACCTTTATGAAGAGTGACCAAAAATACAGTGAATGCCGCTGTTGACTGAAATGACAGAACAAAGACAGGCTCATAAAAATGTTTTGTTGTGTCCTCAAACACAGATCTAGCACTGTGTGGCTTCTGTCTCTTCCTCAAGTGAAAATGACCATAGAAGGGAAACATTTTGAATGGATTCAGAACATCAAAGAGGCCACAACCTCACACCTAAAGATACTCATGGAAGAAGACTTCTAGACCTACTTCAGAAAGTGGCAAGAACAATGGAATAAGTATGTTTGAAATGAGGGAGAATATTCTGAAGGGGACAGTGGCAATGAGTCTCTTACCATTATACATTCTTAATATAAATTTTCACTGTGGTTTTTGGTCAAACCCTATCTGAATAAAGTATATTGATGAAATGCTTGCTTGAAATTTTCTACTTCAATAAAATTCTTCCTACCTTTTAAATACAACTTTTTTTTTTCCATTTTTTTTTTTCTCTTTTGGTACCGGGGATTGAACTCCGGTCCTTGCGCTTGCGCAGCAAGCGGCGAAACCGCTGAGCTAAATCCTCGGTCACCTTTTTTCCGTTTTTTGTAAAAAAGAAATATATGATTGGAAAGTTTCTCTCTGTAGTTGACAACAACTTAGATTTCTAGCTTTAGAAGATATACTTAAAGGGGGCAACTTTGAGGTTTAAAACAATACATTAAAAAATTAAAGAGTTTGGGTATAATAGTTTGGTGAAGATCAGTTTGAGATAATGTTAGAAGACATAAAAACTTCAGGGTATTGAAGAACGGGGACTTAGAGGAATGAGATGAGGGTGTATTTTGTATAGGTGACCATGATCTTACTTTCTATGTTTAAGAATAGCTAAAAGACTTTAAGTTATGGTAATAGGGAGGAGTTTCTTCAAAAGATTGTGATAAAATTATGATAATTATTGACTGTTTTTTGTAAATGGGATGTTTCAACACGGCCTTGATCTCTCACCTATCTGCTAATATAATTTGATCCAGCCGTGGGGCATGAAATGGCCCAGGTGGTAGTTTTCAATCTCAAGATAATACGGTGATCAGGAACAGAGCTGTTACAGTTAGAGAGCTCTGCCTCTTCTGCTCACCTTGGACCACTTGCAAAAGCTCTGTGAAACAGCTCCTGCACCTGCATCATCAGTTTTAATAACACTCGCCTTATAATATGTCTGAAAGAAGGGGCCTAAGGATTAAGTAATACAAAATGGACATGTTGCTCAATATATAATAAATTTTCAGAATATTCTAGTTCCTTCTGGATTTGATAGAGGAATTTCTAAGCATTACAGTAACATAATCATCCTGTAGTATATCTGAGTGGTATGTGGTGAAGTGAAGAATTGAAAGTGTTAAACTGAGGTCAAATAATGTTTAAAAGTGGTGTGAAGAAAAGATCCAGAGGAAATTTTGATTCAGAGGCAAACTTCTTTGGAATGCTGAACACACAGACACACATTTTTGGTTGCAGCAAACAAAGCAAGTACCCTCCAAGATCAGAGCCCTTCAACACGTTAGTGTAGCCAAAGGTCAACTAACCATCCAGGATTTGTGAGATGCCAGCAGTGACAGCAGGTGCTGCCCAAATCAGGAAATGTGAATCAGAAAGAGGATGTGTTCCTGGAAGGGCACACCCTCATTAGCCTGACCATTTGTGATGTTTATTTTGAAAAAGAAGAAGCCTGGTACCTGCTCATAGATGACAATGCATAATTTGAAACTATAGAAAAGAATAGTTCTGTCTAGGTAATGTGGAGGCCTCAGTTCTAGCTTGATTTTCCACTGATGTGATAGAAAAGCTTGGCAAGATCCAGAAATGGTCATAAAGTCATGGAGTCTCAGGTCCGTCTAATGAATAAAAGGCTTCAAAATGACATATAAGGTTTCATCTTTTTAGTCTATGTGATGGCACATTTGCAATTTGTGTTTCATTAGAGATTTATACCTTGCTAATAGTATAGAAATCATTACTTTCTCTTTTATTTCCTTTGCATGGGTTGGTACAAATGTGTATTAAAATTACAAATAGAATACTCACTACGTAGGTCCCCAAGTTATTTAAGTAATATTGGCTAGTGAGTCCACAGAGTTCACAGTTAAGACATAGGGTTAAAATTTATAATTTAATTAACATTTATTTCTTATTGTAAAAAGATCACACATTTCAAGAGATATGAGAGATATATGACATATTTTCCCTCAACATTGAATGCAATACTTGATATTTTTTATTTTCAAGTGGGAGAAGTCAAGCTTATGTCCATTGTGTCTTAAGTCATACCTTAAAGCAATATAATAATAGTGGGCAAAGCCTTTTTTGAGATTTGTAGAAAACATCCAGCCACAAAGACATATTGTTATTTTTTACTTAGAAATATTTCACTCTGTCTTAATAAATAGAGCAGAATGATAGAGCTTGTCTCTTGTTCAGATGTTTCTTCGGTCATGTATCCACAGAATTGAGAAGTATGTATTTATGTTCATTCTTCCCAATGTCCTCAGACTGTGGAATGTTGGGATTCATGCTGTGAATGCTCTGAAAATCAATTATTGTCAGATTCTGTTTTCAGGGCTGCCAGACAATATTTTGGCTCAACTTCAGTCCATTTGGAACACAGCTGTTAAGTTGTTGACAAAAACTAAGGAAATATGAACATGTTCCACCCTTTCAAAAATTGCATTTGCTGGCAACCAACACCATGGATTTGAAATTTCCTTCTTGGAGACTGCATTAGTACCACTCTGTGGCATCCTTTTGGGCTGAGCTGGTCCTTCTTGTGTTCCAACACACATGTCACCCTTCATTCACCACTTGGGATGTTGAGAACTTACTTTTGATCATGAACTGAAGCTTTAAATTACTCTTTTAATAACTGCCCTGTAATTGCAAGTTTCCCTGGGATCTAGTGTCTCATTGGTTTCTCTACTTCCCCATTTGTCTAAAAACTACTGTGGCAAATCAGAGTTGATTTATCTTTAAAAATCTAGTGTTTATATTATATCACATGGTTTTCTTTGCAGATAATAGAAAAATTTTATTCAATTAAACAATAGTATGCTATCATTTAAGAAAAGAGAAAACATCTATGTTTAAGTCAAAAGTAAAATCAGTGGAAAGATAAAGAATGAAATTTATAAAAGTTTAGCTATAAGGTGGGAAAGAATGAAGTAGTGGAGAAGTTACAGTTCCCTAAATATATATTGATTGTTGATTTGTATTTGGACTTCTGTGAGTATTCACTTAATATTAAAATAAAATGAAACACATATTAAAGATGTTTCTAAAAACTGAAATAGAAAGAAAATAAAGGACTTTGTTCATGTATCCAGCAGTCAGTGCTGCCTAATGAACTTTTTGTGATGATAAAGATGTTTCTGCACCTACTGTTCAAGATATAGTAGCTCTAATCACATATAGTCATTGAACTACACTTGCAATACAGCTAAAGAGACTGAGAACCTAAATTTAAATTCTTCTTACTTAGTTTAAATGAAACTTTTAATAGTCATATGTGCCTAATAACCACTATACTAGACAACACTGAAACAGGCTAATTTCACAGATAGGGACTACTCTAAATGATATTAACATTCAATATTTGATTGCATATTCATAGTGGGATAAAACTATAAGGAAAAAAGAACTTAAAATACTAAACAATGTTAGGCAATGACAGATATGGACTATTGGTATTATTATTGCGAGCTCCTTAAGTATATATCATGAGATACATCCAATGAATAATTATGTTGATAATTTTGAGAATCCAGATATTTGGCATGATTTAACGGAGATGCAGGTTGAAGATTGGTAGAGTTAAGATTTCTGAAGTATTTATAGACACATAAGGCATGTTTTCTTAAGACAGTCACTTCCAAGGTGTCCACTGTAACAATCAAGAAACAGTGGCCCGCCAAGTAACAGCAATTCCCCTTATACTCAGATGATAGTCTGTAATGTCTTTCCCACTAGGAAACTTATAAGGTAAATTGGCAACGTTATTCCATAGTGAAAAACAGAGATGCTTTCAAAGACTAGTAGGATTATGTCAAAAAGACACAGAGCCAATTTGAAAGATTTCCACTCACCAAAGAAGGAAAAATTTCTGAACCAATACGGATAATGACTCTAATGGATTGGAAAAATTCAAATATATTTATGTCTCACATCTATATTAATATTTGAAAACCTCATATCTTTGAAAGATGTTAAAGAACAAAAGTCATTATTTTGAAAAGGTAAATATTAAGCATTTATTCTGCCCTTTCTGTGTGGACTATACAAGGTAACCAAAAGTAGATGAAAGAAAGTTTCCCTTTGAATTACTCCTCTAGCTAATGATGAAACAATAGTAAAATTACAGTATCACTATTTTCCAGCATCTGATGTAGAATATAAGTGATGATCATTACTGGACAATAACATCTCAAAACGATGATAGAAGTATACTATGATGGATATGTGCTACTTTTTTTGCTTATTTTACTTTTGATTAATTTTTTGTTTACTGAAATAACTTTCAATAGAAATACAAGTGGAGAGATATATCCCACATGTGTGTATATTTTAATTTTGCAAGCTATCTGTAATATATAGCTTGCAAAATTAAAAATTAAAACAAAGAGAACAAACATGTAAACAAATTCAAATGTGATCAAGCTTCTAGATCTAACTGCCAATCTATGGAAACTACAAGAAACAAAAAATCTGATAAAGGATTGCACAAATGAAATAGTTTCCTAAGTGTGCAATAATGGATCAGACTATGCAACACCACAGTGTGGATTGGCAAACAATAGCTTGTGGCCCAAATTAAGCTCTTTGCCTATTTGTGTTAGTGATGTTTTATTGGAATACAGCCTTACCCATTCATTTACATATTATTTTGGTTTTAAGCTTAAAGAACAAGGTTGAATAGTTCCAAAAGAGATCATATAGCTTTCAAAGCATAAAACCTTTATAATTTGGTCCTGTGTGGAAAAATTTGCTAACTTCTGCTTAACCTGATAAATTATCTAGTTTTATTAACAACAGCAATAATGAAAATATACAACAAGGAAAAAAATGGCTATTCACAGAATGATTATAAGAAAGCCTATAGACTAAGTGCCACTTAAGAGTCCTGACTAGCTATCATAATAAAAAGACTTTATTTAGATTTTGATTCCAACAAATGTATTATAAAACATTTTAGAAAATCAGAATAACATAAGTATTGCTTAGACATTAAAGATTTGAAGGAATTTTTGGATATTTTATGGCCATGCTGCTACAGTTATATTTTAAAGAGCTTGTATCTTTTAGGTCCATATTCTAAATGTTTATAGAAGAGGTGATGTGATATCTCGGATCTGCATCGAAATGATACAGGAGACAGGATGTGGTTAGGAGTAGAGATGAAACAGTTTGCCTTATATTAGTATTCATTGAGAGTAGTAATGGATAAATTAGATTAGTGATATTATTTTCTTTGATTTTGTATAAATTTGAAAACGCCTATAGTAAAAAAACATTAAATGTCTTTTTTCTTGTAGTTAAATACTAATGGAAGAGAAAGAAGTAACAATTATAAATAACAAATATAGAAAGTAAATTAGATGTTAGAAATAATTTCACGTAAAACATAGCTGAAATTTGAGGAAAGGGATGTGAAGTGTTGACAGAAAGGTGGTGAAATCCTTGGGGGCTGACATAGATCACATGGTACATAGCCTGCTGTCCCCTGCAGGTCCAGGGATGGAGTTAGTTGGCCTCCAGTGCACCACACTGGGAAGGTAAGTGGCCCGAGGGACCCTTGCCTGCATGCACTCGGGAACGAGACTCCCTGGATTTAAATCCTAATTCTGCTACTTACTCCTTGCATGAATTGGGCCAAGTGACCTAATCTGCCTGTGCTTCAGTTTCCTTGTGGCATATAAAACAGTGATAAATATTTTAAAAAATATTACTGACATGGGAATTGATGGTGAAAGTCTTTTTTAAAATTTATCAGCCTTCTTATAAGTACAGTAAGTGAATTTTCAATATTCTAAAGCAGTGGTTCTCAAATTTCAATCCACATCAGAATCACCTGGAAGGCTTGTTAAACTACCTGAGGCTGAGCCTCCCTCCCTCTCTCTTACTCCACAGGTTTTAATTCATGAGATCAGGTATGGAGCCTGAATCTTTGCTTCTCTAAACAGATTCACCAGTGAGGATAATGCTGTGGTTTGGAAATTCTGCACTGCCCATTTTGGAGAAAAAAAGAGAAAAATTAACACACTTGACAGTTGATTTTATAAAGGAATCATTTGCTTACCTGATATTCATACAACAGAGAAAATGTCACTCTTAGATTTGCCACAAAGGGAGAAAGTTTGAGTTTTCTTTTCTTGGCTTTTATGACTGACTGGGGTAAAAATGACATACCAGCTGCAGATCATTTTTCCCATTCTTTTTTTTTAATTAAAAAATTCAGTGTAGCCAGACAATTACTCACCTACTCATCTCCATCCAAAACAAGACGCCATCTGTTATGTATCCACTTAATCAGTACCAGGACACGTTGGAGAACACTCAGGTCTCTGATACCATATACCGCTCTCCAGGAGTTTCTGCCTAGACCTTTGGAAGGTCCTGATCAGAGGCTAAGAGGACAGCTGGCCATTAGTCTGCAGCTGGATTCAATCAGAGAGGATGCCCCCCCAAGGACTCCCACCAAAAAAGCAGGGTCAAACAGCCTGGCCAGGATAAAGCTGGAAAATGAGTTACCTGATGTCTGGGAGGATTTTGAGTTTGATTTACTTTTCAAGAAGGTTATCTTTCAAAAGCAAGTCTCTTTTCTCTTTGTATCCATCAAATATGAACTGGGGATGTGCAGAGTTTTCAGCATGTTCCCAGTTTCTACCTGGGCTGTCACTGGGGTCCTGACTCATAGACAAAATACCTTCACACATGGAAGAGAGGTTCTAATTTCTTTCCCTGCTGGTCTGAGGTGGCCTGCAGACTAAAGCCACATGATCTGGACCACTTCAGCTTGTTAGCAGCTCCCACAGCTAACAAGGTCTCTCATCTCTGCCTGTTAACAACCCATATGAGTTCAAGAGCAGAGAAAGCAGGTGGGTATTTGAAATGAGAAGTAGAAAATCATCCAGAGAAAAGGAAATACAGAAAATTCAATGTTATAAGAAAGGATAAAAGGGGACTTGTACTTTGTAGACTATAGTCAGGGGCAATGAGGTTAGGAAGTGAACTTTCAAGGAATGTTGCAGGTAATTTTATTTCATTTTTGGTATAGAGTGGAGGGGATGAAGAATGAATAGTAAAATACGAAAAAGGAAAATGTATGCAGATGATAATAGCCTTAAACATTTTTAGGGCTCATGATCTATTTCATGTTTCCAATTTAGCTATTAAAAAGTAAAAGTAGTATATATGATTTAAAAAAAACTATTCAAGAAATTTTGAAATTTTCCGGAATAATTCACCTGTAATTTTTGGAAAAGAGAAAAATATGTTGTTTTATAGTAAGCACAATACATAGAACAAAATAAGCCTATAGAAACCATTTCTAGAATGATAAAGACAAATTGTTTATTGAAGGATTAAGTAGGAAATAAGACATATCTGACATTTTTCTTTCTGCATGGAACCAAATATCAGGACTCACATGTAGGGTGTTTGGCAGATGATGATAACCTTTGAATTGCTGAGGTCCTTTACATTTACAGTGCATTTTGCCATGCATAACCATACTTATTTGATGCCTGATAGTTTTATGAGAACAGAGTGAAATTTACTGGCCAGTATATGCTAGGAGACATTCTTGTGTGTCCTTGCAAGAATCACTTCCTTACAAATGTGGTTAAGTGACACTCATATACTCTCGCCAGAAAGTCTGCAGAACCTATGCAGAAAAGTGGTTAAAGGGGAAGAAAATGATGATTATTTTCCTCTGGTCTTTTTATGATAGGTACTACTTTATTGTACCTGAAAAATAATAATGAAAGAAGCAAAGATTTACCTTCAGGTAAAAGTGTCTTTGAATAAATCTTTTAGAGACTCCAAGTGCTTAAATGCACATTGAGAGCAGTAGTTTAAAAAATGTTTTAAAATAGAACTGTTTTGCCCTTGATTTATTCCTCAAAATAACTCCCACACTGAAAAATATAAATCCTGACAATTACCTGAATAACAGGAGAAATCTGCCTGTGGTTAATTGTCAGTTGAGAGAAATATAATGGTGTAAATAACTTTAAAAAGATATTTATCTTTTTTGTACCTTAAGGTTTAAAATTGTGTCTCCTGATGTTTGAGGCACCAGCCTTGGGTTGTTTAAATTCAAGGACTTCATCCTTACAGAACTGGGAATTGCCAAGATATTAATACCCATGTTTTTATGACACATTCTAAAGTCAATAGGAAAGAGGTTTCTGAATAAAAGCCTTAAAATTACCTTATGAATTATTAATTACAGAGCATATTACCTTTGAATTATAAAAGCCCAGGAAAATGGAAAGGAGAATTGAAAAACATCAATCTCAGATTCTTTAAAAATGTAATACCAATCATTTGAGCAGTGTACAAATCTTTTATTAAAGATAAAAAGGAGGTGATACATTTTTATTAACTGGAGGATATGTTCAATCCACATGATTAAAAATCTCATTACTAACTCAAGTCAGGAAAGTGATTTATTACTGAAACAGAATGGGAGGCATTTGGTTGTCCACAGCAGCGTTTATCAGAAGTAGAACTATCAGTTTGTATCTATTTTAGCATGCTTAATATTTTTAAAGGTAGCCTTGCCATCTGTTTGAGGAATTGAAGATATTTTTCCAAAGCTGGCAAACTACCTTAAAGCAAAAACATTAGCTGTTTTTCATTTAGTTTAGAGTTGTAAGTTTTAGAAGTAAAGAATATATCTGTTCTCATGAAGGTGAAGATTTCCAGTGTAAAGGAAAAAATATTACAGGGCACATTATAATTCCTAAGTTCAATATTTTTTGCTTATTTGTTTTAAGAAAAAATATGGCTCATGAATATTTATTTTTGGAGGAAAGTTGTGGGTTTTTTTTCGTTTGGAAAAGGAAAGACAATGTCATATATATTTGCAGCGCCAGAGACATTATTGTTATCTTTTAGATAATTTGATTCCTATAATTGTTAGCATTTTGTTTTAAGAGTGATTATGTAATTGCCTTCTGAATTATTTCAGACTCCTTCCAGTTTTATTTTTTTTTATTTATCTCTTTATCTTTTTGGTACCGGGGAACGAACTCAGGACCTTGTGCTTGCGAGACAGGCGCCGGAACCACTGAGCTAAATCCCCGGCCCAGTCCGTCCAGTTTTAATTGAATAACTAAATTATTATATTTAGAAAATAGTCCCTCATTATTAACCTAATTGTTTAGCACGGACATTCATTTATTCTTATCTATAATATAATGAAATAAGCTCCTGGATGGCAGGAAATAAGTGATCGTTGATGATATTAAGATGTGTCTTGAGCACTTTGAAAGGGACTTGGAAGCTGGGTGTGATTTGACTTGACTGATGAGGAACAGTATTTATTTGGGGAAACAGCACTGTCTTCTTAACAGGCTCACTCAGCAGAGGAGGGTGATCTCTATGTGTTGGAAAGATGGTGAGGAAAGTGGCCGGAGGAAAAACAATAAGTATACCCTCTTGGTTGTTCATTAGAGCTTCAAGAAATGAGTTTGGATTAGCTAGCACTGAGTATACTCGGTGCTAGGTATGGAAGATATAATATGTTGGACTGAAGTTACAGGACACCAACGGAAACTTTTAGAACAAAAAATTATGGGGAAAGAAAATAAAGAGCTATTCAGTGGGCAGTAGGCAATGGGTCCTAGACATTAGGAATTGAAAAGTGCTGCTAGTTAAAAAAATCTCGAGAGAATTTACTAGATAATTTTCATGTCCTTTGGAATCCGATTCTTGCAAATACTTATAGTTTGTTTCAAAGAGTCCAGCATTTTTAAGACTGAGAATTCTTTAATTTTCTCCTGCATATTCTCTGTCCTCTGCAATTGGATTGAGGTGGTTATGCTACTTGCCCAGATCTTAAGGAGCACTTAGAAGGTTTTGCTTTGAGCCTTGCTTTTGTTTTTCCTTCATGGAGAGTCAGATATAAAACTCTTTAAGAGTTCTATTCTTTAATAGAAATCTTTTGACTCTTTCCATTTAGGGTAGGGAAAGCTGAGATTTCATCTGTGTGTCCATTTGTAAGAGTGCCTGCAGAGATTGTTTGTCTTAATTATCATTAGGGGCACCCTAGTTCTAAGGCTATTTTGGAATTTGCATTTCTAACTCTGTTAATATTAAGCAGTAACTACCATGCTACAGATTGCCAGGATCATAATAAAAAAAAGAAAGGCTCAGAACTTGCAAATATTTTTCTCCCTCATTTAACAAAGTACAATTTAACTTAAGAATGGTTGCCATAGATATGATCACATTGACTAGATTTTTGGCACTGCTGTACATGTATATATCTTCTCTGACTTACATAGTCCTTTCTGAAAAAGAAAGGACTATAAAGTTTCATGTCCATCTATCTGAATTTATATATATATATATAAAATGTAAATGTATGCATATGCTTAAAAAACAAAGAAAAACTGTGCTTCTAATGCAAAATGCCTGTAACAAAGCATCACATTTCCTCAAGCTGTTTTTGCCCCTTTGAATATTTGAGTTTAGACAAATGCATTTCCCGTTTCTTTCTTCTTCCCTGTTTCTTTCTTTCTTTTTTTTTTTTTTTTAAGCTGGCACATTCTTGTTCAATGAAAACAAGGGAGCGAGGGATTATTCTAGCCATTGAAATAGAAATAGTGTGTGAATCTGACAGCTGGAGCTTGGGTGTGAGATATTGCGATTTTTGTTATAGGGAAAGGAGATAAAATGAAGGTTTGAATTTCATAGAAAAAGGGGCTACCTAAATAGCAGCTGTTAGATGTAAAATCCCTGCTGAAGATTAGAAAATGGTGGGCTTAGGTCTTCCAAAACCTAAAGAGATGGAGGCAGGAGTTGAGGGAATCATGTTGCTTTATTTGAAGTTTTTTCCTCTCTTTTGTAATTCATGACAGTCGTTTCCTGGGCATAGCATTCACTCATAAATTTTCTTCACTTGGCTAGACTTAAAATACCTGCAACTTTAGAGTTTTTAGTTTGAAGGAGCTGAATACTATGGATAGATTACATGACATTGCTGAAATTCTTAACATTTTAGTAGGTTTGGTTCTGCATGTTGAGAATGTTATAATGAGGTTGACCTCCACATAAAGATAAAGTGATTCTTCTCTAACACTTAGCTGATGACTTTTTAAGCATGTGTTACTGCTTGATATTACAGACTTTTAAAATATGTCCTTTCTCTCCTACAAGCTGGGTATGCTCAGCATACTTCTTATTTCTCCTCTTCCGCTATTGGAAACTTTCCTATGGTCCATTCACATTGTACTCTTCTCAGTTCTTCAAATACAGCTGGTTATGTCTTGCTTCTAGGACTTCAGACCAATAAAAAAAACATAGAAAATGAGCTCTTTCTTTTAGTAACCATCCTTTCCCCCCAATATAGCCATTGCCAACAGTGTCCTGTGTGGTCTAGTGCAGTGGTTATTATGGTGGGCTCCCTGATATAGCTCCCAAGTTGGAAGTCAGTATCAGTGGCTCTTAAACATTATGGTAATAGAATCCTCTTAAACATTTTTGAGGACTACCAAAGAGCTTTGATTTATTGGCTTAAATCATTCAATATTTACCATAGTAGAAATTAAAACTCAGAAGGATTATGAATATTTAATTCACTTAAATATAATAGCAATAAATCCATCCCATATTAACATAAATAACACAAATCATGTCAAATAAATTTCCTAAGACAAAAATTTATCATTTTTCTCAAATGATAGTTCCATAAATTTTATTCTGTTATTGTAAACTGTATGAGTCTAATACTTTGGAATTATTTGAGCCTTATTTTATAGTCTTGTACTTATTCTATCCTGAAGAATGTCTCATGTACATTTCAAAGAATATATATTCTACTGTTGTTGGGTTGAAGGCTTATGCTATACTACTATACTGGTGGCTGTTAAATCTACCTGGGTTAAAGGGTTGTTCAAGACTTCTTTCCTTGTACATCTTCCCCCAGAGTGCTTCTAATCACTGTTAAAAATAGGATAAAGAATTCCAACTGTCATCATTGAAATGGTTATTTCTCCTTTAGCACAGTTTTGCTTCATTTATTTTGAGTTCTGCTGTTAAGTGCATATATTTTTAATATTGTGTCAAATTGTGATAGTTTCCTAACAAATTGACACTTTCAGCCCTTCTCTTTCTCTGAGTACATTTTTCTCCTTAAAGTCTATTTTATTTGACACGTATAATTACTCCATCTCTCTGTTGATTATTGCTTACATAGTATATTGTTTTTCATCTTTTTACTTTTGTTAAATTTGTGCTATTGCATTTAAAATGTATCTATTGGAGACAGCCTTGACTTATCTTTCTGCAGCTGAGCTCAGGGCCCTTCCTTCACTATACTGCAATGTCTAGGCAAGTATTACCTACCACAGCCTCCATCCTTAGAAAAAAACAGTGACTTAATACACATTGGTTAAATAAATAAAATATAACCTAATCTATTAAATTTTATTATTGAATGTTAAGCAAAGTACAAAACAATCTACTACTAGAGTGTCAAAAATTACAAGTATCTAATTATTGACAACATACCACCTGTCAAGTTTTAGTTAATTTTAAAGGATATACAAGAAAGCATTTCCCAAATTCAAAGCAGGGGCTTCTGATAAACCACTCTTTAATAAGAGTAATGAGAACATTGGCAAAACTTGTCAAAATCAACTTTCTGGTCCTGATGACTTACGCCTGTAATCCCAAATTGGGAGGCCGAGGCAAGAGAATTGCTGACAATAGAGGACTTTATGTTGTTTTGACCCATTTAAATCTCTCAATCCCCTGATCCATGGTTGTCTTGGAAATCAGACAAAAGGCTCCAGGGCGAAACTCTCCTTGGCATGTTCAAAGCTCATCAAGGAAGCTTGGGTTGAGTGAAGTAAGTGAGGGGATCTCAATGAGACCAGAGACAAAGCTAGAAGTCGAGACATGTAGAGTCTTGTAAACTTGTGTGACTTCTGGTAAATTTAGAATTTATTCTGAGGATGATGTGAAGTTATTGGAAGTTATTGAGTTAGGCAAGTGGTGTGGTCTAATCTATGTCTTAAGAGGATTAATTCAGTCTATTCTTCTTTTTCAGTGGGTCATAATGATTAGCTTTGTCATTTTCTTAGTTTAGCATTTTTTCCTGCAGAGAATATCTTTTGCATGTTAATATATTAAGAGCTTCCAGCTATGGATCTAATATAAGAAGGTTAGAATCCCCACACCTGTGTAAAAGGGTTTTATTAAAGACTTCACTATGTTTTTCATATTCATTTATGGAAATCATCTTTAAAAAAAAACACTTATAAAACAAGCCACAGTACTTAGGCTATCTTACAACACATAAATAATTATTTGTCAAGTAGCAGCTTATTTATTAAGGAGAAGGCTAATTATCTACCCTTCTGTGTTTACATTTATAATAAGAACAAAAGACTGATCCTGAAACATTTTGTTGGCAATCAAAAATAACCTTAATTTTATTGCTTTTTAGCTATAATAATTATTTTCCACACATTTTGTCTAAATATAAAAAATTTATACTGAAAAATTTTCACCATAAACCCTTCTATTCAAGGACCAAACTTGAAGAACTGAAATTAAACTGAACTATGAAGAGCTGAAGAGCTGAGCAAATAGGCTGTCTAATATTAATCCTTAATGATTGTGTCAAGTATTCACACCACTTATTCCAACCTGGGATAATTTCAATAGTCATTTTTTAAAATGTTTCCAATTAATATCTGGGAATAGCCAAGATTTATCTTATCAATAACTATAACGTATTTTAAGTTAAGAGCTCTGGAGCCATGCCATTGTTATCTCTGGTAAACCTACTTCTGTGATAGCCCCGAATCTCATATTTTAATACAATTCTATTAGAGGGCACAGATTAATTTGTTTTACAAATTCAGAGATAGATTTTTGGGGAAAATGCAATGCAAATTTATGTAAATTGAAATACATGTTTATGTAAAACAACATGTGATTATGCATCCCTAAATTTACAAGAAAAATTCTGCTAGTCTCTTAAAAAGTAAGGAAAATACAAATATACTCACAATCCCAGTTTGGACTAGGATCTTGCGAGAATGGTTTGTCTGGCATGTGGAGAGGCTCTCATGTGCCATGGCATTGGTTGAGGATTCTGTGTTTTCTTTGCTGAAACATGGTTTTCAGCTTGAGTTTCAGAGGATGCTGCCAATTTTATCTCCCCTTTTCTGCTTTTCTTTATTTCTGTGATGAAAGATCTAGATTTCCACTAAGTATTTCAAAACGATTTTGTAGGTTGTTACTCAATTTTATAAATAAACATACATTGGTTGAGGCCAGTGCATTTGCCTTTTTTAAAATATACTGTCATAGAGGGAATGGCACATGTCCAACTATCTGACACATTTCCTTGGTCTTTTTTCTTTTTGAAACACAGGGATAAGATTTCTTCATCTCATATAGTAAGGTGACTGCATATGTAATATTTTGTCCAAACAAGTGCTTCTCTGAGAATGACTAGGATTATACCAATTTTTAAGTTTTACAGTAGTCCTTATCAGGACATCTGCGATAAATGGTTGCTCTAACTATGGCTAATTCTAAGGATTTTTTCTTCCCTTTAGCATGTTCATGGAGTGGCTTTATTCCATGATTAATCTAATTTTTTAACACAAAGCCTCACAATCTTTATCAATCAGGTGTTCTCTACAATTCTTAGACAAGAATATTATATTATCTTTATGTATTGTCTTAACAATTTCTTTGAATTTCTTTTCTTAAATTATACTTTTACATTTTTGTTGGCTCAGTTAGGAAGTGGAAATTTTTTGACTGAGTTTTAAGTTTCTGTTTCTGACAGGAAGAAGGAGAGAGAGAGAGAGTGAGTGAGAGAGAGAGACAGAGACAGAGACACACAGAGAGACACACACAGAGAAACAGAGAGACAGAGACAGAGACAGAGAGAGAGGCATTCCCATCCTTAAACAACCAAACAGAGAGAGATAGAGACACAGAGAGATACACACACAGAGAAAGAGAGAGAGAGAGGCATTCCTATCCATAAGCAACCTCAGGCATTATTTCTTTTCTTCACAGTTCTGCTAGTTGCTTTCTTTTTTCATGTCTGCATGTTGCCAATCAGAGAAAAAATCTTGCCTTCTAGGAAAGGCTTAAGGCTGTGATAGGCAAAAAGCATGAATGTTCTAATAACTAAATGGTGAGCAATTTTTCTTGATAGAGGTGATTCTCTTCTACCAAGTCTGATGGTACTGGAATGAGATATATGAAAAGGAAAAGGAAGTCTTGTCATGTTTATAAAAGTTTTTGGAAGAGGGTAGTATGTTAGCAAGTTAGGGCCTTGGGTGATGAACAATTGCATAAAAGGCGTGTGTGTGTGTGTGTGTGTGTGTGTGTGTTGTGTGTTAATAAACAGATTTCACATAGGAGAGACAGTAGAACCAAGGCATTTCCTGTATCTTTGAGTGCACAGGATAGAGCGATGGGAAGGCTTGAGTGTTAACCAGTAGACCATGATTTCATAGTTTATTCAATATTTTTGAGGCTTTTTTGCTAATACTGAAGGGGAAGAGAGAGAGAGTGTGTGTGTGTGTGACTTTTCTCAGATGACCTACTCAAAGTTTAGAGAAGCAAATGAGATACTGAATGTTGAAATATATCAGAAATCACATCAATGCAAATAATATTATTTGAAAGCCATGTGGCCATATAATAGTAATTAAATATTAAATTAAATTATTAAAGGAAGTAAAATTTTAATGTGCCATTTCAATTTCTCTCCCTATTTAGCAGATGGACTTTAAAAAAATTCTTGATCTCCGAAGTGGATTAAAGATCTAAGTATTAAGACAGAAACACTAAACTTGCTGGAAGATAAGTTATGTAGAACTCTTGAAGATATTGCCATAGGGAAAGACTTTATGAACAAAACCTCAATAGCACGGGAACTAGCAGAAAGAATCAACAACTGGGATTTCATCTTATTAAAAAGCTTCGGCACTGCAAGAGAAACCACCAACAGAGCTAACAGACAACCTACAATGTGGGAAAAAATTTTTAGCAGCTGTACCTCAGACAAAGGGCTACTATCTAGAATATAGAAAGAATTGAAAAAAATCAGACCCCCCAAATTCAAAGACCCAATTCAAAAATGGGCATCTGAAATGAACAGACATTTCTCAGAAAAAGAAGTAAAAGCAGCAAATAAACATATGAAAAAATGTTCAAGATCACTGGTCATTTGAGAGATGCAGATGAAAACAACACTGAGATTCCACCTCACCCCCAAAACAGTGACTGCTATAAAAAAATCAACTAATAACAAATGCTGGTGGGTTTATGGGGAGAAAGGAACCCTTCTCCATTGTTGGTGGGAGTCCAGACTGGTGTGACCACTATGGAAATCAGTGTGGAGATACCTCAAAGAACTAGGGCTGGAGGTCCCTCTGAACCAGCTATTCCCCTGCTGGGTATTTTCCCAAAAGAATTAAAAGAATCATACCACAGATATATATGTGCACCCACGTTTATAGCAGCACAGTTTGTAATAGATAAAGCTTGGAAACAGCCCAAGTGCCCATCAACTGGAAACTGGATAAAGAAGATGTGTTTTTTTTTATAAAATGGAGTACTACACAGCCATAAAGAATGAGAAACTAGAGTCATTTATAGCTAAATGGAAGCATATTGAGGCCATACTCTTAAGTGAAATAAATAGGACACATATGTGTAAAAACTTAATAGTTTCTCTAGTGTGAGAAACTGAGAGTGTAAATAAGGATTAAAAGGATTAATAACTAATAATTGATACTTTGAAACAGGAAAAGGTCTAAAGAGGTAGGGGTGGTGGGAGGAGATGGGGAAAGGAAAAAATGGAAAGGAAAAATTATGAGAAAAGAAAAAAAAATGAAAACAAAGTCTATGTAAATAGGGAAGGGGGGGGAAGGGAGCACAGGTAATGGGGGAAAAATAAGAACCAAGATACATCATGTACAGGTACAAGGACCCAATTATAAATGTAAACATATTGTATACCTAAAATGTACCAATAAAAGAATTTAAGCAAAAAAAAAAATTCCTCATCTCCTAAAATGTATTTTTTAAAAAGGGAAAAGCAAATTAACCAATATCAGGATATGCCATTTCCTCATAGTCATGGTATTCCATTGCCTCATACGGAGTATGGAAAAGTATGGATTATGGAAAAGTATGAATAAATGAATGACTACATAGGAATCATGATTCTTTGCTGCGCAAGCACAAGGACACGAGTTTGATCCCCGGTACCAAAAAAAAAAAAAAATCATGATTCTTGAAGAAAATCTTCATGAATCAATGGTTATATCCAAGTAGCATTAGGTAATGCATTAAAAACTGGATATTTAAAAATAAACAGATTGCCTAAGATTTTCACAGTGTGTTACCTAGAAATGGAGTTTGAGTTCAAAATGTCGATGATGATCAAAAGATAAATTAATTCCTAAAATTCAACAAATACTCATTAAATAACCATAGCTGAATATTCCAGGTGTTTTGGCTTATTTATCCCTATATTTTATATATATTTTTATTTAAATTGACCTATAATTAATTTCAGTTATTGATTGACATGAATTGTGTGTGTGTCTTTGTATGTGTGTAGTATTTCTGAAAACATTTTCATTCTATTCATTGTGAAATTTAGCATTAATTTGCATCATATTTTGGACAGTTTTCTAGATATTATCCTCATTAAAAGATCAAGGTGAACACCACTGTACTCAGGGGGTAGGGCCAGGGATTTAGCTCAGTGGTTCCACTGCCTGCCTCACAATCACAGGGACCCGAGTTCGATCCCTGGTACTAAAAAAAAAAAAAATCAAGGTTAATTTTATTCTAATCTTGCTATTTATTCCTTCTTTTTTATGAATGTTTTTGAATAGAAACTACATAAAAGCAATAACACATGAAAACCATGTTTCTTCTTCAGTAATAGCTAAGGAAGGAGCTTGCACACTAACCTCGCCCCAATCCTAACTCCTTCCATGTGGTATGAGAACAAGGCTTTCTAGTAAATATAAGAGAATAAAGCTCAGTTCCAACAATCCTAAGGGAGACTCTCTTTCCTCAACTTTTTAAACTAATTTTCAAAATGCCTATAGAAGAAGGGAGACATGTGTTTGGGCTCTCTTCAGTGTTTTTATTCATCGGTTCTGTGGGCAAATAAAAGAAATCAGTTTTCCTTCCCCTACCACTGTGTGCCTGTTTGTGCTTAATTCACAGCACACAGTGATCAGGCTCAAGGAAGAACATGGATCACTGTCATAGGGTCACAGCAGTCTTGCCTAGTCACGAGCCAATGCCTCCGGTGCATACAGGTCAGATCACCAGGTCTTCCTCCACAGAAGGGAAGCAAGTAATATTTTTCAGCAGAAAGGAAGAAAATCCTGAGGCCTCTGAAGAAAATGAAATGTTAGTTCCTTCTGTCCTATGAGTTGTTTCATAATAATAGAGTTAGGGAATAATCTTCGTTTATTTTTATTTTGCTCTTTAAGGTAACTAAAAAATCTTTCAGAATTCTAATACAAAGCGCAAGCAGTGACATAAATGTGGCCTGTTTTCAGTATGATGAGCTTAAATTCTACATCTCTCATGTAAAATATTCAAGGAGATCCATCCTACTGTTTGCAATCTCAAAAGAAGAGATGTCCAGGGAGAAGTAGCTGCTCTGCTTTGTAAATTTTGTTGGTTAATCAACATCTCTCTCCCATCTTTTCTGTATTTTCCTTTAGGACAGGAAACCAACTGAATAATATATAGAGAGCCATTAAATATTTTAGGTATTTAACCATTGCTAATGTCGGACCTGTTACAAGTTTGTAGCAACACGCCAAATACTAACAATAAGCATGATTCCTTCTGTGCCTCCCTTGACTTTATCACTGGTGCTCATGTGCACACACACATGCACACACACACTTAAACATGTGGCACACACATAGTCATGTACATACTCATACAACAAAGAGAATGCTTTCTGAACCAGCTTTTTCTTATGAAGCATACATTTTGTGTCCCAGATTTGTAGTCTTATGTGAATAGAAGTGATTTACTTATAATTCCTAAATGAAAAAATGTTGTCAAGATTGTGGAAATCCTCTGTTGCCTCAAAACACAGCCAAGAAGAAAAGTAACTAGGTCTAAAAGTAATTTGGTCTAAAATGTAGACCTAATAAAGATTGATAATGGGTAAATATCTCAAGAATATCCTGTGATATTCTCTTTAACATATAGCCTGATTTAGCATAGTCAGTCTAAAACCAAGGAGAGTTTTAATCTTGATTGAGTCATTGTTAAAGCTAACATTGAGCATTTATCAATTGCTAATTTCTCACTAAACATTTTGAAAATCGAGTTTATTGATTTCTCTCATTGGCCATGTGATGAAACTGCTAGTATCATCTCCATGTTCCATGTAAAAAAGCTGCAGTATTTAGAGACTTACTTGTTCATAGCAGAGGTTTCCTAGACTCTAAAGCCTAAACTCTGAGCAATTTATCATTCTTTGTTTCACTTGTCAGTTTTTGATTCTTTTGCACTGTTTTTGTGTTATAATTTTCGTCACTATATAAAAACTGGTTATTCTAACACATGGTTATCTATTTGTGGATTGGCCAGTGTTGTGGCTTGTGTCTAGATGTTTCCCCAAAGCCTCATACAGTCTGTTTTGAAGGTAGCTAAATCTGGACTGTGTAATGCTAGGATTAAGGGCGTGTGAGTACTAAACAACTGCACATGAGTGATTGATCCAGCATGGCTCTAATCCTGGTAATCTGAATGAGATAAAAGGAGCAGACACTGTTAAGGCTCCTTGTTACCTTTGCTACCTGTGCAAACCATGCTGTTTCTCCTCTGCAATGCCTGTTTGCTATTCCTATCTTGGAGCCAGCTGATTATGGACTGAAACCTCTACAAACTGTGAGCTAAATAAACCCTTTCCCCTTTAACTTCTGTCTCAGAAAGAGAAAGGAAATAACACAAACAGATTATTAGTTCTAAGAAGTAGTGTTCATTTGTGTTTATGTAATTTTCACATGTGTATGTATATATGTGTGTATTTCAATTACTCGTATAATTTATCTCAAGATCTGTTTTTAAGAAACATGGTCTATGCTGAATGAAACAAATATTACATTGTTAAATTCCAAGAGAGAACATAATGTTTAACAGTTGCTAGACACAATGGGACAGTCTTATTCTTTCCCAACTTATTAGAGTAATGCCATTTATTGTTTGCCCGTGCCAACTATTTCAGATGGCTTTGGTAAATGCTTTACTGAAACACTTATCAAGTTCTCCCACTCCTGAGGCCACCAAATTTTTATCTCTCAAAATGAAATAATAGTGAACTGAATGTTGCTCAAATCAGCATCTGAGAGGGAGGAGAAAGGTCATTCATGAATGGAATCAAGTTCTGACTACTTTGCAAAAAAGGAAGCAAGTCAAATTGTAAGTCATGCACTGCTGATTTAACATGTGGGAACAAGAAAGACAGGAAGACTTTAGAATGATGGAGAAAGCTGTGTGTCTGCCACTGTCATAAAACTGTCTTTGTAATCAAAGAAAAAAACTTATACTATTGGATGTCATCCAAAATTGGCTGCAACAGCTATCTATTCATACATCTTGGAGGGTTATCTGTGGCTTTTTTGATTTGAATGCTTTTGTAACAATGATTTTTCTTTTAGGAATTACAAGTTAATCACTCCAGAGGTAGGCAGTTATTCTAACTTCAATTTGGGGATCTTCGGCTCTGTATGGAAGGTAACTGGAACATGGGGTAGGTCAGACCTGGGTGGGAGAGAAGAAGGCATTGCCAAGGCAGTGTCATTGTCATGTAACTATTCCCCTCCTCTTTCCTTAGCCAGAATGTTAAGGCCTACCACTCACTCCTTCACAGCTGAGATGCTCATCTGCTTGTACTTCATTTCTTTCTGTCCACTGCTGAACTTGGTTTTCAAGGCATTTCACAAATGCATAATGATGACCAAAATCCCACAAAAGGTATGAGCTTCTTAGTGTCCTTAGAAAAGGCCTGAGTAGCAGACAACCCTTCATATACAGTTTCACTACTGAGACAGACAATTTCACTGTTGTGGGAGTATAATTCTGTATCCTCAAAGACAATTGATTCAAAATAACCTCTAGCCATGTCGGGTACTCATAATTCTCATCCCTCATCAGCTCTATGCCTCTTAGCCCTGGAACTCCAGTGATCCAAGATTATTTAGACCTTTCTTTGCTCCATCTATGCCTTCTCAGGGCAGCTACCTGTGCCTCACCCTGGCCACTACTTCTCATCATCTTACTTCTAGAAACTAGTATCATTAATCAGTATTTACTCTTCATAATGTGAATCTATACTCCATTTATATTTTGAGATTCTATCTTTCAGCTTCTATGTGTGTCTTTTCATCACACAGATACAGTAGGAATACCAATTATATTTGTGGTATTTCTAAAGAGTTGGTATCTCAAAATTTTTAATAGATTTTAAAAAGAGGAAACATAATTGAGTGATTATATTAAAACAATATATTAACGAAAAGATTTTATTTCTGTAGTTTTTTTTTTTCACTTGGAGAGAATGCAGGAGGAAATGGATCTTTTGTTCATCCATTTATGTATATGTATTTGTATAGGTCATTTACTATGTTTATGTTTGAAGTACTATGTTTAAATAAAATGTATGTTCTTTATGCATTAAGGAAGAATTTCATAACTATCAGTGCAATAAACATTAGAATAAAGAAGAGAAAGAAAATAGTATTTATGTTGTGGGGATTTTTAAGAAAGGTTGATAATAATCACTTCCTGGCCTTTTGGCTAATATCAAGTGTAGTATGTGTTCTTATCAGTTTAATATCTGATGTGTCCTCTATCCAAGGATAATATATTACATGGACTTTTGGAGCTGGGACTTGGAATTGAAGATTGCTGCGCCCACTCTGCACATTGACCTGGGACTGCAGTGCCTCCTGGAAAGGTGCATCCCTCGGGGGATAAGGAATGGTCAAAAGATAGCAAGGGCAGGGAGTGGTGGTGCATGCAGTAGACTGAGGCAGGAGGATCACCACAAGTTTGAAGGCAGCCTGGGCAACACGGTGAGTTCAAGGCCAGCTGGAATTACAGAGTGAGACCCCATCTCAAAAGAAAAAAAAACAGGTTGATAAGCTGGAAACTATTTAGAAAATTAGTTAATATATTTTAAGACACTTATATATTGAAATATAATGCATTGTTTCTATACTGAAGAAGCAGGACTCCACAGAGACTAAAAGAAAGCCGCTTTGTCCTTTTCCTCTGAGTTAGCTAGTTTCTCCTTATTCTTTGGATAAAACCCAAGGGAAGGGTCATGGTTTTTCTTGTTTTCTGGCTGGAAAATATCTACTACTTTTAGTTGTGGTATGGTTTCAATAATTAAAGTGATGATTTCCACAGCCTAAACTCTAAACTATGTGTATATTTAAAGATACTTTATTTTTCTATGAAGAATCCAGAGACTTCTGACAAGAAATGAATAGTTGATTCTCATTCTTTTCTTCCTTTCCAACTTCTTAGCCAAGATTTCTCGAACACCCATAGGAGAGTGGGGAAGAGAGAAGTAAGAAACCAGTCTGTTGTTACTTTATAGATATTTTTATGACTCAGGATTGGAACCTTCCAGAGTAAGTGGGAACTATTTGGTGGTCTTTGGTTGATCAATAGGGGGATCTCTGGTTACTGTAGTTCTCTGACATAGGCACAGCACCATTCCCCCAACTCCTACCCCTGATGACATCCTACAGCCTCTGATTGATAAAATTCCTACAATTTCTAGCCCAGTACCTTCTCCACAGGGACTACAGAGGAACTCATGCATTGTTACCACTCTACACAGAGGCATGTAGATGCCCCCATTGCCGTCTTCATTTTCTCTTGTCACAGATGGCTAAAGTCTTAAGTGGGTTTCAAATTTTAGTTCCTTTGTGCACTCATATTCCATAAAATACACACCAAATGCCACAAAGTCCTTTGAAAGTCCTCTCATTTCTTCAGCTAAAAGAAAAACACTTCATTTCTTTTTTTCATAACAGGTAAGAAATCTAGAACTCAGCAACTTTCTACAGTGAAATATTCTCTCTTTTATTTTAATTTTATTTCATCAGACTTCTTTAAATTAGTCTATTTTATATCATTGTAAAGATGCATATTTATTTGAGTGTAGAGTTTTCAGACAATTTTCTTCCTTGTGCCTTTCTGTATTTTCCAAATTTTCTGGAATAATACATCTGATTTAAAATGTTCCCTAAAGGAAGACTGATTAATATGGGTTCTGCATATTTTAAACACCCGGATTCACAAAGGCAGATAATAGTTCCTTACTACAAGCCATGTAATAGTTTTGCCAGTTCATTCAAGATATGTAATTATTTTGAAATGCTGTTGTTTTCAAAGTTCTAACATGATCTCAACTAGGCATGTGATTTGATCACTGATATTTCAAAGAAGTGTTGGTGTTAGAATGAGATTTCTCCATCATTCATTTCCTGGCAGAGTGAAAAGCATTCTATTATAAATATTTACAAGTGACTACAGTCACCAAGGTTAAAGTATTTCAGGTATCTAACACTACTTTCCTTTGGGAGGGAGGGAGGGAGAAATTTCAGGAGTTCTGATGATCACATTTTGGAGGCATATTATGAATACTGGGATACAACTTTTATACAACATCAAGAATAAATTTAATTGATAAATGAAAGAGAGTCTGACCCTTTGGAAGACATGTGACAGAAAAATATCTAGGATGTAATTTCAGGGCAGGGAGGGGTGTATACAAAGATGAGTAACTCATTGCCCAGTGGTTTTTTGTCTCTTTTTCTTTGAGGAGTCTTTGTTATCTTGAGTGTTATAGCTTACAGCTAGGATAAAAGAGGTCATCATTTCAAAATGATTTCACAATCACCATGTAACCAGAAATTTTATAGTGGAAAAATAGCTCATGTTGGCAAATTCAAATATGTCATAAGGCATTTGAAAATATAATTTTCACCAGAGAATACCTTGAAGAGTAATATAAAGCCATAACTATTGATTTTTCTTGTGTACACAGATGTAAGAAAACCTGAAACAAATTTATAAATTCAGCTAGCAATGAAAAATAAATATGTGATTTATGTTTGTCAGTCATAAATTACTGAGTTATATAAATCTAAACATGGTTGGTATTGAAATTTTTAAATACCAAGTCTAATATCACTAAATTCTTTGCTGTTAACCATTTTTTCTTACATACTATACTGGTGATTTTCAAACTGTGACCCTTGGCTGAGCATCATCATCACCTTGAGATTTGTGAGAATTGTAAACTCTGGGGTCCCACCTCAGATTTACTGAATTAGAAACTCCAAGAATAGAACCCAGAAATCTGTTGCGACAAGCTCTCTAGATGTTTCTGATGTAAAATGAACTTGAGAACCACTAAACTAGAAAAGACAGGGTTTAAAGTATCTATGATAATTCAGTCTGCCCTGTGTAAGAATAGGGAATTGTGTTTTATATTTTGATGGATCAAAGCAGGAAGTAAATATTCTTTCTGTACAAATGGAAGAACCCATTTCTGGGTATGGATCTGGGCAGGAATATAAAGCTGAGGAATAGAGGGGCATAAGGAAAGTGCAACTATTCCACAATAGAGGACCCTGTGCTATATTCCTCAACATAATCTCAAAACAAGGGAAAAAAGGAAACCGAAATGACATCAAATGGGAACTGTAAAAAAACACTAAGTAAAATATTCAGCATTTTGGTGGCTCTGTGACAGTGTGGAAATAAAAAATAGGCTCAAAATCCAAAGGTAAACAGTGAAGACAATTCATGAAGAAATCACACCAGGCCAGCCATATTCTTTGACCATCTTTCTTTATTTTTCACCTCACCTTGTGACTTCTAATATTCTCATGTTCAAAAATGTGTCTGTGTGAAATATGTAGCTCTTGGTGGAGGCAGATGTCCTGTTATCTACAGCTGATTAAGGTATTTGAGAGCCTGGAGATGCTTGGAGGCCCTGGGGAAGATCAAGGTCCTCCTGTGTTCCTGGCCTCCTCTAGGCCAAAGGTAAAAGAAACGTATCTTTGAAGATGGTTTGCTTGAGTCCTTTCCATTTTCCTATGGGCTCTTGTGAGGATATTTGGCAGGATAGATTGACACAATTCAGAGTGAGGTTCCTAATATCCTCTTTCATTCTCCAATGTTACCATAATGAGGAAGCACTTTTGAGACAAGGATTACTGATAATTGTATGGTATTCTCAATAGTCAGAATTATACTAAGGAAAGGAACCAGGATTTTTTTTTGTTGTTGTTGGTGGTGGTTTTTTTTTTTTGTTGTTGTTGTTGTTGTTGCTTTTGGTCTGGTGCCGCGATTCAAAGACCACCCACCTGCTGGAAAAATGTTCTACCACTGAGCTATATTGCCAACTCGAAAGTTCTAATTGTTTTGTCCTCAGGGTTATACAACTATATGTCAAACTCTCTCCAGTAATAATTGCTCAACATTAGAGGTTCTTGGACAGAAGGAGGATAACATAATTTTACTATTAAAAAGGAGGAGTCGCTACACCGAATCAGCCCGCTGCAGACAGGCAGGCCGGCAGAGGGCGTCCCGAGGTCACCAGGCACGCTGAAAACACTGAATTAGCCTGCACCCCGGCAGCAATCCACTTGACCCCCTCACCCCGCTCCTTTGGCCTCTTCTCTGTACAGCCACCTCTTTCCACACTACAAAGACGCAGAGGACACTGGACCACCAGACCACTGTACTGGAGCTAATTAAGTTCTCAGCATTTAAAGAATTCCTGGCCAGAGGTAGGGGCTTCTGAGCTGTCATCCCACTGCTTCTGGTCCAGAGGAAGGGGCTTTTGGAATGCAGTCCATCCCACCACTCCCGGCCCAGAGGTAGGGGATTCTGAGCCACTGTCCCACTGCTCCTGGTGAGAGGAAAGGGCTTCTGGACTGCCAACCATCCCTTTGCTCCAGGTCCAGAATAAGGGGCTTTCGGGCCACCATCCCTATCACTCCTCCCGGCCCCTGGCCAACCTCTCCCAGCTCAGAGGAGGTGAGCCACAAGGGCACCAACAGCGCCACCCTGCCCCCCCAGTAGAAATGAGAAAAGACGTAAATAAGTCTCAAAACCAGACTTCCAGATCACCTACAGCAACTTCAAAGGGAAATGAGATGGAACACTCTGATACTCAACCACCTGGACCCACTGAACAGGCAACAAAAGGGGATCTGGAAAAAATGAAATCGGAAATAATTTTTCAGATAACAGGAGAAATTGTGCTCCTAGGGCAAGGCATGATTAATAAATCTAGAGAGGAGCTGAGGAACATGATGGAATCCCAACACAGGAAACAAATGGAATCCATGAAACAGATGCAAATAGATTTCCAGGAGATGAAAAACTCCACTGAAAGTCTACACAGCAGAATGAGCCAATGTGAGGACAGAATTTCATATATAGAAGATAAGATTGCAATTAGTGACCAGGAAAAGAAAAACTGTGTGAAAATTATAAGGGAACATGAGAAATCAATCCAGCAGCTGCTAGATGATGCAAAGAAGAATAACATAAGACTGATTGGGCTCAAAGAAGAAACAGGAGAGAGTGCAAATGACATAAAAACATCTCTTCACAGAAATAATGGCAGAAAACGTCCCAAGCAGGGGAAAAGAACTTGACATACAGATAAGTGAGGCATATAGGACTCCAAATAGCCTTGATCAAAAAAAAAAAAAATCTACACATAGGCATATAACTGTTAAGATTCCAGAAACTCACCAGAGGAACAAAGCTCTACAAGCAGTGAGCGAAAAGACACAAATCACATACAAAGAAAATCCCATCAGAATGACAGCAGACTTCTCAACACAAACCATCAAGGCAAGAAGAGCTTGGAGTGATATATTCTAAGCCCTAAAAAAAACCAGCCTCCAGCCTGGATTGATGTACCCTGCAAAACTATCTTTCAAAATGGATGGAGAAATAGGATACTTTCATGACAAAGAGCACCTTAGGAACTTTGTGAATGCCAAATCAGCACTCCAAAGAATTTTACACAACATCCTAGGAACAGACATTGAGGATCACAACCTCAGGAAGCAAAGCAGAATGAACCCATCTGGCAAGACAAGAAATTAAATGTAAAGGGGGAGAACTCAACAAAAAGAAAAAGTCATGGCAATGATAAGTCAATATGTTTCAGAGATAACCATCAAAGTTAATGGTCTCCATTCACCAATCAAAAGAAATAGTCTGACAGAATGGGTTAAGAAGCAAAATTCAAAAATATGCTACATAAAAGAAACACACTTAATTCAAAATGAAACATATAGACTGAAAGTTAAAGGGTGGAAAACAATACTCCATGCGACGGGAACCCCCCAAAAAGCAGGAGTAGATATCCTCTTGGCAGATCAAGTAGATTTCAAACCAACACTGATTAAGAAACATGAAGAAGGACTCCACATCCTTGTAAATGGAAGAAACCAAGAGGAAGAGATGACAATCATTAATATCTATGCACCAAACACTAGTGTACCCAACTATAGAAAACAAATACCAATGGACATGAAAAGTCATATATGCACTAATACAATTATAGTGGGGACCTCAACTCCCCACTGTCACAAATAGATAGATCAACTAGACTAAAAATAAGGAATGAAATACTAGAACTCAATCGAACTCTTGAACAAATGAGCTTAACAGATGTTTATAGAGTATTCCACCCCACAAAATCAGAATACACATTCTTCTCAGCTGCACATGGGTCATTCTCAAAAATAGACAACATACTCACCCATAGACCATGTTTCAGTAAGTGCAAAGGAATTGAAGTTATGCCCTGTATATTATCAGACCATAGTGCGATGAAATTGGAGATCCATAGCAAAAGAAACTAGAAAAATTTGATAAACCCTTGGAAATTGAACAACACACTTCTGAATAACCAATGGGTCACAGAGGAAATTAAAGAAGAACTCAGACAGTTCCTTCAATTAAATGACAATGACAATACAACATATTGGAATCTATGGGAAACAATGAAAGCAGTCTTACAAGGGAAATTCATAGCAGTGAATATGCATATTAGGATAACAGAACAAGCCCAATTAAACAACCTGATGCTGAACCTCAAGCTTCTAGAAAAAGAAGAGCACAACAAGCCTAAAGCTCATACAAAGGAGGAAATTATAAAGATAAGAGGAGAAATCAATGCAATGGAGACTAAGAGAATAATACAAAAAATCAGTGAAGCCAAGAGTTGGTTCTTTGAAAGAATTAACAAAATTGACAAACATTTAGCCAACATTGTCAGAAAAAGGAAAGAAAAGGCCCAAATCTATGCAATTAGGAATGAAAAGGGTGAAATTACAAGAGACCCAGCACAAATCCAGATGATCATCAATACCTACTTCCAGAAACTATATGCCAATAAGATGGACAACACAGAAGAAATGGACAGATTCCTAGATACATAAGAATTAACAAAGTTGAATGAAGAAGACCGAAAAATTCTAAACACCTCAATATCAATCAATGAAATTGAAAACATAATTAAAACTTTATCAACTAAAAAAAGCCCAGGCCCTGATGGCTTCACTGCTGAATTCTACAAGACGTTTAGAGAGGAACTGCTGCCACTACTGTATAACTCTTCAATGAATTGAAAGGGAATCAATACTCCTAAATTCATTCCTGGAAGCATGCATCACCTTGATACCCAAAGCAGAGAAAGGCTCAACTGAAAAGGAGAACTATAGGCCAATCTCACTAACAAACATACATGCAAAAATCCTTAATAAGACACTGCCAAACAGAACGCAGAAGATCATCAAGAAGATCATACATGCTGATCAAGTAGGATTCATCCCAGGGATGCAGGTGTGCTTCAACATATGCAAATCAATCAATGCAATACACTATATCAATAGAGCCAAGGACAAAAACCATATGATTATCTCCATAGGTGCAGAAAAAGCATTTGACAAAATCCAACATGCATTTATGATAAAAAAAACCTACAAAAAATTGGAATAGATGGTCTCTACCTTAAACTGATAAAAGCCATCTATGAAAAACGAACAGCCAATATCATACTAAATGGTCAAACACTGAAATCCTTCACACTAAAATCAGGAACAAGACAAGGATGTCCACTATCACCACTCTTGTTCAATATAGTTTTGGAACCATTATCCATGGCAAATAGGCAAGAGAAAGAAATAAAAGGAATAAAGATAGGTAATGAAGAAGTCAAATTGTCATTATTTGCAGATGACATGATACTCTATATAGAAGACCCCAAGAACTCCACCAAAAGTCTTCTAGACTTAATAAGCAAATTCAGTCAAGTAGCTGGTTTCAAGGTCAACACACAACAACCAATAGGTTTCCTCTACACCAATGACAGACTCACTGAAAGAGAAATAGGGCAAATAATTCCTTTTGCTATAGCATCCAAAAAAACTGAAATACCTAGGAATCAACCTAACAAAAGAAATCAAAGACCTCTTCTCTGAAAGCTATAGCACTCTGAAAAGAGAGACTGAAGAGGATATCAGAAAACGGACAGACATCCCCTGCTCCTGGGTAGGAAGGATTAATATAGAGAAAATGGCCATACTTCCAAAAACTGCTATATAGATTCAATGCAATTCCAATTGAGATCCCAGCAACATACTTCATGGACCTTGAGAAAACAATCTAAAAAGTTATTTGGAATAAGAAGAGACCCAGAATAGCAAAAGCAATTTTAGGTAACACAGCCATGGCAGACGGTATCACAATCCCCAACCTGCAACTCTACTACAAAGCTATAGTGATAAAAACAGCATGGTACTGGCAAAAAAACAGACTGAGGACCAGTGGAACAGATTAGAAGATGCAGAAACAATGCCAGACACACTCAGCCATCTCATCTTCAATAAAAGTGCCAAACACCCTCAGTGGAGGAAAGATAGCCTCTTTAATAAATGGTGCTTTAAAAAATTGGGCTTCAACTTTCCAAAGATTAAAACTAGACCTATATCTCTCACCATGCACTAAACTAAAATCAAAATGGACTAAAGATCTAAATATTAAAATAGAAACGCTGAACCAGTTGGAACAGAGGTTAAATAAAACTCTTAAAGTCATCGGTGTAGGAAAAGATTTTATGAACAAAACCTCAGTTGCCCGTGAACTAGCACAAGCAATCAACAAGTGGGATCTCTTCTTATTAAAAGGCTTCTGCACAGCAAGAGAAACCACCAGCAGTGTGAAGAGACAACCCACAATGTGGGAAAAAATCTTCACTGGCTCTTCCTCAGACAAAGGTCTGCTATCTCAAATCTATAAAGAATTTAAAAAGATCAGACCTCCCAAATTTAAAGACCCAATCTGAAAATGGGCATCTGAAATGAATAGACATTTCTCAAACAAGGAAGTAGAAATAGCAAATAAATACATGAAAAAATGTTCAACATCACTGATCATTCGAGAGATGGAAATGAAAACAACGCTGAGATTCCACTTCACTCCAGAAAGAATGGCTGTTATCATGAAGTCAACCAATAACAAATGCTGGCAGGGCTGTGGGGAAAGAGGAACCCTGCTCCACTGCTGGTGGGAGTGTAGACTGGTGCAAGCACTGTGGAAATCAGTATGGAGATACCTCAAAGAACTAGGACTAGAAGTCTCATTTGACCCCGCTATTCCCCTGCTGGGGATCTTCCCCAAAGAATTAAAAGCATCATACCACAGTGATATATGTGCACCCATGTTCATAGCAGCACAGTTTGTAATAGCTAAAACTTGGAAACAGCCCAAATGCCCATCAACTGGAGACTGGATAAAGAAAATGTTGTGTTTTTTTAATAAAATGGAGTACTACTCAGCCCTAAAAAATGAGAAATTTGGAGACATGTATAGCTAAGTGAATGCACATTGAGGCAGTTCTCTTAAGTGAAATACATAGGACACACATGTATTAATACTGAATAGTTCCTCTGGTGTGAGAAACTGAAAGTGTAAATGGGGACTAAAATGTATGATATGTAATGTGAAATAGGAAAAAAGGAGACAAAGGGGAAGGAGGCCGGAGACGTAAGGGAAAGGAAAAAAGGGAATGGAATTAATATGAGGCAATGGAAATATAGGAACAAAATTTTTGTAAATAGGGAGTAATGGAGGGATTGAAGGGAGGGCTGGGCAAGGGTGAAAATTAAGAACCAAGAGAGACTATGTAAAGGTGAAAATTTCCAAGGATGAATGTCATTATATTGTATACCTAAAATATACCAATGATTAGAATGAATAATTGATAATGTAAAATAGGAAGAAAAGGTCCAAAGGGGTAGGGGCAGTGGGAGGGGCAGGGGTAAGGAAAGAAGGGAAAGGAAAAATGCTGAGAAATGGAAAAAATGGAAATAAAGTCTTTGTAAATAGGAAAGGGTGGAGGGCGTGAAGGGAGGGCTAGGAATGGGGAAAAAATAAGAACCAAGATGCATCATGTAAAGGTACAATTCCCAATGAGAAATGTAATTGTGTTGTATACCTACAATGTACCAATAAAAGAATTTTAAAAAAAAGAAAGAAAAGGAGGAGTTTGGCAAAATATGAACACACAGGACAGTTTGAAGCATGAAAGAATTATGAAAAGTTTCCCAGGAGTGGTTCAGTGTTGGATGGCAGAAAAGGCATTAGAGGCTTTAATAAAAGCTGATCTACAACACTTCACATCAATGCCAGAGGCTGGATGGAAAGATATTTTCAACCCAAAGGGTTATTTAAGAGCTATATTCAAGAATTTGAGGCTGTAATCTTGTCTGGAAAAGAAGGTAAATGTACCAAGTTCTCAGATAATTGGTGAACTCTGTTACTTACACAAGGAGTAGGTTTTCCTCAATTGCTGCCCGGCACAGTTATCCTATGGAAACAAGAGGGGGAAAAACATGAAAACAAAAAGCAAATGCTTTCCTTATTATTTTTGCTTTCCCACACAGAATCAAGTTGTGGATTGCATAAATCACAAGATATAGTTCCAGTATTTCAGCCAGAAACTTTCCCATCTCACCAAAGACAATTGCAAATATGCTAAACTTGCTTTAATGAAAAGTCATTCTTTACATAGCTTACATTGGACATAGGATGACAAGTCACTTATCAGATAAAGAGTTCTTTGTCTTTATTAAACAATAAGCCAACTCTTCCACAAAAATTACCATTTTATTCTGAACTGAATGCATTTTCAACTATGCAGTATTCAAGACCAAAACCAAAAGAGGCCCATCTGGTCAGAAGGCCAAAAGCCCATTGTGTGGTGTGTCAGTTCAGTCTGTTATAGAAATGGTCACTCTCAAACTGTTTACAATTTATAAGGGTAGACTGAGAATTATGTTAACCTCTGCTGAATGACTTTCTGTTAAACGTGTGATTAAGAATCTAATTTACCCTGAGCTCCTCCAAGATGTACTAAGGGCACTCATATGGGCACATTATGATGGTTAATTATCATAGGCTAAATGTCTCTACCTCATCAACTCAAACACACTGAACATTTGTTTCCATTATTAACAGAGGTTCTCTTGCCCTGAGATTAAAGGAGCAATATAAATTTATATGATGATTTGGGGAGTGTCAGGCTAGGTCCAGGGATGAATGCTGATTGAACAAGGCTAAGAGGACCTAGATTGTGAACTATGACATCATTCTGTAAATGTGGCTGTGCACTTACTGTTTAGAGTGAAAAGTTACAAAGGTTAGAACCTGAGTGTTAAGTAAAAATGAGATGATAAATTGGGTCAACTTCTGCATGGTAGACATGCAAGTCATGCTAATGCATAATAATTATAGCATATTTTTATTTATGCCTACTGACATTTATTTTCTTTTGTCATTTAAATCATCACAGATTGTTAATAAAGTTATCCATTCCCTAGCCGACTGAAATTTAATTTTCTTTCTTTAAAAATGTCTTGTTTTAAAATGATTAGAACAAATAATTGATAATTTGAAACAGGAAGAAAAGGCCCAAAGGGGTAGGGGAAGTGGGAGGGGAAGGGGAAAGGAAAGAAGGGAAAGGAAAAATTATGAGAAAAGGAAAAAATGGAAACAAAGTCTTTGTAAATAGGGAAGGGTAGAGGGTGTGAAGGGAGCACAGAGAATGGGGAAAAAATAAGAACCAAGATACATCATGTACAGGTACAAACACTCAATGGTAAATGTAAATGTATTGTATACCTAAAATGCACCAATAAAAGAATTTAAGCAAAAAAAGAAAATAAAGTCTTGTGGCCATATTATATGAAAGTAACTGTAAAGCACCTTTGTCTAATATTTTTAGGGCCTCTTCCTAATCTTGTCTTTTCAATGATGACAGTAATGAGATGAAATATAACTATTAATACTCTTCAGTAAGGTAAACTTCAGTTTAATATTTAAGAACATTCAAACAGTTATTTGAATATAGTCAACATAAACCAAAATAGGTTTTCATAACATCATTTTCTGTGAATTCAAATTTTGAATTGACCTACTGTATTCAACTGGAATAAAATATATTAATCCAATTCACCTTTTTCTTGTGTAAGTAGAATTAGAAGATTTGCTCCAATTTTCCTGCTTATTTTTCAAAATAAAATTTAGAAATGCTTATCACAACCTTTGGGCAATTCTCATGTACTAGGGTGCTTCTCTTCCTTAGAGGCAATTATAAGTTATTTGTTAAATTCTGATCTTATTTTGCCACTGATTTTGTCTGTTTGGTTTCTTTTTTAGATTCCAGCATTAACTTGAGATCTGTCAAGGGCCTTAGAAAAAGTACCAATTTTTATATACACAGCTTTGTTATCAACTCTAACTCTAACTTTTATTAACTTTATCACATTCAAGAGGACCTTAAACTATGGTGTCTCTACTTGTATGTTGGGAAAAAATATTGTGTCAGGATGAAATGTCATAAAGATCAATTCAATCAATTAGTGATCCCTAAGCAGTCAATATTAGAAAACTTGAGGCAGGATGGGCTAATAAATGTACTGTGACTGCCCTTGGACATACAAATATAGGGCATGGATTCTGTCATGAGTCTGTTCTTTGGAAATTGGCTGCATCCTGTGGCACATGGCAGTGCACACTATATGCTTTAGCTTTTGCAAAAACATTAATCAATTGAGTGCTAACTGATTAAGAACTAACAAGGAAATAGCTAGAATAAAAATTTACTTTTTATAGATTATGACACAGATAATGAAAATATTCCTGATTTAAAGCATAGAAGGAAAATCTCTGACTGGAAAACAAATATCTCAGATTTCAATTTGTCTCATTTTCAAATTTACCAGTCTTTGCTTGCTTGGTGATAATGGAGGTAGACCTTGTAAGTATTTTCTTTCCTTTGCTTTCCATTTTTTTATAATGGAAAAATAATAATGGTATAATGGTTTAAAAAATAATAATATAATGGTTTGAAAATTCACTTGTTTGAAGCTTTATTTTTTTTATTATTTTACCATAATACATGTAGATACTAATAAAGAAAATATAACAATAGTTCTATGCAAAAACAATTTTTCATAACAAAAATAGACAATAATGGTAAATGCACTGTTTATCATGATCTTAAAAGAATATATTTTCAATTGCTAATCTACTCATTTCCTAATAATACTATAGCTTTTATTTTTGATACCAAACTTTAACAATTTTATCTCATGTTTTACTCCTGCAGACTGAAATTTCTCTGGTGCTCAGCTCAGAGATATGGCTTTCTTCAGCATGAAGCCACATATAACACTGCTTCTCCAGTTCTTGGCTCCTGCCAGATGGGGTGACCACATGGACCCAGTGGCCACTGGCTTTCTCCAGAACCTGTTCCGGTGCATTCACAATGGAGTTTGCTGGTGAACTTCCTTCCCATGAACAACCCGTCCTAGCTCCTTTTGTGTGACCATAATTGTCAAAGGGCAACACATCCCTAAGGATGATTTTCCTTACCATTAAGCAGCCAGATTTTCAGCAAGTCCTGGAAATAGGGCTGCTTAGCAATTTCTACACACCTACATGTGCTCATTCCAATGACATCTCAGTCTTAGTCCAATTGGGTAAGGAGTGATGTTTTTTACTTTTCCTTGGACACTCTATCTCAGTCCTCGGAGTAGTGATCATTCTCTATATGTGATTTCTTTATTCCTTATACATCTCTTTAACTTCCTAGATAATTCTTTATTATTCTAATCTCATATTAATACTCTTTTTCTAAAAATTTTGCCTGTTGAAATTACTTTATGGGTTCTATTTTCTGATTGATCTCAGATGGACGTAATTAATCTCCTACTTTTCCTTGTCTTTTATCATAAACATTCCTGGGCATCAGGAGGTCTCCTGAAATCTTAAGAAGATAGTGAAAGGTGAACAAAAATCCCATCAAATTTTAAGTATTTATTGTATTTACTGGTAAGTAGTTAATTGAGAACTCATTTGGATATTCATTCAGAAAGGTCATCCATGTCTTAAAAGGTAATATAAAAATGAACATCATTAACTTTTAGAGCTTTTATATTGTTGTAAAGACCTCATTAAATATGGTTACCATCATTAAAGAATTGAGTCAATTAGTATTTTGGGGGTTGAAATTTATATACAGTCATAAATTATTAACATTTAGAAAACAGTAATAAATTATTAAATTTAGAAAACAGTTGTGAATTTATAATTTGTGTTGTCTTATGTGAGCCCCAAAATATGAATTGTTTAGTAAGTAAAGTGAATCATAAAATGCCTCTGATTAAAAATATTTACTACTGTTTCTCTATTCTGCTTTTCAAAGTAAAACAAATTCATGCTAGGATCATACTTTTAACAAAGTGATTTTAGTTTACCAGTGTGAGTGCTATAACGTTGTTAGATATAAGCACTTCTAGATTTTTCTTCTAAGTAATCTGTACTACTTGTTTGTGTATTTACTTCTTACCTAGGGCAGTCTTTGTGACCTTTGGCTTGTCTGTCTTTAAAATATGAATAATAATTTTCCCAATTGAAAGCATATGGTGATCCTATGAACAATATTTAAAATTAAATATGGGAGTAAAAGATATTTATATGGCAAAGGAAAGAAAATGCTGATGGTCTATTTGAGACACTATAATTTAAACAATCAGCAGTTTTAGTTTCTTCAGCTTAAAAAATTGATGCATATGGTGAAGATACTGAGCCACTGGAAGTTTTGATACTTTGACGCTTTTCAATGTAAATAATTTAATATCTGAATTTGCTTTACTTCTTTCATCATTAAAGATAATCAAATATAGTATACCCAGTGTTAGACATTTCTTAAGCATTAATTATTTTATTCCTGTTATTATTTTCTATAGTATTTCATTCTGTAACTAAACAATTAACTTGATCTTTTATAATAAATGAGATATTTAAAAATAAATCTTTGGTCCTTTAAAATATATCTTATATGTTATCTTGTGATATAAAAAATAAAAAGAAAATAGTGCAACTATGTTTTCTGCTTATACCACTAAATAAGATTTTTATTATAGCACAAATGAAAGTGCCAGCTAAAGTACCATGGAACTTAGGTCTTTGACTGTCTTAGCTATATTGACCATTATGTTTTGCTACACAAAACTTTTCTCATTAACATAAAGGTGAGATAGGTAAATGTGAATTCTTCTACAATTGTTGGATAGGAAAAGTCCTGGCTGTTAACACAGTAAAAAGGGAAATTGAGAGTTTCTTCTTCATTGCTAAATTCTTCATTATATCATTCATTATATTATAAAAAATTTTATCTCCTTTTTCTAATAAAGTTTTTGGGTAACATATCACATTGAATCACTTTGTCCAAGCCATTCCTTTTCAGCAGCTGACAAGTAATACTAGTATGCTTCTTTGTTAGAGTTTTAGATAATGGACATCACATTAATGTGGCAGTAGTGGCTGCTGCATTTCATAACATTATTTGTAAGAGCTATACAGGAGAGTATTATAAGTAAATGCTTTAAAAATGACCCTTTCTACATTTTTTTCTATTTTTCTTCATTTTCACCTTTATGATGGGGCTTAAATAATTCTGCTTTCAATTACTGTTATATATGACATTTAAGAAACAAGGGAACATTTAATTCACTATATTCTGGCATCTCACTCCCACTGTGCCATGAACATTTCCTTCAATGAGGTCTCTTTTGACTTTCATGTTGCCAGTTTCACAGGAAACTACTTACCCCTTACCTCAATTATACTTTACCTCTTTTGACAAGTTGTCAGTTTAAATATCACTCCTTTATACAAAATATGCTATTTCTATTTGGCTGTTATATTTATATTTATATTTATATATATATTTATATTTATATATATTTATATTTGTATTGTAAGAATTTGGGAAATTGGAAGATGAAACGCCTTTGATTTTGAAATCTATTGAAAATTGATAAAATTTCTGTTCTTTATTTCTTCAAATATTTTTCTTCTGTATTTTCTTCCTGCTACTTTTGAAAATTCCAGTTATCCATATGTCAAACCTTTTATCTTGTCCCATAGATTCCTATATTCTGTACATTAAATTCTTTTGTTATTATTCACACCAAATGTCCTTAGACACCATCCTTTGTTATCTTTAATCTGTTATGGTCTGAGTCTGTTTTCTACTGCTATTACACATTATGTGAGATTGGGTAATTTGTAAAAAATAGCAATTTATTTCAGACTGGTCTGGAGGCTGGGAAGTGCAAAGTCAAGAGACTTGCATCTGAAGAAAGCCACTATATATATATTTTTTAACTTAGGCTTATTCTTTACTCACTTAAAAGTTTTTTTTTAAATCTACATTGTATTTGTAATTTTTTGTTTGCTTATGTTGTAGACATTTTGATTGTTATATAGGGTTCACTCTCTTTAAGTTGATTTCAAGATGATTCATTACTTTAATAAATTTGTATTTCATTAATTACATGTAGTTTAGTTCTGGGAACATTTTCCCTTAGCCCTTAAAATCTTTTTTTGTTTGTTTGGGGTTTTTTTTGGTACTGAGAATTGAACTCAGGACCTTGAGCTTGCGAGGCAGGTGTGGTGCCACTGATCTAAATTCCTTGCCCCCTAAAATATGCTCTTAAGAAATTTATCTTCACCATATTTTGATAGTAGTTATTAATTTTAATACAGTTGAATAACAAAAGAAAACCAAAAAATGATACAATCTAACTATTCACGTCCTTTCTGTGGATATTAAAGCAAGCAAAGCTATGTGTGCAAATTTAGAAATTCTCATATGACACAGAAAAGAATCAAATGAAAGAAAAATCTTCCATGATCCAGCCCTATCCAACTTCAAGAAAGCCACTGGCATTTCTTCCGAAATGGCCTATAGAAATAATTATTCATGTAATTAATTTTCTAACTGTAGATCTATATTTATTTCTATGTAGTATTCTACTGTATTAAATACTAGCCTACATTTGCATTCTATGAATTATAGTTTGTTTTGGTTATTATTTATATGAGCCTACATAGCATCTTCTTAACATCTTGATAACAAACTTCATTATAAGGATGTGCCAGTAATTATTTTATCTCACTGGCACAGATATGCTCCTATACTCCTTTAATATACTGGGGCTGGAACTCTGTAAACCATGCTTTCATTTCCATGTGCTGCCCACAGTTTCCTCCCTATTAATCTCTGCCCATTAGTGGTAATAAAAAAAGAATGGAAAGCTGGAGGACCGAATGTCCTCCCTGTTTTTAATTCACTCATCTGAACATCATTTCTTTTCTTGAAAATACTAGTTAATTCTAGTAGTAGGATCTAATTCTAATACCCAGAACTCACTCCTTTGCATCTTCCCATATTATGACTTTCATGGGCCCTAAGAATATGTTTCCAAGTGATTCTTTTTCATCAAAAATGTCAAAAGCTGCTACAACTTCTAATGTATAAAGACAAATATATTAATGATAAGTAGTGGCACATGCCTGTAATCTCAGCACTCCAGAAGACTGAGGCAGTATGATCAAAAATTCAATCTCAGCTAGTGATTGATGTTTCTTCCTTAATTAAAAAAACACTACTGGGATTAAAGATCAAATAAACAAAAATACAAACATAGTGGATGACCTCAACACTCCACTTTGACAAATTGAACAACAAAAGAAAAATTTAATGAAGAAATATCAGCACTGAGTCAAACCTTAGAACAAATGTATTTAATAGATATCTACAAAGTGACTTACACTACTATAACAAAGTACTCATTCTTCTCAACAGCACAAAGAATTTTCTAAAAAACAGATCATATACATACCCATAAAACTGCTTAAATAAATGTGAATCAAAATTGTCCCCATGTGCTATCAGATCATAGTGCACTGTAGCTAGAAATCAATCTTAAAAGAAACCACAGACATTTTACAAACACTTGGACATTAATTAACACATTCTTGAACATTCAATGAGCCACAGAAGAAATTAAGGAAGAAATTAAACAGCTCCTAAAATAAAATAATTCCAGTACAAAATGGTAGAACCTATGGAACACAATGAAAGTAGTCCTAAGAAATTTATTGCTGTAAATACCCACATTAAAAAAAAAGAGCAAGATCAACATTAAGAATAATTACACAAGAAAAAGAAATAAAAAGTATACATAAAGGAAAGAAAAAAGTCACATTATCATTATTTGCAGATGATATGATCTTCTAGATAGAAGACCCAAAAAGTCCACCAAAAGACTCTTAGAATTAATAATCAAATTCAGTAAAGTAGTAGTAAGATGCAAAACCAACACACAAAAATCAATAGCATTTCTGTAAAATAACAATGAACCCACTGAAAAAGAAATTAGGGAAAATACCATTTAAATAGCACTAAGAAAATTTAAATACTTAGAAATTAACTTAACTAATACTGCTACAATAAAAACTACAGGACTCTGAAAGATAACATCAGAAAATGAAAAGATACTCCCTGTTCCTGGATAGGCAAAACCAATATAATCAAAATGGTCTTACTACAAAAATTGATACATAGATTTAACACAAATTTCATCACAATTCCAATACCATTTTTCACATAAATGCAGAAACAGTACTAAAATTCAGATGTAACAAGACCCAGAGAAAGCAATTCTGGGTAACAAAAGCAAAGCTGGAAACATCACATACTCAGACTTGAAGTTACATTACAAAATTACAGTGATAAAAGCAGCATGGTATTGACACAAAAACAGACTCCAGGATCAGTTTAACAGAAAAGAGGATACAGAAAGAAGTGCAAGGACATTTGATTATTTGACCTTTGACAAAAGAACAAAAACATACACTGTAGGAAAGATAGCCTCTTTAATAAATGGTACTGTGTAAACTGGCTATTCTTGCAATTGAATATAGACCAATATCTCTCACCACATACTAAACTAATATAAAAATAAAAATATTAAAAACACTTACCTTGCTGGAAGATAAAATACATAAAACTCTTAAAGTCACATGTATAAGTAAGCCTTCTCTGAACATAAACCTGGTTGCAACAAACAATAGTACCAAGAATCAACAAATAGGATCATATCAAATTATAAAGCTTCTACCCAACAAAGGAAAAAAACGCAGATTTAAAAGTCAGTGTGTAGAATGGGACATGAATTTGCCAGCTAGTCCTCAGAGACTACTACCTAAAATACATAAAGATTTAAAAAAACTCCCCAAAATAAAATACTCAATAAAAAAAGGCCAAGTGAAATTAAGACATTTCACAGAAAATGTACAAATGTGGAATAAATTTATGAAAAAATGTTCAGCATCACTGGCCAATAGAGAAATGCTACAATTCCATCTTACTCCAGAAACAATGGCCATCATCAAGACATTAAATAATAATAAATGCTGGAGAGGCTGCAGGGAGAAACATTGTTGGTGGAAATGTAAACTAGTACAACCACTACAAAAATCACTATGGAGATCCCTCAAAAAACTTAAAGTAGAAATTCCATTTGACCTAGCTATTCCCCTTCTAATGATAGAGCAATGATACACAATAAGACAGGCCCTTGCCTTGCCCTTGCCTTGCCTCCATGATTTTGGGGTTTTTTTTTCCCCACAAAATGTTTTGTTCAGGAAATGTAGCAGTGTGATCTCTCAGGAATGTTCTCTTAACTCCACCCCTTTCAGGAATGTTGTTAATTCCATCCCTTTCAGGAATGTTCTGTAACCCCCCACACACACCACCTACCTTCAGCAACCATACTCAGTTACCCAGTAGATTCCTATATAAGGGGGCTCTCATTTCTGAGGAAGTCCTCAGACTTTGGAGTATGAACTCCTCTGAGTCTGCTGGCATAATGAAAGGCTTTTCTCCACCTCTTTGAGTGACCTTTGGATTTTCCAGTCTTCAAATTACAGTAGTTATGACCCAGAGCTATAACTCTAAACTATAACACTCAGCTGTGCCTCAGAGCTGTGGCACTCAGTTGTTACACTGAGCAGTTCTGTTTTGCTACAACAGTAATATCTTCTCAAAAGAGTTAAAGACATCATATTACAGTGCTACATGCATAACCATTTATATTATTAGAATCATAATTGCTGAATTGTGGAAGCAGCCTATATACCCATCAAAAGATAAATGTATAAAGAAAATCTGTTATTTACACAAAATGGAGTACTACTCTCCCATAAAGGATGATAAGTGAGTCATTTGTAGAAAAATGGGTGCACCTTGATACCATACTATTAAGTGAAATAAATCAGACTCACAAACATAAATATTGCATGTTTTCTCTTATAGGAGAAACTCAAAGTATAAATAAAGAGTAAAATAAAATATAAATATAAAAAGTAGGGAGATACATAGATGTTTCTCAAAGGGGAAGGGAATCAAGAGATGGAGGAATGGGAAAGGGAATAAAAAGAATAGGGATGTATTATGTACATTTGCCAAGGTAAGTAAACATTATGTACTGCAAACTTGTATTAATAAAGAAAATTATTTAAAAATAAAAATAAGACTTATTAGACCATAGAATCTCCCCTCAAGATTCTAGAAGAATAAGAACAGTCCAAACCCAAACCTAGCACAAGGAAAGAAATCACACAAATGAGAGTGCACATTAACAAAATTGATACTTAAAAAGCAATACAAAGAGTCAATGAATCAAAGAGGTGGTTCTTTGAAAGAATAAACAAAATAGATAAATCTTTAGCCAAACTTAGCAAAAGAAAAAAAGTCCAACAAAATTTGAATTTAAAAAGGTAAAATCACAATAAATACTGTGGAAATACACAATATCATTAGTAACTACTATAAAAAATTGTACTCGAGAGTATTGGAGAAACTTGCAGAAATGGATGGATTCCTAGACACATAAGAATTACCAACTAAAACTAAACCCCAAAGATACAAAAATTGAAAACTCCAATAATAGGCAATGAAGTTGGGACAGTAATAAAAAATACCTACTAACTAAGAAAAGGACAGGACCAGATTGCTCCAAAAGAACTTTGAGAAGGATAAAATACCAATATTCCTCAAACTCTTCAATGAATTGAAAGGGAGGGAGTACTTTCAAATTCATTCCTAAATGTTAACATTGCTCTGATTCCAAAACCAGACATGGACCTGACTAAAAAGGATCCTCAAAATGATACTGGCAAACAGAATGCAACAAATCATTTACAAAGATAATACAACATGACCAATTATTATTTATCCCAAGGATGTAAAATTGGTTCACCATATACAAATCAATGAATGCAATATACCACCAATGAATGTAAACAGAAACAAGAAAAAAAAATCACTTGACCATCTGAAGAGACTCAGAAAAACCCTTTGACAAAATCTAAATGCATTCATGATAAAAACCCTGAAGAAAAGAGTTATAGAGATACTTTATCTCAATCTGATAAGAAAACATTTATGACGAACGAACCAATGACCAACATCATGTTAAGTGGGAAAAAGCTCAAAGCTTTCCTTGTAACATCAGGAACAAGACAACGTTGTCTACTGTCACCACTATTGTGCAGTATAGTACTCAAAATATTAGCCAGAGCAGGAAGGCTAGACAAAGAAAAAAAAAGGATACGTATAGAAAAGGAAGAAGTCAAGTTATCATTACTTGTAAATGACATGATCCTCTACATTGAAGACTCCTAAAATTAATAAACTAATTCAGCAATGTAGCAGAGTATAAAATCAGCACACAAAAATCAATAGCATTAGGGCCGGGGATTTAGCTCAGTGGTTCTGCCACCTGTCTCGCAAGCTCAAGGACCCGAGTTTGATCCCCAGTACCAAAAAAAAAAAAAAAAAAAATCAATAGCATTCCTTTATATCAATAACTAACCAACTGGAAAGAAATTAGGAAAACAATACCATTCATAATACCATCAAGGAAATTTAAATATTTAGGAATTAACATAACCAAGAAAGTAAAAGACTTGCTACAAAAACTATGTACTCTGAAAAAGATAAAAGAGAACATCCATGTTACTTGGATGAGCTGAATTAATACTGTCAAAATGGCTATGTTTCCCTCTGGAATATACTTAAAAATATATATATCTTTAATGTAATCCTAATAAAAATACCAAAAATATTTTTTGTAGAATTAGAGAAAAATTCTTAAATTGTATATATAATCAGAAGAGATATGGAATAGTAAAAACAATTCTGGGCAATAACAACAAAGCAGGAGGCAATACAATCTTTCATTTTAAGTTATATTACACAGCTGCAATAATTAAAAATAGCATGGTACTGCCACAAAACAGACATGTAGATCTATGGAACAGAGTAGAGGATGCAGGAACAATCTCAGGCACATTCAGGCACCTGATCTTTGACAAAGGGGCCAAAAACATATGTTGGGGGAAAGATAGCCTGTTTAGCAAATGGTGCTTTGAAAACTGACTATCCACATGCAAAGGAGAGAAGCTAGAAATCATATCAATCACCATGTGCTAAACTAAAGTCAAAATGGATAAAAATTTAAATATTAAAATAGAAACTGCTAGAAGAATTAATAGGTAATATTACTGAAATCATAGGCACAACAAGGACTTTCTTAACAAAACCTTGATAGCACATAAAACAACATGAAGAATAAACAAACAGGATCATATCAAACTAAGAAGCTTCTGCATAGCAAAGGAAACAACCATCAGAGTGAAGAGATCACTACAGAATGGGAAAAAATTACCATCTATTTCTTGGACAGAGGACTAACACCTAGAATATATGAAGAACTCAAAATTAGACCCCTCAAATATAAAATGGACAACAAAAACAAATACACACTTCTCAGAAGAATAAGAAGAATGAATGGCAAATAAATATATGAAAAAATGTGTAACATCTCTGGCCATTCAATAAATGCAAATTAAAACCATACTAAGATTCTATATTACTCCAGAAAGAATGGCTGTCATGAAGAAATCAAAATATAACTAATGCTGTCCTCCTGCCAATCACAGCCCAGAGGAAGGGGCTTCTGGGCTGCCATCCCTCCCGCTGCTCCCGGCCCAGAGGCAGGGGATTCTGAGCTGCTGTCTCACTGCTCCTGGCCCAGATGAAGGGGCTTCTGGGCCACCATCCCTACTGCCACTCCCAGCCCCTGTCCCACCTCTCCCAGCTCAGAGGAGGTGATCCATGCTGGTGCCAACAGCACCACACCGCCACCCAGTCAAAATGAGAAAACATGTAAATAAGTCTCAAAACCAGACTTCCACATCACCTACAGCAACCCCAAAGGGAAATGAGATGGAACACTCTGATACTCAACCACCTGGACCCACTGAACTGGCAACAAAAGGGGATCTGGAAAAAAGGAAATCAGAAATAATTTCTCAGATAACAGGAGAAATTGTGCCCTGTAGAGAACAGGGGAAGAGGACGTTACCAGAACCTCTGCAGTAAGTCCTAGTCTCCTGTGAGCCACGGCAGCACACGGTGAATGACAGGAAAGGTAGACAAATGAGACTGAGAAGAAGCTGAGCTTTGGGTCTGATCAGTGCTGCTCTGGGCAGCAAAGACAAAAACCCCCTAGCTTGCAGCACCTTTTATTCAGTACATGGGGAAACAAATGTAACAAGTGACAATGCAGAGTTCAGTGCTTCACATTGGGATAAACAAGGTGTAACAAAAGGCTGGGGGGCAGTGGAAATCTAAGAACAATGAGGAACTATGCAGATGAAGATTTGGTTCCTCCCTGGTGTCTCCCACAGGTGTGGTCTTGTCCTGGAGATTGAAGCATGGGGGGGGGGGGTCACTGAGGTCTCAGTTGTGACCAGCAGCCAAAATGCAATTATGTCTGGAATATCCTAGCTGGGCTCTAGGCAGAGTCGAACTAGGCCTACTCAAATGATTTTTCCCTAGAATTATGTAGCATTGCTCCCAACATATCTCCCTTTCTTTTTGTTTTATGTGGAAGTGTTTAGGAAAAGTGAGCACACCCACAATAGCTTGATCCTATATATTGTGAGGGTTTATAGTGTGTTTGACTGGCTTAGCTGTCTATAAGCATAATTTTTATTAATTGGGGCTGTAAAAGGATGAAAAATCAAATAATAAATTTATTTTTTTAAACAATATTGACTAAAAAAACCTTAAAACTCTTGCTGAACTCAAATAGCTATTGTCTTATATAGTTATACTTTTCTACTGGATGTTTAAGGCCAAGTTACAGTGAGATCTATATTAAATAAAGTCAATCTCTTGTTATCTAACAAGGTCAATTAAGTCTCCACAGGCACTGTCTTGGAACCATGCATAGAGCCTCTTAGCTCCTCTGTTAGTGTCAGCCATCAGGATATGTCATGGCCTTGCTTGACCATGTTGCTTCCTGAGAAAGCATGGGAGATTTTTTCCTCCAGGTGACATTCCTTTGGCACACTTTTTGTTGGATCTTTACTGTTTTGGTGTTCAGCAACCTCCCTGCTCAGGAGTTTGGGTGACTCACCAAAAATGCAGGATCTTGGAGATGGTTCCCTCATGTCCTGGATCTTTTTGTTATTGTAGTTGACCTTGGAGGGCCAGGGCCAAAATATTGGCTGCCTCCTTAGCCCAGATACCTCTTTAGTTTTGGTCTCTAAACTTTGGTTGTTGAACACCCAGAAGAGAAGATCAATAACATTAGCATTGTAAGAGGAGTAGTGAACTCAACTATTATAATTTTACCTCGATATAAGCATTTTGGAATAAAAATATAGTTAAACTGTTATTATTACCAATGATAGTTGTTCTTGTGGTTGAATCCCTGAGTAGCTTTTTATAGGAAGTCATCTAAGGAAAATATATCAGCATATAAGTGTGCCTATTATCATAGGTGGCTGGAGCATAAGAGAAGGGCAAATACCTGAATCAAAAAGTTATTACCATAAACAATATGTTGGCAGACCCATACAATTAGAGGGCATGAATACATTTTGAACACCAGAAAAGGAGCAGTAATAAATATCACAGTTACATAAAACCTTATGTTCTTCACTGTAGTTTGGTACCAAAACCATCTTTCTAATAACACTCTTTTTTTTATGACACAGAAATTAAGCTTTTGAAGATGACTAATGTGGACATATTACAATAACATATTTAGAACTTAACCAATGTAAACATTTTACAATAACATATTTAGTGCTTAAACATCAATGATAACCAATGTAATCAATTTATAACATATTTAGCCCTTAAACATCAATGATAACCAATGTAATCAATTTATAACATATTTAGAATTTAAACTTCAATGATAACCAATGTAATTAATTTATAACATATTTAGAATTTAAACTTCAATAATAACCAATGTAATCAATTTATAATATATTGAGACAATATTTGTTGTGGTGTGTCTCCCATAAGATTATAAAAATTACTAGGGGGTCCCTTTAGTGAATTAAGACCAGAATAATTATTTTCTAGGTGACCACTTCTTTATTCATCAAAGGGAGTACCCACAGTCTCTATTTATTTTGACAAACAAGGAATAAGAATATATATATCTTCTTATTTTACAACTGCTTATTGCAATTTGATTATTGCATGTAGGTGACAATACACATTACTTTTATAAAATAAATCTCGGTGGCACTTTGATCAGTTAGCAACTTGGGGGAAGAAAGGCATGACTTTAATTTAATAATATTTACCTGTAAGCCAATCCAATAATAGGTGAATATCTTTTAAGGAAAAAAAAATTTTTTTTCAAAAGGTGAAAAGGAAAAGAGAAAAAAAAATTGAGCTCAACTGTACAAACAGACAAACAGACAACAGACAAACATATAAGACAATTTATAAAATTAGAGTGCATTCAAATATATTGGGTCAAATTGAATTATAATATCTTTTTTATGATTATTAGATTTATAATTGCATATGACTGGTCAAAAACTTTGGAATAATCAATTAACAGAGATCTCTTGAGATTAGAATCAGAAGGAATAAAAGGACTTTTATACCTGTAAATATAAAAAGAGCATTTTGAAGTTGTCCCCCACCTTTATAAATTTTTTACCATAAATCTATAATTATTATTTCTCTGGGGGCATCATCTCAGTCCTGGACCTTGCTGTGGATTTGTTGGTCATTGCTGGTGAGGTGGGTACTCAGGTGCTGCTGGCTCATCACTCTCAGTGGGGGTGCTATTCCTGGCCTTTGAGATGTTGGCGGTTCCACCGGTGTGATCCACAGTCTCACATTCCAGGAAGGCAGCCACAAGGTTTTGTTATTGTCTGTTAGGAAACAGGCAAAACCTTTCTCCCAAGTTATTAAGGCAGGAAGAATTTTTTGACATATGGCCTTTTGTAACCTTAAAAACAAGTTTAATAATTTAGGTTCTAAGGTAGAGCAGAGTCAACCAAGCTGCATAAGAGGAATAACTTAAAATATTAAGAGGTTGAGGAGGGAAGTTTTCAATCACAAATATAATGGCTAGCAAATCTGACCTCAGTGGATTAAGGCCCAAGTTGGTAGCGTTCAGGGGAGAGACAATCACCCCTTTGACAGGCCTCACAGAGAGTGGTACCTACACATTCTCATGATATTAAGTTAGTTGTCCCTTTATGGGGAAAAGATGGGATGTACATTTGTATGTCTTTTAACAAATTTATCACAGCATCCTTAGGTACTGGGTACATAGCTTGATTTAACAGTGACTTAAGTAATTTGGCAGAGTTACGCTGCTCTGTTTACAGAGACTGACCCATAGTTATAACTCAGCAAAGATAGAAAATTACCCCCAGCTGGACACTCTTACCACCAGTGTCCCTCGTCTGAGTCCTGAAATCCTCCTGGGAGATCCGTGTGTTATCTCTTTTACTCCAAGTTTGTCTCACAGGCGAGTTCACCTGTGGATCCAATTCACATCCATGTTGGGTGCCAAATGTAGAGAACAGGAGAAGGGGATGTTACCAGAGCCTCTGCAGTAAGTACTAGTCTCCTGTGAGCCATGGCCGCACACAGTGAATGACAGGAAAGGTAGACAAATGAGACTGAGAAGAAGCTGAGCTTTGGGTCTGATCAGTGCTGCTCTGGGCAGCAAAGACAAAACCCCCTAGCTTGCAGCACCTTTTATTCAGTACATGGGGAAACAAATGTAACAAGTGACAATGCAGAGTTCAGTGTTTCACATTGGGATAAACAAGGTGTAACAAAAGGCTGGGGGGCAGTGGAAATCTAAGAACAATGAGGAACTATGCAGATGAAGATTTGGTTCCTCCCTGGTGTCTCCCACAGGTGTGGCCTTGTCCTGGAGATTGCACCATGGGGGGGGGGGGGGGCATTGAGGTCTCAGTTGTCACCAGCGGCCAAAATACAATTATGTCTGGAATGTCCTAGCTGGGCTGCAGGCAAAAGAACTAGGCCTACTCAAATGATTTTTCCCTAGAATTATGTAGCATTGCTCCCAACAGTGCGCCTAGTGCAAGACATGATTAATAAATCTAGAGAGGAGCTCAGGAACATGATGGAATCCCAACATAAGAAACAAGTGGAATCCATAAAACAGATGCAAATAGATTTTCAGGACATGAAAAACTCCACTGAAAGTCTACACAGCAGAATGAGCCAATGTGAGGACAGAATTTCAGGTATAGAAGATAAGATTGCAATTAGTGATCAGGAAAAGAAAAATTGCTTCAAAATTATAAGGGAACATGAGAAATCAATCCAGCAGCTGCTAGATGATGCAAAAAAGGATAACATAAGATTGATTGGGCTCAATGAAGAAACAGGAGAGAGTGCAGATGACATAAAAAATCTCTTCACAGAAATAATGGCACAAAACTTCCCAAGCAGGGGAAAAGAGCTTGACATACAGATAAGTGAGGCATATAGGACTCCAAATAGCCTTGATCAAAAAAAATCTACATATAAGCATATAATTGTTAAGATTCCAGAAACTCAACAGAAGAACAGAGTTCTACAAGCAGTCAGAGAAAAGAAACAAATCACATACAAAGGAAAGCCCATCAGAATCACAGCAGACTTCTCAACACAAACCATCAAGGCAAGAAGAGCTTGGAGTGACATATTCCAAGCCCTAAAAGAAAACAGCCTCCAACCCAGATTGATGTACCCTGCAAAAATATCTTTCAAAATGAATGCAGAAATAAGATACTTTCATGACAAAGAGCACCTTAGGAACTTCGTGAATATCAAACCAGCACTCCAGAGAATCTTACACAATATCCTAGGAACAGACATTGAGGATCACAAGCCCAGGAAGCAAAGCAGAATGAACCCATCTGGCATGACAAGAAATTAAATGTAAAGGGGGAGAACCCAACAAAAAGGAAAAGTCATGGCAATGACAGGCCAATATGTTTGAGTTATCACCATCAATGTTAATGGTCTCAATTCACCAATCAAAAGAAATAGACTGGCAGAATGGGTCAAGAAGCAAAATCCAACAATATGCTGCATACAAGAAACACACTTACTTCAAAAGGAAACTCATAGACTGAAAGTGAAAGGGTAGAAAACAATACTGCATGCAACAGGAACCTGAAAAAAAGCAAGAGTAGCTATCCTCTTTGCAGATCAAGTAGATTTCAAACCAACACTGATTAAGAGAGCTAAAGAAGGACACTAAATCCTTGTAAAGGGAAGAATCCAAGAGGAAGAGATGACAATCATAAATATCTATGCACCAAACACTAGTGCGCCCAACTATAGAAAACAAATACTAATGGACAGGAAAAGTCATATATGCACTAATACAAGGGAGACCTCAACACCCCACTGTCACAAATAGATAGATCAACTAGACTAAAAATAAGGAATGAAATACTAGAACTCAATCGAACTCTTGAACAAATGAACTTAACAGATGTTTACAGAGTCTTCCACCCCACAAAATCAGAATACACATTCAGGGTCATTCTCCAAAATAGACAACATACTCACCCATAGAACATGTTTCAGTAAGTGCAAAGGAATTGAAGTTATGCCCTGTATATTATCAGACCATAGTGCGATGAAATTGGAGATCCATAGCAAAAGAAACTCAAAAAATTTCATAAACATGTGGAAAGTGAACAACACACTTCTGAATAACCAATGAGTCACAGAGGAAATTAAAGAAGAAATCAGACAGTTCCTTCAAGTAAATGACAATGACAATACAACATATCGGAATCTATGGGACACAATGAAAGCTGTCTTATGAGGGAAATTTATAGCAGTGAATATGCATATTAGGAAAACAGAACGATCCCAATTAAACAACCTGATGCTGAACCTCAAGCTTCTAGAAAAGGAAGAGCAGGACAACCCCAAAGCTCATACAAGGGAGGAAATTATAAAGATCAGAGGAGAAATCAATGCAATGGAGACTAAGAGAATGACACAGAAAATCAAAGAAGCCAAGAGTTGGTTCTTGGAAAGAATGAACAAAATTGACAAACATTTAGCCAACCTTGTCAGAAAAAGGAAAGAAAAGGCCCAAATCCATGCAATTAGGAATGAAAAGGGTGAAATTACAACAGACCCAGCAGAAATCCAGAGGATCATCAATACCTACTTCCGGAAGCTATATGCCAATAAGATGGACAACACAGAAGAAATGGACAGATTTCTAGATACATATGAATTACCAAAGTTGAATGAAGAAGACCGAAAAATTCTGAACAACCTAATATGAACAAATGAAATTGAAAATGTAATTAAAACTTATCAACTCAGAAAAGCCCAGGCCCTGATGGCTTCACTGCTGAATTCTACAAGACATTTAGAGAGGAACTGCTGCCACTACTGTTTAAACTCTTCAATGAAATTGAAAGAAAAGCAATACTCCCAAATTCATTCCTGGAAGCAAGCATCACCTTGATCCTCAAACCAGAGAAAGTCCCAACTGAAAAAGAGATCTATAGGCCAATCTCACTAATGAACATAGATGCAAAAATCCTTAATAAGACAATGGCAAACAGAATGCAGAAGATCATCAAGAAGATCATACACCCTGATCAAGTGGGATTCATCCCAGGGATGCAGGGATGCTTCAATATATGAAAATCAATTAATGTAATACACTATATCAATAGAGCCAAGGACAAAAACCATATGATTATCTCCATAGATGCAGAAAAAGCATTTGAGAAAACCCAACATGTATTTATGGTAAAAACCCTACAAAAAATTGGAATAGACAGTCTGTACCTCAAACTGATAGAAACCATCTATGAAAAACCAACAGCCATTATCTTACTAAATGGTCAAAAACTGAAATCCTTCACACTAAAATCAGGAACAAGACAAGGATGCCCACTATCACCACTCTTGTTCAATATGGTTCTGGAAACATTTGCCACGGCACTTAGACAAGAGAAAGAAATAAAAGGAATAAAGATAGGTAATGAAGAAGTCAAATTGTCATTAGTTGCAGATGACATAATACTCTATATAGAAGACCTCAAGAACTCCACCAAAAGTCTTCTAGACCTAATAACCAAATTCAGTCAAGTAGCTGGTTACAAGGTCAACACACACAAATCAATAGCTTTCCTCTACACCAATGACAGACTCACTGAGAGAGAAATAGGGCAAATAATTCCTTTCACAATAGCATCCAAAAAACTGAAATACCTAGGAATCATCCTAACGAAAGAAATCAAAGACCTCTTCTCTGAAAACTATGGCACTCTGAAAAGAGAGATTGAAGACAGTATCAGAAAATGGACTGAGATCCCCTGCTCCTGGGTTTGAAGGATTAATATAGTGAAAATGGTCAAACTTCCAAAACTGCTATATAGATTTAATGCAATTCCAATTGAGATCCCAGCAACATACTTCATGGACCTTGAGAAAACAATCCAAAAATTCATTTGCAGTAAGAAGAGACCCAGAATAGCAAAAGTAATTCTAGGTAACAGAGACATGGCAGGGGGTATCACAATCCCCAACCTGCAACTCTACTACAAAGCTACTGTGATAAAAACAGCATGGTACTGGCAAAGAAACAGACTTGAGGACCAGTGGAACAGATTAGAAGATGCAGAAACAATGCCAGACACACTCAGCCATCTTATCTTTGATAAAGGAGCCAAACACCCTCACTGGAGGAAAGATAGCCTCTTTAATAAATGGTGCTTTAAAAAATTGGGCTTCAACTTGCCAAAGATTAAAACTAGACTTGTATCTCTTACCATGCACTAAACTGAAATAAAAATGGATTAAAGATCTAAATATTAAAATAGAAACGCTGAACCAGCTGGAACAGAGGTTAGGTAGAACCCTTGAAGACATCAGTTCAGGAAAAGATTTCATGAACAGAACCTCAGTTGCCCGTGAACTAGCACAAACAATCAACAAATGGGCTCTCTTCTTATTAAAAAGCTTCTGCACAGCAAGAGAAACTACCAGCAGTGTGAAGAGACAATCCACAATGTGGGAAAAAATCTTCACCTGCTCTTCCTCAGACAAAGGTCTACTATCTCAAATCTATAAACAACTTAAAAAGATCAGACCTCCCAAATTTAAAGGCCCAATCCAAAAATAGGCATCTGAAATGAACAGTCATTTCTCAGACAAAGAAGTAGAAATAGCAAATAAATACATGAAAAAATGTTTAACATCACTGGTCATTCGAGAGACGCAAATGAAGACAATGCTGAGATTCCACTTCACTCCAGAAAGAATGGTTGCTATCATGAAATCAACCAATAACAAGTGATGGCGTGGCTGTGGGGAAAGAGGAACCCTGCTCCACTGCTGGTGGGAGTGTAGACTGGTGCAAGCACTGTGGAAATCAGTATGGAGATACCTCAAAGAACTAGGACTGAAAGTCCCATTTGACCCAGCTATTCCACTGCTGGGGATCTTCCCCAAAGAATTAAAAGAATCATACCACAGTGATATATGTGTGCCCATGTTCATAGCAGCACAGTTTGTAATAGCTAAAACATGGAAACAGCCCAAGTGCCCATCAAGTGGAGACTGGATAAAGAAAATCTGTTTTTTTTTTTTAATGAAATGTGTTACTACTCAGCCATCAAAAATGAGAAATTAGAGACACTTATAGCTAAGTGGATGCACATTGAGGTGATACTCTTAAATGAAATAAATAGGACACAGATGTGTAAATACCGAATAGTCTCTCTGGTCTGAGAAACTGAAAGTGTAAATAAGGACTAAATGTATAATAGGTACTGTGAAATAGGAAGAAAAGGGGCAAAGCCAAGGAAGTGGGAGGGCTAGGGGAAAGGATAGAAGGGAATGGGATTAATATGAGAAAATGAAAAAATAGGAACAAAATCTTTGTAAATAGAGATTACTGAAGGGGTTGATGAGAGGGCTGGGCAAGGGTGAAAAATAAGAACCAAAAGAAACTATGTATAGGTTCAAATTTCCAATGATGAATGTCATTATGTTGTATTCCTAAATTGTACCAATGATTAGAATGAATAATCGATAATGTAAAATAGGAAGAAAAGGTCCAAGGGGTAGGGGTAGTGGGAGGGGCAGGGGAAAGGAAAGAAGGGAAAGGAAAAATGCTGAGAAATGGAAAAAATGGAAATAAAGCCTTTGTAATTAGGGAAGGGTGGAGGGCATGAAGGGAGGGCTAGGAATGGGGAAAAAATAAGAACCAAGATGCATCATGTAAAAGTACAATTTCCAATGAGAAATGTAATTGTGTTGTATACCTACAATGTGCCAATAAAAGAGTTTAATAGAAAGAAAAACAAAGCAATTCTAAACTCTTTTGGCAGGTTTGGTTTCTTCTTAGGCCTCTCTTCTTTGGTTATAGACCACCACTTTCTTTCTGTGTCCTTACATGGGCATCTCTCTATGGTGTCTTTGTCCTAACTTCCAATTTTCACAGGGAGACCAGTTATATTGGATTAGGTAGGTCTAATGACCTCATTTAACTTAATCACCTTTTTCATGTTCTTATTTCCAAATACAGTTACATTCTGTGACATTGAGTATTAATTTTTGAACGTACAAATTGGAGATAATGGTGAGGTACAGAATTCAGCCCATCAGAAGTGCATTTCCTAACACTTATATAACCAGAATAATATCTATGGGTGTGTTCATTATAAATAGCTTTAGCCATTATAAGCATCCTTTAATGAACATTTTAGGCATAAATCTGAAAGAATATTTCTGTGGTATTAAATATTTTAAGAGTGAGACTGTAGGGTGCCTTTATTTTTTATTTATAGTTTTTATAGCTCTTGCTTGGTTGTATTCCTGAAAGCTTCACAAACTCTCTCAAAATTGGTAATTGGTAGGGTTATTTTGCTTACAAAATAAGTGAAATATGGCTCTATCTTTGAATTTATTTAATTATGATTCAATATAATTTCTTGATTGCATTTCTTTTATATATTTATTATCTTTTTAATTTTCTTTTTCTGTAAACTGCTGGTTTATCTATGTTACTGGCTTTCCATTGGGTGTTTGGTTTTCTTAAATGATTTTCATGTGACTGTCATCATCTCACATTTCTTTAGGTGTCCCTATATTTTTACATCACTAATTAGCTTGTCATTATCTTTAGGCTGCACATTAGGAATGAGCTACAAACTATGTGCTTCTTGGATCTTTCCTTACAAAAAAATGAATTAGGAAAATGTCCTAAATTTTGAGCTTACTCATCCATATGTAACACTCATCATTCAACATTCAAATTGCTTTTTACTTTCTTGTCTTCTTCAATTAATTAATTAATTAATCAACTAAATTATTATCTTGAGAGCAGAGACCTTGATTTGTTTATTAAAGATGCCCAGGTAATTAAGAGCGTCTGACTTTAAAAAGTTCTCAATGCATACTGGTTGTGAGGAAAATGTAACACTTTCTATAACAACACATGTAGATTTATTTTTGTTTTTCAGTTTTTAGAAGGTATTTCAATTACTTTTAGGTGGAAGCCATGTATATTGTTCAGTGGTAGTTAATTATGAAGATTTAATTGTCTCCTTCCTTTAGTAGAGGCAATTCTGCATAGAAGTTTAGGGCTTGGTTTCAGGAACTTGTGAGTTTGAATTCTTCTACCATTTTTAGCTTTGTGATTTTTCTCCAAGGGCCTTAAATGCATCCAACTGCAAAACAAGGACAAAGGTAATATTATCTACCTCACAGAGTTGTTGAGAGGATTATAACAGTTAATGTCTGTGAAACACTGAACAGTGGAATTAGAACCCTAAAGCTGCCATCAATTTTAACATCATCATTAGAAACTAGAGCTTTTTTTAGAATGTTGTGAATTGGGAATATTTTTATTGACCTTTAACTTTTTAAGGATGATGAGGTGATATATACTTATTAGACTGCTGTGGAAATTAAGATAGCATGACTACAATATACAATCATTGTGTAAAAAAGAAATACATGAATTAATTCACAATGGATTACACTTTAGCTGTATATGTGCATTCCTGAGTTTACACCTCTGCACGCATTCTTCCATACATACTAGCTACTCCCAGCCTATTAAACTTCTCCTTAGAAAGTGAAGGCATTTGGAATTGTTGCTCACTCTCTAATATTTCTAAGCTGTCATTTTGCAATTTAGGGTTTTCTTTTCCCTTTTCTAATGCTACTGATACTTGTTTTAATATTATTTAACCTACAGAAAATACTTGAGAATCATGATATACTCAGAACTGTGCCTTGGTCTACCAGAGGGTTGGTTCTGGCCAAGAATAAAAATGACAGCAGGATTTTAGTTATTTTAGTGATGCCAGGTTATTCTAGGTCCCATTTAGAATGGAACACATTTTTTTATGGTAGAGTCACTTTTGTGATTGAAAGCTCCTAAATACTGAAATTTCAGAACTCAGATGTAGTGTTTCTTAACATGTTGTCATATCTGAAATTGGAGGAACATTTGAGTACATTTTTACATTTTTCACAAAAAAACTTATGGAAATATAAACACTATGGAAAGAATAAGCCACTGTTGTTTATTCTCTTTTTTTGAGTATGTTGGTTTCTGATTACTTTCTAATATAAAGGCTAATGTATTTGAACCTGTTTAACAAAAAGAAACACCAAGGAAATTCAGAAGTATTGATGTTTGGTAGTATTCCACACAAATATAAAGATATGAAGATATTGAGGATATGAAAGAAAAAGTTGGAGTCTGAGAGAGAGATAAAGATAGATAAATAGAGCAAGAGAGAGACAGAGACAGAGATAAATACAGAGAGAGGGGAGGGAGGAGGAAGAGACTGAGAGACTAGAATAACTTAACTTCTGATATTTTGAATTTGAACTAAGTGTTCTGGTGCTGCTTTGTGAGGAAAACATCTCAAACATCTCTCATAGTGTGAGTCAACCTATACCTTAAAAAATCTGAACTGTACTTTATTGCATTTATGTGTGTTAATGTGGTTATCTGTAGGTCATATAATCATAAATTATTTTAATGTTTAATTATATTTTATGGAGTTTTGAAAATAATTAACTATATGTTTAACAAGAAGTAAGACAAGAAAAAGGTGTCTATTAGGTTTCTACCCCCACAAGAAATTGGCTTGTAGTAGCTATCCAAGTCCCCTGATCTTTCATGAAACAATCTGTGTTTCAGAAAAATTAGAATGAAGCAATATAGAATTATTCAAAGTCAATAAAATTGACTGGATTTTAACTGCAGCATCAATAAAATCAGAAGAAATGAAAAGATGGTGTTACTTCTGGTGATTTCAGCTTGGGAAAATAAACTCTAAGAGAAAAAAATCAACAATTCCCCAAACTTCAATTTTAGGAAGAGAAAAATCTAAGCCTTTTCTCAAACTTCATACAGATATAAGTCAGAAGCTTCAGTACACTAAACATTTATTCACTGTCTACTGTGTAACTACAAGATACCATGACACACTGAGGATTTTTTCAAGAATTGTAGAGAATGTGTTTTAAATTTTAAAAAATTCCTGGGAGGATATAAGACAAAATAATCCATGTTTATTCTGAGATTATGAACAATAGTTCTCATTTTGCTTTGTGGTCTATTTATAAGTATGTAGTATATTGTTTCTCTGTCTCTCTTTGTCTGTCTCTGTCTCTATCTCTGTGTTTCTCTGTCTCTCTCTGTCTCTGTCTCTCTCTCACTCTCTCTCTCATGTGTGTCTGTGTGTGTGTGTGTGTGTGTGTGTGTTGTATTTATATGATTTTACTATCCACTTTTGATCCTAATACTCTTTTGTAAACTTTATTTTTTCTTTCTCCATAGTTCTGTCCTCCTTGATAACAGCATATTAGGGGGACAGGGGAATTTTATGCTTCATTTGTACACTCCTTCCTGTCCTTGCCTGAATCTCATACTATTGCTAATTTAAAGACCACCTATTTCAAGAAGTATCACCTCTTCTCTGAAGTCTTCTTTGATTCTCAATTTTTAAAAGTTTGTCTCTTTCACTAATGGTTAATTTGTGAAAAGAGGCCTGGGATGCTATCTATGTACCTTAGGAACTTATCCAATATACTTCTTTACATTTTAAAGCAATTTCTAATAAATTGTTTTAGTCTATGAGAAATGGTAAATATCTCTATTTTTATTATGTAGAAAAACAAAAGACTAAACAATTTATTCAAATTTCTAAGGAGCCAAGGATAAGAAGACACTATTTATGATTTTTAATAAAACTTTATATTTAGCATGTACGGCTACATGTAAATTTATTTTTGTTTAAAACTATTTTTCTCTATTTTTCTCTATGTAGATCATAAATTCTCTGATTTCAGGGATGTTTTAAGAGTTAAGCATATGGTGGACTAAGAGTATAGTGTACATAATAGGCACTCTAATGTATGTGTGTGTGCATGTTTATGTTTGTATGTGTGTGTGTGTGTGTGTGTGTATGAGTGTGTTGTGTGCTGTAGGCAGTGTGTGTGTTTATTGAGCATCAAATTCAGGACCTCGGTCATGCTAGACAAATGTTCTCTACCAGTGAGATATACCCCAGGATTAATAATGTTCATTGTTTAAAATTTTGACGTACTTTTTAAAAATTAAATTCTTTTATTGGTACATTGTAGGTATACAACACAATTACATTTCTCATTGGGAATTGTACCTTTACATAATGCATCCTGGTTCTTATGTTTTCCCCATTCCTAGCCCTCCCTTCACCCCCTCCACCCTTCCCTATTTACAAAGACTTTATTTCCATTTCTCATCATTTTGCTTTCCCTTCTTTCCTTTCCCCTGCCCCTCCCACTACCCCTACACCTTTGGACCTTTTCTTCCTATTTTGAATTATTGATTATTCATTTTAATCATTGGTACATTTTAGGTATACAATATAATGACATTCATCATTGGAAATTTGCACCTTTACATAGTCTCTCTTGGTTCTTATTTTTCACCCTTGCCCAGCCCTCCCTTCAACCCCTCCAGTCCTCCCTATTTACAAAGATTTTGTTCGTAGTTTTCCATTTTCTCATATTAATCCCATTCCCTTCTACCCTTTCCTCTAGCTCTCCCATTTTCTTCCCCTTTGCCACTTTTCTTCCTATTTCACATTACCTATTATACATTTTTAGTCCTTATTTACACTTTCAGTTTGTCACACCAGAGAAGTTATTCGGTATTTACACATGTGTGTTCTATTTATTTCACTTAAGAGTATCATCACAATGTGCATTCACTTAGCTATAAATGTCTCTAATTTCTCATTTTTTATGGCTGAGTAGTACCCCATTTTATTAAAAAAACAGATTTTCTTTATCAAGTCTTCAGTTGATGGGCATTTGGGCTGTTTCCAAGTTTTAACTATTACAAACTGTGCTGCTATGAACATGGGCACACATATATCACTGTGGTATGATTCTTTTAATTCTTTGGGGAAGATCCCCAGCAGTGGAATAGCTGGGTCAAATGGGACTTTCAGTCCTAGTTCTTTGAGGTATCTCCATACTGATTTCCACAGTGGTTGCACCAGTCTACACTCCCACCAGCAGTGGAGCAGGGTTCCTCTTTCCCCACAGCCCCGCCATCACTTGTTATTGGTTGATTTCATGATAGCAGCCATTCTTTCTGGAGTGAAGTGGAATCTCAGCATTGTCTTCATTTGCATCTCTCGAATGACCAGTGATGTTGAACATGTTTTCATGTATTTTTTGCTATTTCTACTTCTTTGTCTGACAAGTGTCTGTTCATTTCAGATGCCCATTTTTGGATTGGGTCTTTAAATTTAGGAGGTCTGATCTTTTTAAGTTGTTTATAGATTTGAGATAGTAGACCTTTGTCTGAGGAAGAGCAGGTGAAGATTTTTTCCCACATTGTGGATTGTCTCTTCACACTGCTGGTGGTTTCTCTTGCTGTGCAGAAGCCTTTCAATAAGAAGAGATCCCACTTGATGATTGTTTGTGATAGTTGATGGGCAACTGAGGTTTTGTTCATAAAATCTTTTCCTACACCGATGTCTTCAAGGGTTCTACCTAAACTCTGTTCCAATTGGTTCAGAGTTTCTATTTTAATATTTAGATCTTTAATCCTTTTTGATTTTAGGTTAGTGCCTGGTGAGACATAGAGGTCTAATTTTAATCTTTGACAAGTTGAAACCCAAGTTTTCCAGCACCATTTATTAAAGAGGCTATCTTTCCTCCAGTGAGGGTGTTTGGCTCCTTTATCAAAGATGAGATGGCTGAGTGTGTCTGGCATTATTTCTGCATCTTCTAATCTGTTCCACTGGTCCTCAAGTCTGTTTCTTTGCCAGTACCATGCTGTTTTTATCACAGTAGCTTTGTAGTAGAGTTGCAGGTTGGGGACTGTGATACCCCCTGCCATGTCTCTGTTACCTAGAATTGCTTTTGCTATTCTGGATCTCTTCTTGTTCCAAACGAATGTTTGGATTGTTTTCTCAAGGTCTGTGAAGCATGCTGCTGGGATCTCAATTGGAATTGCATTAAATATATATAGCAGTTTTGAAAGTGTGGCCATTTTCACTATATTAAACTTTCCTACCCAGGCGCAGGTTGATGTCTGTTCATTTTCTGATATCATCTTCAATCTCTCTTTTCAGAGTGCCATAGTTTTCAGAGAAGAGGTCTTTCATTTCTTTCATTAGGATGATTCCCAGGTATTTCAGTTTTTTGGATGCTATTGTGAAAGGAATTATTTGCCCTATTTCTCTCTCAGAGAGTCTGTCATTGGTGTAGAGGAAAGCTATTGATTTGTGTGTGTTGACCTTGTAACCAGCTACTTGACTGAATTTGGTTATTAAGTCTAGAAGACTTTTGGTGGAGTTCTTGAGGTCTTCTCTATACAGTATCATGTCATCTGCAACTAATGACAATTTGACTTCTTCATTACCTATCTTTATTCCTTTTATTTCTTTCTCTTGTCTAATTGCTGTGGCAAATGTTTCCAGAACCATATTGAACAAGAGTGGTGATAGTGGGCATCCTTGTCTTGTTCCTGATTTTAGTGTGAAGGATTTCAGTTTTTGACCATTTAGTAGGATACTGGCTGTTGGTTTTTCATAGATGGCTTTTATCAGTTTGAGGTAGAGACCATCTATTCCAGTTTTTTGTAGGGTTTTTATCATAAATGCATGTTGGATTTTGTCAAATGCTTTTTCTGCATCTAAGGAGATAATCATATGGTTTTTGTCCTTGGCTCTATTTATATAGTGTATTACATTGATGGATTTGCATATGTTGAAGCACACCTGCATCCCTGGGATGAATCCTACTTGATCAGCATGTATGATCTTCTTGATAATCTTCTGCATTCTGTCTGGCAGTAGCTTATTAAGGATTCTTGCACCTATGTTCGTTAGTGAGATTGGCCTATAGTTCTCCTTTTCGGTTGAGCCTTTCTCTGCTTTGGGTATCAAGGTGATGCTTGCTTCCAAGAATGAATTTAGGGGTATTGATTCCCTTTCAATTCATTGAAGAGTTATATAGTAGTGGCAGCAGTTCCTCTCTAAATGTCTTGTAGAATTCAACAGTGAAGCCATCAGGGCCCGGGCTTTTCTTAGTTGATAAAGTTTTAATTATGTTTTCATTTTCATTGGTTGATATTGAGTTGTTTAGAATTTTTAGGTCTTCTTCATTCAACTTTGTTAATTCCTATGTATCTAGGAATCTGTCCATTTCTTCTGTGTTGTCCATCTTATTGGCATATAGCTTCTGGAAGTAGGTATTGATGATCCTCTGGATTTCTGCTGAGTCTGTTGTAATTTCACCCTTTTCATTCCTAATTGCATAGATTTGGGCCTTTTCTTTCCTTTTTCTAACAATGTTGGCTAAAGGTTTGTCAATTTTGTTGATTCTTTCAAAGAACCAACTCTTGGCTTCATTGATTTTTTGTATCATTCTCTTAGTCTCCATTGCATTGATTTCTCCTCTGATCTTTATAATTTCCTCCTTTGTATGAGCTTTGGGCTTGTTGTGCTCTTCTTTTTCTATAAACTTGAGGTTCAGCATCAGGTTGTTTATTTGGGCTTGTTCTGTTATCCTAATATGCGTATTCACTGCTGTGAATTTCCCTCGTAAGACTGTTTTCATTATGTCCCATAGATTCCAATATGTTGTATTGTCATTGTCATTTAATTGAAGGAACTGCCTGATTTCTTCTTTAATTTCCTGTGTGACCCATTGGTTATTCAGAAGAGTGTTGTTTAATTTCCACATGTTTATGAAATTTTTTGAGTTTCTTTTGCTATGGATCTCCAATTTCATTGCACTATGGTCGATAATATACAGGGGATAACTTCAATTCCTTTGCACTTACTGAAACATGTTCTATGAGTATGTGGTCTATTTTGGAGAATGACCCATGTGCAGCTGAGAAGAATGTGTATTCTGATTTTGTGGGGTGGAAGACTCTGTAAACATCTGTTAAGTTCATTTGTTCAAGAGTTCGATTGAGTTTTAGCATTTCATTACTTATTTTTTGTCTAGCTGATCTATCTATTTGTGACAGTGGGGTGTTGAGGTCCCCCACTACTATTGTGTTAGTGCATATATGACTTTTCATGTCCATTAGTATTTGTTTTATATAGTTGGGTACACTAGTGTTTGGTGCATATATATTTATGATTGTCATCTCTTCCTCTTGGGTTCTTCCCTTTACAAGGATGTAGCATCCTTCTTCATCTCTCTTAATCAGTTTTGGTTTGAAATCTACTTGATCTGCCAAGAGGATAGATACTCCTGCTTTTTTTCAGGTTCCTGTTGCATGCAGTATTGTTTTCTACACTTTCACTTTCAGTGTATGAGTTTCCTTTTGAATTGTGTGTTTCTTGTATGCAGCATATTGTTGGATTTTGCTTCTAGACCCATTCTGCCAGTCTATTTCTTTTGATTGGTGAATTGAGACCATTAATGTTGATGGTTATAACTGAAATGTATTGACTTGTCATTGCCGTGACTTTTTATTTTGTTGGGTTCTCTCTCTTCACATTTAATTTCTTGTCATGCCAGATGGGTTCATTCTGCTTTGCTTCCTGGGCTTGTGATCCTCAATATCTGTTCCTAGGATATTGCGTAAAATTCACTGGAGTGCTGGTTTGGTATTCACGAAGTTCCTAAGGTGCTCTTTGTCATGAAAGTATCTTATTTCTCCATCCATTTTGAAAGATAGTTTTGCAGGGTATATCAATCTGGGTTGGAGGTTGTTTTCTTTTAGGACTTGGAATATATCACTCCAAGCTCTTCTTGCCTTGATGGTTTGTGTTGAAAAGTCTGCTGTGATTCTGATGGGCTTTCCTTTGTGTGTGATTTGTTTCTTTTCTCTGACTGCCTGTAGAACTTTGTTCTTCTCTTGTGTTTCTGGAATCTTAACAATTATATGCCTATGTGTAGATTTTTTTTGATCAAGGCTCTTTGGAGTCCTATATGCTTCATTTATCTGTATGTCAAGCTCTTTTCCCCTGCTTGGGAAGTTTTCTGCCATTATTTCTGTGAAGAGATTTTTTTATGTCATCTCCACTCTCTCCTGTCTCTTCATTGAGCCCAGTCAGTCTTATGTTATCCTTTTTTGCATCATCTAGCAGTTGCTGGATTGATTTCTCATGTTCCCTTATAATTTTGAAGCAATTTTTCTTTTCCTGATCACTAATTGCAATCTTATCTTCTATACCTGAAATTCTGTCCTCACATTGGCTCATTCTGCTGTGTAGACTTTCAGTGGATTTTTTCATGTTCTGGATATCTATTTGCATCTGTTTTATGGATTCCATTTGTTTCTTATGTTGGGATTCCATCATGATCTGGAGTTCCTCTCTAGATTTATTAATCATGTCTTGCACTGGGGGCACAGTTTCTCCTGTTATGTGAGAAATTATTTCTGATTTTATTTTTTCCAGATCCCCTTTTGTTGCCAGTTCAGTGGATCCAGGTGGTTGAGTATCAGAGTGTTCCATCTCATTTCCCTTTGGGCTTGCTGTAGGTAATCTGGAAGTCTGATTTTGAGACTTATTTACATGTTTTCTCATTTTTACTGGGGTAGAGTGCTGTTACCGCCTGCATGGATTTCTTCCTCTGAGCTGGGAGAGGTGGGACCGGGGCTGGGAGCAGAGGTAGGAATGGTGACCCAAAGGTCCTTTCCTGTGGGCTGGGAGCAACGGGAGTGATGGTGACCGGGAAGCCCCTTCCCCTGGACCAGGAGCAGTGGGACAGTGGCTCAGAACCCCCTACCTCTGGGCCGGGAGCATTGGGACTCAGTACCTTGGTCTTGTGGTCTGGTGTCCTCTGCATCTTTGTAGTGTGGAACTAGGTAGCTGCCTGTCTGCAGCAAGGTGATTTCTCATCTTCCGTGCAATTCAGGACCTCGATAGGGCACGCATAGACCTGCGGGTGTGTAGTGGGCTGATTCGGCATCTTCCACAGAACTCCAATTTTGACAATATTTTGAGGCAAACATAATTTAAATGGAAGTCCCATTTGACCCTGCTATTCCACTGCTGGGGATCTTCCCAAAACAATTAAAAGAATCATACCACAGTGATATATGTGGACCCATGTTCATAGCAGCACAGTTTGTAATAGCTAAAACTTGGAAACAGCCCAAATGCCCATCAACTGGAGACTGGATAAAGAAAATGTGGTTTTTTAATAAAATGGAGTACTACTCAGCCATAAAAAATGAACAATCAGAGACATTTGTAGCTAAGTGAATGAACATTGAGGTGATACTCTTAAGCGAAATAAATAGGGCACAGATATATATAAATACTGAATAGTTTCTCTGGTGTGAGAAACAAAGTGTAAATATGTACTAAATGTAGAATAGGTAATGTGAAATAGGAAGAAAAGGGGCAAATGTGAAGGAAATGGGAGGGCTAGGGGAAAGGATAGAAGGGAATGGGATTAATATGAGAAAAATGGAAAAATAGGAATAAAATCTTTGTAAATAGGGAGGACTGGAGGGGTTGAAGGGAGGGCTGGGCAAGGGTGAAAAATAAGAACCAAGAGAGACTATGTAAAGGTGCAAATTTCCAATGATGAATGTCATTATATTGTATACCTAAAATATACCAATAATTAGAATGAATAATCAATAATTCAAAATAGGAAGAAAAGGTCCAAAGGGGTAGGGGTAGTGGGAGAGGCAGGGGAAAGAAAAGAAGGGAAAGCAAAAATGATGAGAAATGGGAAAAATGGAAATACAGTCTTTGTAAATAGGGAAGGGTGGAGGGGGTGAAGGGAGGGCTAGGAATGGGGAAAACATAAGAACCAGGATGCATTATGTAAAGGTACAATTCCCAATGAGAAATGTAATTGTGTTGTATACCTACAATGTACCAATAAAAGAATTTAATTCAAAAAAAATCCAAGTAAATTTTCTTAGCTTATCTTTAGAAAATACATCTCTCAATAATAAAATTGTAGCTTTGTTTAAAAAATATTTAATATTCATAGTAAGGCACATATATCTATTTATTTTAAGATGTAGCATGTAAGATTTAAGAAAGAAAAATTTGAAGATTTAGTGTTTGCCTGACTGGATTTTGGTCTCATTTTGGTTTCAATCCTTTCTATTCCTCAATTCCTCTCTTTTAGAAGGCAAATGTTAACCCTGTCCATTGTATGTTGGAAGTATTTTACTTTTTTAAAAAATTTTTACAGGGCTCACAGCTAAGAGTTTGCCTTGAGACTCAGAGGAAACTTTGGGCTTCTACTGTTCAACAAGACTGGCACTGTTAAGTCTATGACCACAATTACTGACTATGACAAAAATGCATTTTGTATAATGAGATAGACATAAGGCTTTGGGGGGCTAGGTTTAGACCTAAAATGTCTCCCAAACATCTCATGTATTTGGAAGACGACTGTGTCATGGGGGTATCTTACTCATCAGTGGACTCATCCATTGATCAGTTGAGTAGCTAACCATGGTGAATAGCTAAGCATGGTGTCAATAGGTAGCGCCTATTTGAAGGTCAGTCCACAGGGGCATTGCTTGGATGGGTATATTCTTATCCCTAGATTCTCCCTTTGCTCTCTGCTTCCTATCTGCCCTGGGTTGAGCAGCTTTCTTTTGTATTTTTTAACAAAGTTCTCAAATGTGCTATGGGTACTTTGTAGATAGGGTGGCTCTACAGAGTTGTTTTGAATTTTGTACCATATTTTAAGGACTAAAATTTTTTTAGCTGCTTATTGACCAGTCTTCATATAGAATCTTCTGTGAGGAGGATGTTTAACTATGAGCAAAGCAGTCATTTTCAGCTGAAATAAATTTCTGTGGGAGGGAATTAAACTGTCAATAACAAGCTCCCAGCACTCCCAGAGAATAGGGGAATTAGTATCTCTCTTGAGATACTTGGCAGGAAAGACTGGGCAGCAAACACATCATCTGCTATATGACATCAACTCCACCCAACTGCTCAGGCTGCATACCTGGATTCTCCTTTTCTGTATCTACTTTGCTAGTATTTGCTTGATGAAACCTCCAAAATATGGCCAGAAATTGTTCACTTCTCACCATTTCCACTTTTGAAATCTATATTTAAACTATCAATTTTGTTCTCTGGGTGGCAGTTTTTCAATATTTTCCCTGCATTAGCCTTTTACACATAGTTCTATATTCCATTTTCTTCATAGCAGAATAGTCTTCTGAAAAACAAAGCATATATCATATTTTAGAATTTTCCAATTAGTTCCCATTGCAGATAGCATAAAATCAATGTTCTTTATTTCGCTTTACTCTAATAACAGTTGCTGTTTTATTCCACAGCTTCGCAAATTCATTGCATTCATAGTCTCATATAATCCTACAATAGTCTTTTCTACATGTTGTTATTGAAGTTGGGTGCTGTGACACACAACTATAATCCCAGTTTACTCAGAAGGCTGAAACAGGAGGATCACAAGTTTGAGGTCGACCTGGACAGTTTAATGAGATCCTGTTTCAAAATTAAATAAATAAATAATATAAAATAAATTTTAAAAGGGCTGTAGCTCTGTGAAACCCTAACTTTAGTCTCCAGTACCAGAAAAAAAGGGGCTGTTGTTATTGCCAGTATTTTACAGAGAAGTTATGTGCATGTGTTAACTCCCCCCAAAGAATATAATTATTATGTACTGCAAACATTTACTAAAAGAAATCATAACATTGGGAAGTTTAAAAGCCTGGATTTAAGCCCAGTATTGTCTGATTCCAAAGCTCTATATAGTGTTACCATAACTGTCATTAATATGTGTAATCAAAATTTTCAAACTCCGAATTTAACTTTAGATACACATTGTTTTTACTACTTAACTATCTTCTCACCTAAAACATCATCATCATTATTAGAAAATTATATTTTTTCTGAGAATATAATGTAGTTAATAAATACGATTTAATTTTGTGTTTTGTTCTCCTAGGTAATTTGGAAAATGATTGGGTAGTAAGGTAATTTCAAATGGAAAAAGAAAGATACACAGTGTTCAAGTGAGCTGTCAGCATAAACAATTCTGAGCCCAGGAATGAAAGTATATATCCAACCTCTGACCTACAGCACTTCCTACCATGGCTTTCTGCACCCTCCCAGTGGGAGTTTCTTAGAAGGAACACTGCCTCCATTGCTTTAGCCATGTCACATAAAAGCTCTAGACCACTGTTGCCTGAAAGGAATGGAGATTTGTGCCCTGGTAAAAGCAGTCTGAGGTCGCTTTTGACTAATTTGGAGCATGAAGAGCAAGCTGGAGAGTTGGTGAGTTCTGAATCATAATGCAGCTCGAAGGTCCTGCAATCTTTGTCTACTTCAGAACATTAGAACCTGAGGCCTTTTTGTGAGGGGTTGGTTGGGAGTGAGAATTCACCTCCACATTTCACTGAAGCTTTGTATAAACCTGGGTTGCTGCAGATGCTCCATGAATGAAGAAGAAGGAAGTGACATTATTTAGAGATTTTCATCCATTTGGCAACATTATCCTGACTTTGCACACACATAATAAAATAAAACGCGGAAGAACTGCAAGCTAGCATTTATTGACCAGTTCTCAAGCAGCAGTGCATAGTCCAACGTTTCTCCAGTCAGTTGTGTTAATATTGCTGTACCCTCCAGCGGGCTCAGCTTTTCTCCCAGCTTAGTGTAGACCCTGAGAGTTATTATTTCTCCTACCTGGAAACTTTAAAAATGTTTTAAAAGAATATGGCCAGGAATATACTGGCTGATTGTTGATACTGCTTTCATTGATAGTCAAGAAAAGTTAGCAACAAAAATCATCTTCTTGTTTATTACTGAACAGATTAAAAGGAATACCCAGTCTAGTCAGTTTTATCAAGAAGGGTGCAAATGTCAAAAAAGGCCAAATTATTTCAAAGCTGAACTACTTATTTTTGGATAATTAAGAAAAAACCCTTGAATTTAAAGGAAAGTAGAAAGCTTAACAGGAAAGATTTGTAAGTTACAGGATTCTTAATATATTTTTGAAAATATAGACACCAATATCTGCCACATAAATAATAACAAACGTTTTTGTAGATCTAAGAGGAAAGAATGCTTTGCACATGTTATTGCATTTGGCCATGTTAAGTTTTTGTGAATTCGTGAAGTACTATAGTAATAGGAAAAACTGCCGCTCTGAGTATGGCAGGAATTGTGAAATTGTGCTGCTCTATCCAGCACAAAAACACCGAGTCTTTTCCCAAGAAATCCCATACTATTGCATTCCTATAATAACTGAGTTGGCTGAAAGATTCTTCTTGGTATCTTTCTTGATTAGTCTTTACTTAGGGTTATCTATTTCTAAATCAATATGTGCATTTCAGAGTTTTGATCAGTAATCAGCAGAAGAAGGCTAATACAAAAAATGATATGGTTTAATGGTAAAAATAGCCTAAATCATGAGATGAGAATGATGTTGAGGGTAACAATAATAGCAGCCACTATTTATTTTTTACCTTATGCTTAGAATTATTTTAGTGTCTTTTTTCTACACTACATTTATTCTTTGTAACTACCCTGCAGAGTAGACACTGTTCTTCCTGTAATACAGATGAGGGCAATGAAAGAGAGAGGGGTTAAACATCTACCTCAATGGTACTTGATTTTTAAGTGGAATTCTTGGTAGCCTACACATCTGACTTTGGACCCCGTGCCACTAATGATCCTGCAAAGTTGTCTTATGATTGGCATCTTACCCCTTGCCGAGTGAACATAGCCAATGCCATTAATGTTTTTCAATCTGTATCAATGATCTGATACCTGTCATTATTATTCCCATGAAGTTGTTTCCAAAATTAACTGAAATAATATACTTAAAAACATTTTAAAGGATAATGTTCTCTTCAAACTGGAGGTGATATGATTACATTGTATACAATGGTTAGTTACTCAAAGCAATGGCCCATTAAATGGTCAGCAATGAGTATATTTGGTATTCTAATAAACTGAACCACAGTAATAGGCTTCTTCTAGATGTATACACATTAGTTCTTCCCAGAATTCACAAGTAAGTCAAGGCTCAAACTGCCTCTGAACAGTTATTTGGAGATACATAGGCATATTTCTGGAAACAGGGAGGAAATGCTGTAATTGTTTGCACATGCAGGCATTGTCTCAAATATGATTTTGCCATTTCAGAGATTCCCTTGTCATAACTACCAAAATGACACAAGCAGTACTTTTTTGTAATCTCCATATTTGATGCATGAAAGAAGACTTAATTCCTGTTTGAATAAACAACATAATAAGGTTATTGAGATTAGAGACCATTACTATATAAAATTATGTCTAAGTGGCAGATATAATTAACATTGGATTGTAATTACACTAATTACAAGTCACATTAAGACACTCCAGTAATGACAAAGTGAGAACCCTATAATTGAATGGAATAAGTAGGGAAACATGCTGCTCACACTAATTACCTAAATGAGCTAATATGTCTTCAGAGTGACAGTCATGCTCAATGTTATTATGCAGACAAGACATTTGAGTGAGGTACTTTTTTTTTTTTTTTTGGCTAATTTTCTTCCTTTATTCTCTTCAGGACCTATTTCAAGTCATCAGGAGCTTTGAGATTTCTGAATTGAGCCAAAGAAAACAAAAATTTCGCTTAGAGTTTTCTCTAACCTTGTTAAAGAAACACACATATGGCAATGATCTGTAACTAGGTAAGATTTTAGTCTCAGTGTGGGGAATGACACTAGCTGAACACCACCAGCCTGTTCCCCAGACTGGCTAATGCTCTTAAATTTCTGTTCTGCTCTTGCTTTCTAGCTTACTAATCAAATAACTCCAGCTCACCCTTCACTGTGTAGTTTTCAGGATTCAGAATCATTATATTGTGAGTTCCGAAGTACAAAATATGGCTTTCAGCAGCCTGGCTCCAGAGAGGCCATGAGAGTGATAAAACCTGAATTATTCAAGAAAATTAGTATAAGCATTGCACTGGAACTCACATTTCAGTCCAAGCTGCTCAGTGAGAATAGAAACTAATAGTGGAATATGAATTCATGGCCCTGTAAAAATTGTTTACTTTTTGTTGTTTCTTTTCCCCTTTACATTACCTTTCCTTTATATGCCTCCAACTGTCTAGGGCATTGCTTGGGAGAGAAAGAAAAATAAAGGGAACAGACTGAAGCTTTTTAAATACTTCCTTCCAAAAGAGAGGGGTTTATTTTGGTTTTTTTAGGCAGGGGAAATCATAATATGTAGAAAACAGAATTGAATTGATGCATTTACATTGATAAACAATGCTGAGCATAGCTTTTTTTTCTCTTGTGTTGGTGAAGAAATTGTGTCAGGCATACCTTTGAGAGTACAGCTTTGGAAGAGTTTCTGCTCATTCTACTTTTTCTTGTATTGATCTAAATGGGATTTCCCCATCTTCATCCAGAAACAATAATTTTGCATTTAAGAAATTTGGCCTATGGGTTCCTAGTACAAAGCAATCAACCAGATATGTAAGCTTCATTAATAAGTGTATGCTATATGAACATAGCATATATAATATAGAAATATGATAATTTGACCCTCCCACTCTTTTACTTTCTGACATATAACTGTTTTCTTAAAGTACTTCATTTCCAGGGTTATGCAACTCTTAAAATCAATCATATTTTGGACTTAATGTTGAATTTGAATTAAAGTCATATTCAATTAATTCTTTAGTTGTACAAACTCACATAAGCAAGCATCAGGAACGTACAGAAGAGGCTGATTGAAATAAACAGTATCAGAGGCCAGTCTTTTAAGGAACTTGTAAGTCAGAGGCAAATGGAACTTGGCACACTTATCTAAGACATGGAATAAGGTGGTTTAGATTTTGTGTTTAGCACCATCCCACTTTCAGTGATGATTTTGCAAATTATTCATTATCTCTGTTTTGTTATGATGTTAGTTTCAGTGGTTACTTGCAACTCCTTTAGTCTTTGAAGTTTAAAGCAGGTCAGAAAGTTATGTCATTTTATGTCTCTAAGTCCTGGTAAATAAGTTAGCAAACTTGGCAGAACCGTCATATACCCCAGACCAGGATTGGCAAACTTTTTCTGTGCAGAGCCAAATATGGATCACATATGGCCTCTGTCACAGTTTTTCACAACCCTTTAAGGAATGAAAAAACCCTTTTTAGTTTACTGTTTACTAACTGAAAACACACACACATACACACACACACACAATTGTTTGTATAGAGTTATTACCCAGGGCTGTATACTATCAGGCCACAAGCAAAGTTTGGCCAATAAGAGGTATTTGGCAGACTCTGAACTAGACAAGTATAATTGAACATGTATTTAGTGAAGATTGCTCATTTTTAGGAACTAAGTAGAAAGCTACTTTAAACTTTTCACAAAACACTGAAATATAAAATGAATACAATAAATACTCAAAGTCATAGATAACTTTATTCTATTTATACTTGAATACGTTGCTATATTGTGGGTATCTGAGCTTGAAAGGGGCAATGGAGGCTTTGCCATAGACTATGGGGAGCAAGGGCTCATGGGCCCAAAGCCTTGGTGAGGAATCTGTGCAAAGGATACAGATTGGGGCCTGGGCACACCTAAGGGGTTAATTAGATAGGTAACTACGCCAAAGATAAGATGATCCAGGTTCCAGAAAGCATTATAAATATAAAAATAGATTAAAAACTAAAGTTTCCAATACAAATAGGCAAAGAAATATAGGAAAATGTAAATTGTGGTACACAGTCTCCACAAAAAGAAACCAGGAATTCTTGAAGAAATAGTTGATTCTAGAACAGAAACAGGAAACATAAGATTCTAGAAGAATTCTGTTTGTGTTGTCATACCAGAAACAAACAAATCACAGAATAATCAGGTCATGTTGACAAGATACAGAAACCAGTTTGAAGAGATTCACACTGGAATGATCAAGGATCATTTGGGGAGACTGAGCTGAGTGGGTTGCTATATCGAAAGGCTCAATAACTGTAATCTATCAGGAGAAAAGGAGCAGGAGACAAGAGAATGTGGGGAGAGGAATAATACAGATGGAAAATATCTTCATTATCAAAAGTGGTTTAACACCTAGAAAATAATTTGCTATTTCCAGCCAGTGCTTGCACTAAATTCTTAGTAAACATTGTAGTGGAAACCTTGGTTCCCCTCTTGCTATCCCAGTCTCCCCTCCAGCACACATGGATCTACAATGCTTTCACCTTTTCCAAGCACACCAGCCTATTTGTTCTCTTACGCTATTGGAGTACTGCATATGTAATAAGTCAGACCAATTGTAAAGCCAGTCGAATAGATCAGTGCCAGGATTCTCCCCTATTTCTGCTCTAGTGGATTTTCTACTGTAATTCTAATGTCTAAATTCTCAATAGGCAGACAGATTTCTATCCCCGAGGACTCTTTACCTAGACTTTGATCTCTAACATGGACTGCTCAGTGCATAAAGCTGCAGGGAATGGACCCTCAGCCCCTGTTACTTGTGTATCATCTCATGCTGAAAGACTTCCTCACAGATCATCTGTTTCTTAGTTCTAGACCAAGTGTGATTTAAAAAACATTTTTGAAATGCAATCATAATTAGTTTCTTTCACTGATACTGAGTTGATGTGTGCAGTTCTTTGGTATCCTGTATATTATCTTCCTCTCACTGCCTTCGAATTCACTGGCTTCTGCTTTCCTTGCGCTTCTTGCTTTCCTGCCATCTCTTAAGTTGCCTCTTGCCCATGTTATGGTAGCTGTGAGTCAGTATTCCTAGTATCACTCAACCATGGTTTTTTTTTTTTTATTTTAAGGGATACCCTGGCATCACATACCCTTCCATCTGCCAAGTACAGTATTGCTTTAAATGGCCTTGGACTTGAAATGCTGATTATGGAATCCACTAATAGATGTTGTTTTGCATTGCCTGGTAGTGATCCAAAGAGTTAATGGTGAAGTTCTGAAGTTAAAAATCTCATCTTAACTCTAATGTTGGACAAGTTACTTAACCTTTCTGAGCATGCTTGGCATAATATGAGGGTGATATATAGATAAATGGAAATAACAATTCATATATTACAAAGTTGTTAAGGACTGATGACAGTAGCTATTTATCAAGTGATACTGTATGTGGGCATTGTGATAAGTGCTTTGAATATATTATTTTGAATTTTTCGAATTATATTGCAAAGTGTATTATGTTCTGCTTTTATAGATGAAGAAATTGAGGCTTGATGTGCTAAGGCAATTTATCTTAAATCATCACAGTGAACAGAGACAGAGCTGGAATTCAATTTCAAGGTTTGGCTAACGCTTAAATTCTAGCATATTTCACCATGTTCTGCTGGGCACCTTTCATGAGAAGGTTTTTCTCCAACGAAACAAAGAGACATATTTCTCTGTGGCATTTCCTGTTTTCCTATTTCAAACATCTTTTTAGTTACCGGAGAGTTGCCAGGATCAAAAACATAATTTATGTATCGAACTGATGCAAGCTAGAAAGAAAAATGCATTTTCTCATGTTCTATCCTTTAACTCATTCAGTACGGAATATTTAAGCAATTTGAGTAAGGTGGCAATAGACAGACTTTAATGAGAAGGAACATTAAATGAATTAGACATAAGTGGCACAGAGAAATGTGTGAGAAAGAAATGGCAAAGTAATAAGGATCCTAGTCAGTAATATACTAGGTGCCTTAGAAGATTGTACGAGGGTGAATTTAATTCTTTAGTGTCCTGGGAAAAGAAATTTCCCTATTGTGCTAGAAATCTACACAGGATAGTGTTTTCTGATTCTCTTTAAAATTGGTCTCCCAAATACTCTGATCTCAACCTATTTTTTATTCCTTGGTAACATTTTATGCTAATAATAATTATATTTGTCTCTTTTTTTCAATTTATTTCATTGGAAAGTAAGCTTCCTAATGACAAGGATTGTGTCACACAATAATTGATGCATGGTGAAGGGTCCTGTAAGTACTTGTTGAATGAGCATGACAAAAGTGCAAAGAACATTTCCTCTTTATGTGTGGGAGGGGACCCAGGTATGGTCATATTAAGCTCCACATACCCATTTAGGAGTCACCAGGCAAGACAATAACATGGATGGCTCTGCTTTCATAAACACTTCCTATACACTTCTCATCACAGAAACAGGCTCAGTAATTAGATATGCTGGCATCTCACCCATGAGGATAAGCAGGGAGGAAAGCAGGATTAGGCGGGGCTGAGGAAACAGAGGTGTAGAGATTGGCTGTGGCAAAGGTGGCCGGACAGATGAAGATACAGATCAAAGGTTGGGGTCAGTTTACCAGATATTTCTTTATCCAGTAGGTCCAGCCTCAGAGTCATGAGGTGTAGCCATTGTAATACTCAAAGTTAGATGGTGATCATGGCTCAATTTGGCAACGCACTAAGTTGCACGGTGTTCCAATATTCAAAGGAGACTGGAAAGAACTAGCTGGTACCATTTGCCTAGTTCTTACGAGTCAACAGAACCTATTAGTACCATATCATACACCACACTTGACATGTGGCCTCCAAAACGTGTTACAGAATTTGGGTTACTAGAAAATATTTGTAACAATTCATTGAGTGATAAAAAGGGTTATACAACCATACGCACCATATGAGGCAAAAACATCTCTTTATATTTTTATCTACAACTATATATTCAGAGGAAAAGAACAGATTGGGAAGAAATATATGAAAATGTTATTAGTGATTATCTCCAGGTGGTAAAATCTCAGGTGATATATAGTTTCATCTGTATGTTTTCCAAGCCTTCTCTCCTTAATGTGACTTCCAAAAGTAAATATTAAAAATAAAAATGAGGGAATATTCCACTAGGAGGAATAAATCAAAATGAAATCAGATCATGCTGGTGACTCTTCTTGTTTCTGTGTCTTGCTTGCTGCAGTGGAATTCTGGATCTCCCTTGGTACTATACACTGTACAGGCTCACTGGTTGGCTCTTAGTATCTGATATGACCCGTGCCCAGTCAAGATCCTGAATCTCTGCTTACATGATTTGTTTTTCACAATGTCTGGTGTTTCTTGTTTTTCTCTTCGTCCTGCATTCAGTCATGGTGGACACAGACTATCTGGGCTTCAGACAAAGGATTCCAGGCAGGAAACTGAGGCAGATATCATGCTCAGGAGATTTCCTCTTAATGCATGTTATACCGAGTATGTTGATTAACAGATTTATTAGGTAAGATCAGAGGAATCCAGCAGCTGCTCAGTTCAAGAAGCTAGAAGTCATAGAATGAGAGATCAAGGATGTGGTGCTAGAACAAGACTGAAGACCTAGAACCTCCCTGAAGAGTCGCTGGTATGAATCAACATGGAAAGGCTGAATAGAGCTGGGGATTTAGCTCAGTAGTTCTGCCACTTGCCTTCCAAGCAGAAGGACTCAAGTTTGATCCCTGGTACCCGCCCCCTCCCCCCAAAAAAGGCTGAAGAAATTGGAGTCTGCTATCCAGACTGCAACGGGAGCAGAAAGAAGATCTTAAAAATATAGGCAGGCTTCTTCCTTCTTCCCTTTTATTCCATCCTGGCTGCAAGTTTATTAGATGTTGCCACCCAGGGCAGAGTGAGTATTCCTCCATCAATTTGCTGGATTAGATGCCAATAATCTCTGGACACTCCCACAGACACACCCAGAAGTGTGATTTACCAAACTTCTAGGCTTCTCTACACATTAAGTCTCACAGACCTTAAAAATGGAAGTCCTTTAGGGCCGGGGGTTTAGCTCAGTGATTCTGCCACCTGCCTTGCAAATGCAAGGTCCCAAGTTCAATCCCTGGAACCAAAAAAAAAAAAAGAAAGAAAAGAAAATCCTTTAAATAACAGCCCCTAAGACAGTTCCCTAGACTTTTACATGTGTGACAGAGTGGATGCTAGGACTTGGTTAAAATGTAAAGAAGCAGATGCTGAATCTGCTAGTTCATTTCAAAGACTACAGGGGTTATCCTTGAGCCAAAGATGTACCTAGAGTTGCAGGTTTTCATGCAGATGAAAAAACTAGACGGCCACCCATTCCTCCCATGTTTAATTCCCTTTTATCAGCCTCTGGTTGTCCTTTGTTTATTATTTTCCCAAGTACTCCTACTCCTACCTTGCAGGAAAGCCTATTTGTCACACTTTCTCTTTCAATGCAATGTGAAAGTTCTAAATTTCATTTCCTTTCAGGTAACTGATTAGGCTTTTTTTTTTTTTTTTTTTTTTAACAAGAATCCAATGGGAAGTGTTGAGGGCTGATAAGGATGCCAGATATGTTAAAGTGTATGCTGATAACATTGAGGTTTCTTCAGTGACCTTCAGAATCTTGGGTCTAGGGAAGATTTAAGACACCATGAGGTGCTGTAAGATTTTTTTAAAAAAAGAGTAATAGAGACTTTCATAGCCCCAGATAATATAAACAATGTCTAATTGGGCTCAACATTTTACCAGTTATTTTCAAAGTAAATCCTCTGGAATCACCAATGTTTGCCCTTGATTGTTATTCAGTCTAGACTTAAAATTTAGTTATTTCATAAGTGTTTTTATATTTTAGTTCAAAAAAAGATATTCTGGCCTTATTTCTGACATGGTTGCATTAGAAAATATGACATATAGTTTATCAAAAGTATAGAAGTATAAACTGTACCTGTGACATGATATATTTAATGCTGTATATTTTACAGTTTAATCCAGGATAAAGAATTTAAGTTGGTAGGAAAAAGTAACCATAAAACTCAGTAGTGAAAAATCTGATCATTTCTAAAAGGTCAATTGAAATAAATGGGTTGATTATAGTTTGCTATGAAGTGGTTCTTAACCTATACTTTGCTGCTCTCCCCTTCCTTGTGCCCTTGTTTTGGTGAAATTCACACTTAGAGTTCTGATTAGACTGGGGTTGGGGGGTGAGGGGTGGAGGTGGGTAGAATAAGGAAAAGAGAAAAACACTTTCAAATTCCATTTATGGGTTCCTGTGTTTCCTTGCTATTCTTTTAGTTCAACTGATTGCCTAATCATTCCATTTTAATGCATTTACCAATCTTTATTTTTGTTATATGAAGATACACAAAAATTAGGAGTCTTTTTAATTTGGCTATCTGATTGTAATTCAGTGGCTTTGTATGTTTTTATGAGTGTGTGTGGTTGACATTTTTAAAAATTACAAAAAATTTATATTGAAATCAGTTTTAAAATTATTAAAATATTTAATATCTTTCTTTCCTATCTAAAGATTAAGAATAATAGTCCCATTTTTCTATATCTTAAAAAGTAATTTTAAAGTTCAGAATAAGATGATAAAAGAAAGTTCTTAAATTATAAAATTTTATTTAAATATGAGAAAGATACTACTTAATTGCTTTAATTTTTCATATCTCTGTCTTTAAAATTATAGATTTTAAGGGTAGTTATGTTACACAAACTATTTTCCTTTACTTTCATTGAGACAATTTCTAAAAAATCAGAATTTACTACAATAATATCTATATATACAGAAATATTTTTCTTAATTTTTTAATTTAGTGTTAAGATTTTTACTTTGATTTTCAGTGGATGATAATTTCAAATTTAGCAATCTGACTAAAGCACATGCACTTTGTATACATCAAATTATGGTTAAGGATTTAAGTTATAGCTCATTGAAATTAAATAATACACGTTATGATTAGATAGCAAGTATTCTGTTTTGCCATGTGGTTAGAAGACAACAGAACTCATACTTTGAGAAGTTAAATAAGTTAAACAAAATGTTCTGCCACTAGACAAGAGCTTCTTCTAAAATATGACCATTCAGCAAAATACTGAGAAAATACTCAGCATGAATTTCCAGTCAAGAATTTAAAATTTTTTTCTTCTGATGCTGTTTCAATTGGTCTATATTAAACTGGCTGTGTTAGTATTTGGTCTTTTTTAAGCAAGACATCCTGTGCTACATAACCCCTGTACAGTTTTTGAGACCATTTAAAATAAATGAGTAAGTAAAGAATTTGGGATCAATAGAATTTTAGAAATAAAGCTTTGAGCTTTTAGGTTACAAATACTAGAATAATTCATATTAGTAAGTACATTCATTTAAAAAGACACTTGCATTTTTAAATTAAATGATTTATTTGACTAATACTTATCCCTGTGATAAATCTGTCATTTTTCCCTGAAACTACATAATTACATGGAATTTCTAAATCTCTGCAAATGTGACCTCATTTGGACAGATACTTTTAAATGTTTGCCAGAAAATAAACAGGAAACAAATTTGAAAGTAATTTGGAAAAGTCAGAAAAGCTACTCTCCTTCCAAGAATCCTGCTCAGTCACCATGACTCTTTCTGCTCCTGTTTCATACTTACACAGGGTTTTGTTCATTGAACCAGGTGGCAAATATAAAGTGGATTTTAGAACCTTTGTGACAACTCAGAACTACCCAGATTCTTCTCTCCTTCTTCCTATCCCCTTTCTTCACTCCATTTAAGTGAAGAGTTGTATATGTTGCAAGAGACTACTTGATCACTGTAGAGACAAAATGTTCTGCTTTTCAGCACATTTTTAATCCACAGCTGGTGCACAGATTGGCAGAGAGTATATGTTAGTTTTAGCTGTGAATTTTTTCAAGTTGAGGTTGCCTATATTTAGATCTCTGGAGTTTTAGGATTGCTGAAAGTAAATGTTTGAATGAGAAAAATATTGACTAGAGGAAAATACTGTTTAATAGAGGTGTTGATTTTGACCAGCCTAAAATATGCTCTTGTTGGATGAATACTTGTAATAAGAGAGATAAAATTGTAGCTATTACTGGGAATGCACATTTATTCAATTGCCATGCATTAGAAATAAATTATAGTGTTTAATTTGATGTCAAAGAATACTTAATTCCTTTGGAGAAAAAAGTACTTACATAGATTTATTTTGGAAAACGAGATATTGCCCTTTTGACACAGAGACAGAGAAACCAATGCACAACCTAATTCAGACTTTTAAAGTTTATTTTGGAAATCATCAAAATCCTAAAGTAAATCATTTTAGTATTGATTTTTGAACTACCTCACAAAACAGGCTCTTCATTCATAGGAGATAATATAATGTTGATATGTTATTTCCTCCTGAACTGGCTTTTAATTCATCCAACAAATATGCATTGAGTACACATTTAGTGCTAGGCAATATGCTAATTATTGATAATATTTGAATTTAACATGGGTTGTTATTGCTGTACAAGTTGCAAAGAAATACAAATGATGTTTATTACCCTGGTCCTATTATTTTATCTGCTTCCCTAGCCAGACTATTATTTGAATAGTTTTAATTGTATAAGTTTATCTAGTAGCTGAAATAATTCAAAATGTGTAGATTTTATTCAGAGCTCACTTTGATTCAGTAAGAGATGCTTAAGCTATGACTCAATAAAAGTAACAGAAACTATGGCATTAAATGACAATTTTTTTTGCAGAACTTTTTTTACATACAAAGGAAACTAAAGAAATATGAGTTTATTCAGTATAGAACAGAATAAATATTTTATATAGAAATTATTATTTCCAAACAAGTATACAGAAATGAATTGTGTTGTTTAGATGTTGTATAGCTCCTCCTAAACTAGATATTAGAAATAAATAATTTTAAATTTATTTATATTTGTCACTAGACCTAGAATTTTGATGTATTCTAAATTAATTTGCAAGAAGATAAATTGGCCATATGTATTCAAGACATGGATAATTTTCTGTGTATTCAAATTAAAATATCTTAATTTTCTTAGGGAAGTGATCAAAGATATAACCTTAGATGAACAAGGTTATTCTAAATTGTTATTTGTTATAGATATAAACTGCACATATATTAGAAATATTTGTAAATTATAATGTAACATAGATTGAACATGATGAAATACTATTAAAATCATTTTGTTGACAATCATGAATATTTCAATTAAGTTCCACTAAGACTGTTTATATAGTCTAAGAGGAGCTCGTCAAACACTCTAAATTGAGAGATTATAACTCAGTCTCAGGAGACCATGACAATTAGAGTTTGCAATGTGAAATATCTCAAAGCACAAAGATGCTCAGAAAAAGATTCGCAAGATCTGTAGAATGTTTCTCTTAATTACTTAGCACAGTGCTGATGAATGCATGCCTGTAAAGAAATCCCTTAAGGGCAGAAAAAGAGCCACAAAAAGAGAAATAATAGGCAACAATGCCCAGTGTTTATGCAAACCAAGGTTTATGTCCATTACCAACAACAGGACTGGAAAACTTATTCAAGGGCATTGATGATGATAGATGCTTTACTTATTTCTATATCATGACTACTGTAGAGTAATGTTGCAGTGAATATAGAGTGCAGATATGTCTTCAGAGATACCAATTTAATTTCTTTTGGATATATATATTCAGAAGTCAGATTACTGGATTGTATTTTAGTTCTATTTTTATTTTTTTGAAACCTCATACTATTTTCATAATAACTCTATCAATTTATATTTCTAGGTGTACTAGGGTTCTCTTTTCTCCACATGTTTGACTCTGAGAATTTTTTTATGTACTTTTTAACCATATGTATGTCTTCTTTAGAAAAGTGTTTATTCGGATCCTTTGACCATTTTGAAATAAATTTGTTTGTTTTCTATTGAGCTGAGTGCATTCCTTATGAATTTTGGATGTGAATCCTTTGAGGTGTATCATTTGCAAATATTTTCTCTCATTTCATGGGTTGCATTTTCATTTTGTTGATTGTTCTCTTTGCTGTGAAGAAGCATTTTAGTTTTCTGTAGTCTTATTTATTTTTGTTTTTCTTGCCTTTTTTGGTATCATATCCAAAAGAAATCATTGCCAAAGCCAGGGTCAAAGGGCTTTTCTCATGTGTTTTCTCCTAGGGATTTTATAGGTTTAGACCTTATGGTTAGGTTTGTAAGCAATTTTGAGTTAGTATTTGTGTATGATATGAAAAAAAGATTCACTTTTATACTTTTGCACGTGGGTATCTGGTTTTTCTAACATCATTTTCTGAAGTAACTTTTCTTTCACTATTATGTATTCTTGGTTCCCTTGTCAAAAACTACATGACCATACAATCATGGGTTTATTTCTAGGTTGTATGTTCTGTTCTGTTGATTGTTGTGTTTGTTTTTATACCAGTACCAATACTGTATTGGTTAACATAGCTTTGTAATATAGTTTGAAATTAAGAAACATGATGATTCTAGCTTTGTTCTAAAAATTGCATTTATAGTTTTATATGTATAAACATAGTAAATGAATAGTTAGTATGTCCACACTAATAGTGACTGCACAGTTAATCATTTGTTCTTAGATCATAGACAGTATGTACAGGTTTATATAGTTGGTCATTCAACCTGCTTAAGCCTTTTAAAATATAAATTTAGACAAACCACCTAAGTGATATAACTTTATTTATTTATTTATTCTTTTTTGATACCGGGGATTGAATGATATAACTTTAAATAAAATAAAGAATAATAAAATAAGTAGCAAAGCACCTGCTATATATAATATGCTATATGTAAATAATAATAGATAATAATATGTAAATAAAGGTTGAATAAAAAACCCACTTAATAGCAAGTAGTATTAGATTTAAATAATTATACCTATAACTTTTTGATATTATAATATTCACAGCCAACGGTTCATTGTGAAGAAATACATTGTGTTAAACACAAAGGGTTTATTATAGGAAATTATTTTTAAGATTTATGATGCTGATAAATATATTTTTTCAAACTATTTCTAGAAACTCTAACAAATTTATTTTATTGTATTTTTTATAATTGAAATATTGGGTACATGATTAATTTTAAAAGCAAAATGATTATAACTCAGTTATTACAATAATGACTAAATTATGGACTGCCAATATAACTTTCTTTGGTTCTTAGGCTTTTTTATTTAAAAACTAAAAGCATGTGAAGGAGATTCAAGCTGACAGTAACATCTGAGTTAGTTGTGTTCTAGATTCCTGGAGGAATTGTATATAAAGCTCTCAGGTTGCTAAGTTATAAAATTTTATGACTCACTTTATTTTCTGACTCACAAATCCAAATACTCTTTTTCAGGCTATACGATATGTGGTAAATCGTAGGTTTTCAATATTCAAAGTTAATTTCTTAGTGAAGATTATTCTGTTAACTTAAAGTTAGCAGTTATCTCTTGAGTTTTCTATTCTGCTGTGTGTATTGTGCAACTTTTATGGTTCCCATCCCATAGATCATTTGCATTTGTGAGCTCCCATATTTTCCAGGTTAGACTATGATGTCATGGAGCGGAAGCCACATCTAATGCTCTCCTCCAATAGCTATCATGTCTCCAGCACTAGCATAAACACTTCATAAATACTTTTTTAATAGTCATTTTTAAAGAAAATCATATGGAAAGATCATAATATTTATTATCATATCTTTTATAGAACTCCAAAATGAGTCATTATTTTAATGGGCCTGTGCTGCAGCACAGGGCTTCAGAACACAAGAGGGTGCCTGGCTAGGGTAAAACTCTAGAAGCAGTGGAGATCATTGCTTGTATAGCCCCTGAAGCCTGGGCCACTGAGAGGGAGGGCTAAAAGGTTGCTATGAAAGTTGAATTTTAAATAAACTAATTCTATTATTCTGCCTCATTTGTTGCTCTATTAATATCATTCTTTTTATTCTTTCACTGAGGAAGCAGAGGAACAAACCATGGTTTTCTTTCTATATGTGTTTTATGAATGGAATATAGGAATTAGATACATATATGTTTTTTTCTACGTTGGTTGAAATAGCATTTATTCAATACATGATTCTCACAATTCAATTCATATTTATAGATGGATATTAGTTTAGGTAGAATAAATAAAAGTATTTTAAATCAGACAGAGTGCTGCATAGATAAAGCCATACTAAAAGTATATCAAATCCAATTTTCATTCTTTACATAATTTTAAGGAATGAGTTCTGTAAGGTAAGCATTGTAAACATGATATCATTGTTGCCAGTTTTTAAAAGCCCTGCTATGCCCCTTCTCCCCCCAAAGGCTGATAGAATACTGAATATCATCAGATGCTTATCTATAAAAAAATAGGAAACATTAACAAAACATATTTCTTTGAATAAGGATATAGTAGAGATGGAGAAAATGATTACTGTGACCAGAATGGATTTTGATAAATCACATGAAAGGAAGGGATGGGTCAGTGAGAAAGTCAAAGGACTTGAAGTCAGGAAAGCTTTTTTGATCTGGGTGTGACTTCAAACATTTATTGAGACCAAGTAAGTTACCAAAAATACACAACATTAGAACCAAATGGATAGTTATTTTTAAAATAAAATTTCTTGGTTTTTATTTGACATTTTAAAGATTATATCCTATACTCTATGCTAAAATACAGTTATTTTGCCACCACTTTATTCTACATGAGTTTTCAAATATGGTCATTCAAGTGTGTGAAATTATAATTACAGTGAGTATGATCCTAACCCTTCATTCTTGCATATAATTTGCTCACATACACTGAATGTGAAAAGACTGAGTGTATGGGATTATCAAGAAGCCTTATCATCAAAGAGAAGCCCTATGTTTGAATTGGTAAAACTGCAGCATGGAAGTTCTGTGTTGTTTATTCTTATACTCAGCTACTTCAGTTTTATTGCTAATTTATGAAAGTTATAGGTATGTTAGCTTAGATGTGATAGTCATCAGCCACTAGGAGCAATCACTAACTTGTGAATCCTATTTATACTTCTATCATAAATGGACTTTATATACTAAACTGTGAACTTAAACATCACATAGTTGAAATGTAAAAAGGTTTATTTCTGTGTTTTAATGCCATAGGTTTTTAGGAAGATCTAGGGAATGTGAAAGTGCTTTGTAATTTAAAAAAACAACCTAATTGCCAGATGTTAATTTTATTTATTAGAGTACCTGGTGTGAAGGGTACTGATAAACTTTATAATCAGCATGATTTAAATTGACACTAGAAAATCCCAAGTGACAATACAGGTTTATTATTTTAACCATTCAGCCATGGTTGCACACCAGAAATGGAAAAGCTGTTTTTGTTCTCTGGTGGAGATTCATGAATTTAGTGAGGGAAAAACAATTTATGTGCAATGTATTTTATCATGTTATTATACACTGGAGGTATTAGTCTCTCTTTGGTCTTTAGCTCCAGTGTATCTTCCATGTTATTATTTGATCTAGCTCATGTGATTGTGGAAATAAGCAATAATAATGAAGTTTTTATATTGGTAAGTAGATTGTAAGTCATTTTAGTATCAATTGTGAATGCTCACAGTTTATTTTATTGGCTCAGCTTCATATTATTGCACAGTATTCAGGCAAGTACATTTCTTTACTAGCTCTTTCCTTTGTTGCTACTTTTCTTTGCTACTGTTTTCTTCCTCACGCACACATGATCAGCATAGTGGATAATTATATGATGATGTTAATATAGTCAATGTTGCAGAGATTCAATTGTGTGCCTATATCAAAAAGCTAAGGTATCAGCAATGGTTCTACTGGCCTCATTTTCCAAATAGATTTATTCTGCAATTTCAGTTGCCAAAACTGCCTTCAACTGTGCACCATCAGTTTTATATCTACAAAATAGTACAATAGAAAGTAGGAAAAACTTTAATATTGCTCTCTCTCTTACACTTTTTTTCTTTTTTCTTTCCATGGGCAAAATACCAGCCAGAAATCATTTAGTCTTTTCACACATTTTCTTAAAGCCTCACTGCAATGCAATGTCTACTTAGATAGAGCAACTATGCAGCAACTATATAGATATACAAAGGAAGGAAATTGTGTAGGTGCTTTTGTCCCTAAGGTTCCCTGAAATTAAAAAGGAGTTTTATTCCATGTGAAGTTTTATAGGCATGAAGTTGAGGAGCAAGTCTAATTGACTCAAGTGTCACCAAAGGCTATGGTTTCGAAATTCAAGAGCTTTCCTTTTGGCTCAAGCAGCGTTCTTGTAGCACTTGACCCACCAAATCGATCCTCTTCCTTTACAAATATGCTGACTGTGGTGAGTGGGCCTGTGTCTCCCTCTTCTGGCTCTGGCTTGGGTGGTCAATTCATAGTCTGTCACCTTGACCGCTGTATAAATACCTCAGTGGTGAAATTCTCAAGGCAGGATTTGAATTATTTCTGTTCTATGTGAGAATCAAAGGTGACAGGACAGTTAAACCCTTGGGGCATCCTGAACACCTCCCTGGCACACAACCCTGCTTCCATACACAGGCTGTTGCAGGAAGGCCTGCAGTTAGGATACTTCCTGGGCGTAAAGACAGAGAACAGGATGAGGTCAGGGCCTTCACAATCTCTGCTGTTAATTAGCCTGCCTTGTCTAACTTGTCTCTTTCACTCTGGAACAAAACTGGAGAGGGAATATTAACACAAGAGCACAATTATTTTGCTTTCATTTTCCATCTTTTGATTTCAATGCTTTGATTGGATACTGTGTAGCTTTTATTTTTGAAGAGACAACGTAAGAAGCTCACTCAAAATAAACAGTATAGCTTGAAAGTTTAGTCTGTTGAATAAATCAGGGCAAAGGTCTTTTATTCAGAAAAGCAAAGAATATTAAAATGCTGTATAATTATTTTGGTTCATGTATCATTTTTCTCTCCTGCTAGAATGTTGCTGCTCATCATATCGAAAAGATTTTATAGCAACTGTTTATAAAAGATGTTCAGAAATATTTATTTTGTGATTGAAAACTATATAATAAAGATACTCAAAATTATTAATTTTTAGGTTCATTGTATTGTGTGAAGAACATATAAACTATATTGTTATACTTCTGAAAATACATTGATATCTTCTTTATATTTAAATGTAAGAAAATAATTGTGATTATTCCATGACAGTATTAAAAAATCATCCTGTTTTGAATAAAATTTGTAATCATTCAAACTTTCTTAATTATATTAATTATTCAGTTTTTATCTTTGCTATAATTGATCTCAATCTGCTTGTTTGGCCAGAGATTAAAATATATTAGACTCCATTATTGTGTTTCTTCAACAACCTTTATTTATTTCTTTATTTTTCCTCCTATGTATCTTCTTTTCCTTTTCTCTTTTCTCTGTTCCTTTTTATTTCTTTTCACTCCTATGTTTTACTTTTTGATTTCCTTTATATTCTACTTTCCCATTTGTCATTATTATTTAATATATTTCAACAGTTTTTTCTATGGTGCTTTTTTTGGAATCCTTTTTGATGATTTTCTTTGATGTTGCTTATAAACCTTATAGCAAAAGAAATATATTTATATATTTATTTAGATTTGAATTTTAACTAAATTGTAACTTTATACACTAAAACCTTATTTTCTTTTTCATGGCATGTGAATTATATATTTTTGCCTTTTTAAATAATCTGAAGGACTTTTAGATATATTAGATATACATAAAGTTTAGGTGCATTTTTAAGTTTATATAAATCCTTGTCTTTTAATGAGGGAAATGATATCACAAATGTAAATTAAAATCTATATCAGACAAACATATTTTATTTATCTTTCTTGGTTTATACTTTGATGTTAAATTTTTTAAAACTTGATAGCAATTTTATATATCCATGATGTATAACATATTTTGATATTTGTGTACATTGTGGAAGAGCAAACTCAAGATAATTAGTAAAATCATTTATTTTCTGTGGTAAGGACATTTAAAAATCTTCTCTTTAGCAGTATTTTAATGTATATTGTTAACTGAAGTCACTAGAGTGGACAATAGATCTCTTGAACTGATTTCTCCTGTCCAGCTGAAATTTTGTGTCCTTTGATCAACATCTCTCCCACATGGGATTGGTGTCAAGATGTCCCCACAGACTCCAAAATCCAAGTATGCTCAAGCAATCTAATAAAATAGCATACTATTTGCATATAACATATGCACATCCTCCTATATACTTTACATGATCGCTGAAAGACTTATAAGGGGTAATAAAATATCAATTCTATGAAATGAAATTGTTATCCTATATTGTTTAGTGATTGATGAAAATATTCTGAACATACTACCCCAAAGAGTCTGTCCATGTTCATGACAAAGGCAATTTTTTTCCTGAATATTTTCCATCTGTTGTTGTATGGATCTGTAGGTGGAGAAACCAGGGTTATGGAGGACTGAGTGTATTTATCTTTTTTCTGGGAGCCTCCCATTTTTCAGGGATCATTTCCCTTCATTCCTAATGTAATGAGATTTGCAAACCATTGTATTACTTTCCCTCTGGCTTTTTTGTAGTACTTGTGAAAAAGAACATCTGGTCTCTTTTGCTCCATCTTGGAAAGAAACTTGTTATCTTTACTGGTTTTTTATTATTTATTTATTGGTTTTTTAATTTTGTAGAAATCTTCTTTTGATTTTATATAGTTCTTATACAATTTTATGCAAGCTTCAGTGGTTAAAATTCCATTTTAAATACTATTCCCATTTTCATTCACTGAAATTTTCAAATTCATTTTACATTGTGCTTTGTATATTTTCTAATATTCAGTCACTTCTTGATTTATAAATATACTAGCCTGTATAATCTTTATTTTTATGTATTATGTAATCTATATTTTCTCAAACTTTTTGAGACCACCTCTGTTCTTTTCAGTTAGTGTAGCCAAGATGATAGTTCTAACAGTGGAAAAGATCTTTTCTTTTCTAGGAGTGAATGGTGAAGGTTATCTTTTTCTTTTTGTTTACCTATATTTTCCAAATTTTATCATTAACTTTATATATATATATTTTTTTCTATTAAATTCTTTTATTGGTACATTGTAGGTATACAACACAATTACAGTACTCATTGGGAATTGTACCTTTACATAATGCATCTTGGTTCTTATTTTTTCCCCATTTCTAGCCCTCCCTTCACCCCTCCACCCTTTCCTATTTACAAAGAGTTTATTTCCATTTTTTCTATTTCTCATCATTTTTTCCTTTCCCTTCTTTCCTTACCCCTGCCCCTCCCACTACCCCTACCCCTTTGGACCTTTTCTTCCTATTTTACATTATTGATTATTCAATCTAATAATTGGTACATTTTAGGTGTACAATAAAATGACATTCATCATTGGAAATTTGCACCTTTACATAGTCTCTCTTGGTTCTTATTTTTCACCTTTGCCCAGCCCTCGCTTCAACCCCTCCAATCCTCCCTATTTACAAAGGTTTTGTTCCTATTTTTCCATTTTCTCATATTAATCCCATTCCCTTCTATCCTTTCCCCTAGCCCTCCCACTTCCTTCCCCTTTGCCCCTTTTCTTCCTATTTCACATTACCTATTATACATTTAGTCCTTATTTACACTTTCAGTTTCTCACACCAGAGAAACAATTTGGTATTTACACATGTGTGTCCTATTTATTTCACTTAAGAGTATTGCCTCAATGTGTATCCACTTAGCTATAAATGTCTCTAATTTCTCATTTTTTATGGCTGAGTAGTACTCCATTTTATTAAAAAAACACATTTTCTTTATCCAGTCTCCAGTTAATGGGCATTTGGGCTGTTTCCAAGTTTTAGCTATTACAAACTGCGCTGTCATGAACATGGGTGCACATATATCACTGTGGTATGATGCTTTTAATTCTTTGGGGAAGATCCCCAACAGTGGAATACTGGAGTCAAATGGGACTTCCAGTCCTAGTTCTTTGAGGTATCTCCATACTGATTTCCACAGTGGTTGCACCAGTCTACACTCCCACCAGCAGTGGAGCAGGGTTCCTCTTTCCCCACAGCCCCACCAGCATTTGTTATTGGTTGATTTGATGATAGCAGCCATTCTTTCTGGAGTGAAGTGAAATCTCAGCATTGTCTTCATTTGCATCTCTCGAATGACCAGTGATGTTGAACATTTTTTCCTGTATTTATTTGCTATTTCTACTTCATTGTCTGAGAAATGTCTGCTCATTTCAGATGCCCATTTTTGGATTGGGTCTTTAAATTTGGCAGGTCTGATCTTTTTAAGTTCTTTATGGATTCGAGATAGTAGACCTTTGTCTGAGGAAGAGCAGGTGAAGAATTTTTCCCACATTGTGGATTGTCTCTTCACACTGCTGGTGGTTTCTCTTGCTGTGCAGAAGCTTTTTAATAAGAAGAGATCCCATTTGTTGATTGTTTGTGCTAGTTCACGGTCAACTGAGGTTTTCTTCATAAAATCTTTTCCTACACCGATGTCTTCAAGGGTTCTACCTAAACTTTGTTCCAACTGGTTCAGAGTTTCTTTTTTAATATTTAGATCTTTAATCCATTTTGATTTTAGTTTAGTACATGGTGAGAGATATAGGTCTAGTTTTAATCTTCAGCAAGTTGAAGCCCAATTTTTTCAGCACCATTTATTAAAGAGGCTACCTTTCCTCCACTGAGGGTGTTTGGCTCCTTTGTTGAAGATGAGATGGCTGAATGTGTCTGGTGTTGTTTCTGCATTTCTAATCTGTTCCACTGGTCCTCAAGTCTGTTTCTTTGCCCGTATCTTGCTGTTTTTATCACAGTAGCTTTGTAGTAGAGTTGCAGGTTGGGGACTGTGATACCCCCTGCCATGTCTTTGTTACCTAGAATTGCTTTTGCTATTCTGGATCTCTTCTTGTTCCAAATGAATTTTTGGATTGTTTTCTCAAGGTCCATGAAGTATGCTGCTGGGATCTCAATTGGAATTGCATTAAATCTATATAGCAGTTTTGGAAGTATGGCCATTTTCACTGTATTAATCCTTCCTACCCAGGAGCAAGGGATGTCTGTCCATTTTCTGATAGCATCTTCAATCTCTCTTTTCAGAGTGCCATAGTTTTCAGAGAAGAGGTCTTTGATTTCTTTCATTAGGTTGATTCCTAGGTATTTCAGTTTTTTGGATGCTATTGTGAAAGGAAATATTTGCCCTATTTCTCTCTCAGAGAGTCTGTCATTGGTGTAGAGGAAAGCTATTGATTTGTGTGTGTTGACCTTGTAACCAGCTACTTGACTGAATTTGGTTATTAAGTCTAGAAGACTTTTGGTGGAGTTCTTGGGGTCTTCTATATAGAGTATCATGTCATCTGCAAATAATGACAATTTGACTTCTTCATTACCTATCTTTAGTCCTTTTATTTCTTTCTCTTGTCTAATTGCCATGGCTAATGTTTCCAGAACTATAATGAACAAGAGTGGTGATAGTGGACATCTTTGTCTTTTCCTAATTTAGTGTGAAGGATTTCAGTGTTTGACTATTTAGTATGATATTGGCTGTTGGTTTTTCATAGATGGCTCCTATCAGTTTGAGGTAGAGACCGTCTATTCCAATTTTTTGTAGGGTTTTATCATAAATGCATGTTGGATTTTGTAAAATGCTTTACCTGCATTCATGGAGCTAATCATATGGTTTTTGTCCTTGGCTCTATTGATATAGCATATTAGATTGTTTGATTTGCTTATATTGAACCATCTCTGCATCCCTGGGATGAATCCCACTTGTTCAGGGTGTATGATCTTCTTGATGATCTTCTTCATTCTGTTTGCCATTATCTTATTAAGGACTTTTGCATCAATGTTCATTACTGAGATTGGCCTACAGTTCTCCTTTTTGGTTGGGTCTTTCTCTGCTTTGGGGATCAAGGTGATGCTTGCTTCCAGGAATGAATTTGGGAGTATTGCTTCCCTTTCAATTTCATTGAAGAGTTTAAACAGTAGTGGCAGCAGTTCCTCTCTAAATGTCTTGTAGAATTCAGCAGTGAAGCCATCAGGGCCCAGGCTTTTCTTAGTTGATAAGTTTTTAATTACATTTTCAATTTCATTGGTTGATATTGGGTTGTTCAGAATTTTTAGATCTTCTTCATTCAACTTTAGTAATTCATATGTATTTAGGAATCTGTCCATTTCTTCTGTGTTGTCCATCTTATTGGCGTATAGGTTCTGGAAGTAGGTATTGATGATCCTCTGGATTTCTGCTGGGTCTGCTGTAATTTCACCCTTTTCATTCCTAATTGCATGGATTTGGGCCTTTTCTTTCCTTTTTCTGACAAGGTTGGCTAAATGTTTGTCAATTTTGTTCATTCTTTCAAAGAACCAACTCTTGGCTTCATTGATTTTTTGTAACGTTCTCTTAGTCTCCATTGCATTGATTTCTCCTCTGATCTTTATAATTTCCTCCCTTGTATGAGCTCTGGGGTTGCCCTGCTCTTCTTTTTCTAGAAGCCTGAGGTTCAGCATCAGGTTGTTTAATTGGACTCATTCTGTTTTCCTAATATATGTATTCACTGCCATGAATTTCCCTCATAAGACTGCTTTCATTGTGTCCCATAGATTCTGACATGTTGTATTGTCATTATCATTCAATTGAAAGAACTGTCTGATTTCTTTTTTAATTTCCTCTGTGACCCATTGGTTATTCAGAAGTGTGTTGTTCAATTTCCACGGATTTATCAAATTTTTCCAGTTTCTTTTGCTATGAATCTCCACTTTCATCACACTATGGTCTGATAATGTACAGGGGATAACTTCAATTCCTTTGCACTTACTTAAACATGTTCTATGTGTGAGTATATCATCTATTTTGGATAATGACCCATGTGCAGCTGAGAAGAATGTGTATTCTGATTTTGTGGGGTGGAAGACTCTGTAAACATCTGTTAAGTTCATTTGTTCAAGAGTTCGATTGAGTTCTAGTATTTCATTTCTTATTTTTTGTCTAGTTGACTTATCTATTTGTCACAGTGAGGTGTTGAGGTCCCTCACTAGGATTGTATTTGTGCACATATGACTTTTCATGTCCATTATTATTTGTTTTCTATAGTTGGGCACACTAGTGTTTGGTGCATAGATATTTATGATTGTCATCTCTTCCTCTTGGATTCTTCCCTTTACAAGGCTGTAGTGTCCTTCTTCAGCTCTCTTAGCCAGTGTTGGCTTGAAATCTACTTGATCTGCAGAGAGGATAGCTACTTCTGCTTTTTTGGGGGGTCCCATTGCATGGAGTATTGTTTCCCACCCTTTAACTTTCAGTCTATGAGTTTCCTTTTGAATTAAGTGTGTTTCTTGTATGTGGCATTTTGTTGGATTTTGCTGCTTGACCCATTCTACCAGCCTATTTCTTTTGATTGGTGAATTGAGACCATTAATGTTGATGGTTATAACTAAAAAGTATTGACTTGTCATTGCCATGACTTTTCCTTTTTGTTGGGTTCTCCCCCTTTACATTTAATTTCTTGTCATGCCAGATGGGTTCATTCTGCTTTGCTTCCTCGGGTTGTGATCCTCAATGTCTGTTCCTAGGATATTGTGTAAAATTCTTTGGAGTGCTGGTTTGGTATTCATGAAGGTTCTAAGGTGCTCTTTGTCATGAAGGTATCTTATTTGTCCATCCATTTTGAAAGATAGTTTTTCAGGGTACATCAATCTGGGTTGGAGGTTGTTTTCTTTTAGGGCTTGGAATATATCACTCCAAGCTCTTCTTGCCTTGATGGTTTGTGTTGAGAAGTCTGTCATGATTCTGATGGGCTTTCCTTTGTATGTGATTTGTTTATTTTCTCTGACTGCTTGTAGAACTTTGTTCTTCTGTTGATTTTCTGGAATCTTAATAATTATATGCCTATATGTAGATTTTTTTTGATCAAGGCTATTTGGAGTCCTATATGCCTCACTTATCTGTCTGTCAAGCTCTTTTCCCCTGCTTGGGAAGTTTTCTGCCATTATTTCTGTGAAGAGATTTTTTATGTCATCTCCACTCTCTCCTGTTTCTTCATTGAGCCCAATCAGTCTTATGTTATTCTTTTTTGCATCATCTAGCAGCTTCTGGATTGATTTCTCATGTTCCCTTAGAATTTTGAAACAATTTTTCTTTTCCTGGTCACTAATTGCAATCTTATCTTCTATACGTTTAATTCTGTCCTCACATTGGCTCATTCTGCTGTGTAGACTTTCAATGGAGTTTTTCAACTCCTGGAAATCTATTTGCATCTGTTTTATGGATTCCATTTGTTTCTTGTGTTGGGATTCCATCATGTTCCTCAGCTCCTCTCTAGATATATTAATCATGTCTTGCACTAGAGGCACAATTTCTCCTGTTATCTGAGAAATTATTTCTGATTTCATTTTTTCCAAACCCCCTTTTGTTGCCAGTTCAGTGGTTCCAGGTGGTTGAGTATCAGAGTGTTCCATCTCATTTCCCTTTGGGGTTGCTGTAGGTGATCTGGAAGTCTGATTTTGAGACTTATTTATGTGTTTTCTCATTTTGACTGGGGCGGGGGCCTGTTAGTGCCTGCATGGATTACCTCCTCTGAGCTGGGTGAGGTGGGACATGGGCCGGGAGCAGTGGTAGGGATGGTGACCCAAAAGCCCTTTCCTGTGGGCTGGGAGCAGCCAGAGGGCTGGTGGTCGGGAAACCCCTTCCTCTGGACCAGGAGCAGTGGGATGGTGGCTCAGAAGCCCCTCCCTCTGTGCTGGGAACAGTGGGACTCAGTACCTTGGTCTGGTGGTCTGGTGTCCTCTGCGTCTTTGTAGTGTGGAATCAGGTGGCTGCCTGTCTGCAGCAGGGTGATTCAGTGTCTTCTGCGAGACTCAGCACCTTGGTAGTGCACGCACAGTCCTGCCTGTCTGCAGCGGGCTGATTCGGCATGTTCCGCACAACCTAAATTTATATTTTTATTACATGCAAGTTTATGGACAAAATGCTTTTTTATTCTTTCTAGATAATTGATTATTTTAGAGACTCCTATTGCTATATTATTATTTTCTCCTTACTCCTTGCATACGAAACTGATTTATTGAAGTCAGATATTTCCCCTTACATGAAAGGTATGTAACCTTTTTGGATTTTCCATTCAACTGCTAGATATGTTAAGACAAAATTTTTCCTATTAGTTGCTAAACTGGAGTGGATTTTCCTGCAAATTTATGTTATTAAAAAAATTTAAAAGCCCTAATTTCTCAGGAGAAGAGGACCCTTTATGGGGAACTATCTTCATTATTTAATATCTGTGTTTGGAGACACCCGTTAAAGTCGAGGTCTAAATCTTATTCTTGCCTTGTTCTACTCACATGAACAGCCTTTTTACTTTGGTGGCCTAGAGGGTTCGAGACAACCTCACCCCACCAGGTAGAAAGAAGTCCTGGGAACTCCACCTTACTCCTTTATGCACATGTATTTTAAAATGCTTCATTATGTATCTTTTCCTTCCCCTTTGTGTCAATTTCTACAAGCACTAGTACTCCCAAGAACCATAGGCATATTGAAGGGATATTTCCACATTGCTTCCTTTCTAAAATGCTGACCCCTTTGGCTTCTGGCCTTTGTTTAAGAGAGAGCTCTCTCATTGCTATATCACTTTCTTAAGTAAACCTTTCTTCTTAGTATTTTAATATTTCTTTCTCTCTTTACTAGTAAAGGTAAAGTTTATATTGATATTCCTGTCATTTGGGGTAAATTTTATCTTCAAATTCTTTAGCAAATTGTTTTCCCCAGGATTTTTGAAGATTCTGTGAGAATTTCTCTGTGGCATCTTATACAGTAAAGTTACTTTTTCACATATTTCTATGTATTTTATCCACTAAAATTTATAAATACTTTGCATATATACATAAATAATCTTCACACACATAAACACATCAAACTGCTCTAATATTTTTAATTTAAACAAATTAATCAATATTTTGTGCTTTAAATTTTTACCTTTATTTTTCTTAAAAAATAATTCTATCAGAGAAACAGGTAAAGGCAATTAAAATTATCTTCTTGTTTCTTTATTCTTAGTTCCATATTTGTTAAATGAATAGATAAATACAGATAAAATTATAGTTCCTACCCACCTCTCCACCTACTCTACATTGCTTGCTCTGTTTCCAATGTCTTGCTTTTTAAAAGATTATTAATATTTTATATATCAAGAGACAATGTTCTCACTTTCTAATGCCCAACATTGCACCACTTTGCAAATTCATTGTGGTATCTCTAGAGATAGGGAAAAGTTAGTCAGTAGGATTAACTGACCAGAAGGGAAAAATTTAATGTTACTCACCCCCAGGGTCTGTGGTTGAACAAAACATTAATCTAAAACATAAGAATGTAAACCACCATTTGTTATTCTGGATTCTGGGGGTCAGGAACATGGAGAGGTCATGCAGGTCACATGGCTTTGTTCTGTCATATATGGAGCGTATTTGGATTTAAAGTGGGAGTGTGTCAAATTATCTGCTTATCCGCACACGTGGCTAGTGGTTTGTGCTGGCTCTCACCTGAGTCTTAAGCCGTAGATATCAGCTGGAGTGTCCATCAGTTGCTTCCTCAGGTAGCTTGAGCTTTAACTTACCATGGCAGCAGAATTCTAATAATAATTGTCCTGAAAGAAAACTGAATTGCCTTTTATGGCATAGCATGGGAAGTCACATACCATCATTTCTGCCACATTCTGTAACAAAGTAGTCATTAGGTTTGGCCCATATTCGAGGAGAGGGAACAAAGTTCTTTGTCAATGGAGGAATGTCAATGTCACAACCTAAAAATAGCATGTGAGATGGGATATATTGGTGCAGACATTTTTGGAAAATACAACCTCTCAAACCTCTGAGACATAGTTGAAATGCCTTTCTCAAGATTTCTAAACTCTGAGCTGCATATAGTATCCCAATCAAATCCATTTCCAGTTTCTTTTCTTGCTAAAACTTAAGTTTTACTTTCTTTTTACATGCAATGGCTGCTCTTTTCTCCATGCCAATTAAAATATGAAATATATACAGCCATATATATATGAATGCATATATGAATATATATAACTTAACATTTGAATATAAACAACTCAAATAATAAAGACCTTTTTGGGTGTCTCTGTCACAAAGTATTTTCTTCTTTTGTTTTTCTAAAAAGTATTTATTTATATTGTATTTCTTTATTGAAAAATTTAAAAAACCATAATTATACTTATTTATGAGGTTGAGTATAATTTTTCAAAATATGTATACAATATACACTTATTAGAGTAATTAAGATTTCTATCTTCCTATGACTTTTTGTTTAGAGCCTACAAGCTCTTCTTTTCTAGTTAATCATTAAATACACAATAGGCTATTGTGAAGTATTGTCACAGCATTGTCTTGTAAAATATTAGAACTTGGTTCTAGCTCATTGTGTTTTGATACTCATCATCTAGCCTCTCTCTATCTTCCCTCCCTTCATAATGTCTGGTAATCACTAGTATACATTCAGATTAACATTTTTTAAACAACTGCTTTATAACAAAGGACATGTGGTATTTAACTTTCTGTGTCTTATTTATTTCACTTAACAAAATGTCCTCCAGTTCCATTCATTTTGTTGCAAATTATAGGATATTTTTATGGCTGAATAAAATTGCACTGTGCACATATACCACTTATTACATTCAGCCATTGTTGGGTATCTGGGTTGATTTCATGTCTTTGCTATTGTGATTAGTGCTTTAGTGAGCACAGGCATGTAGATTATCTTTTGGATATACTAATGTCATTTTCATAACTTATATACCTAGGTGTTAATCACCTTTTTGTTGCTGTAACAAAATGCCTGAGAAAATCAATTTAAAGTAGAAATACATGTGTTTTGCTCATGTGTTCAGTAGTTTCAGTCCATGGTCAGTTGCCTTCATCAATTTTGGGCATATGGTGGTGCAGAACATCATAATGAGAATACATGGTGTAGAAAAGCTGCTCACTTTATGGTGGTCAGGAAGAAGAGAGAAAGAGAGAGGGAGTGGGAACAAAATACACCTTTCAGAATTTTGCCTCCAAATCAGTGCCTTCCCACACTTTTTTTTTTTTTTTTCTGGTACCAGGGATTGAACTCTGGTCCTTGCGCTTGCGAGGCAGGTGGAAGAACTACCGAGCTAAATCTCTGGCCCCTTCAAATGCTTTTATTACTGTTTGTGCTCTGCAAAGCATGTATTTTTGTTTCTAGCTATCTGGAAGGCACTTGTTGCAGGATATCTGCGGTTACCAAAACCTGAGGATGTTTAAATCCTTAATATAAAATGGCCTAGTATCTACAAGTAACCTGCACTCATTTTCCTACATAGTTCAAATCATGTCTGGATTATTTATAGTATCTAATCATTTAAATGAGATATAAATAGTTGCTATGCTATATTGTCTAGGAAATAGTGAAAATAAACAATAAAAAAAACTGTGTATGTTCAGTGCAAAAAAATAAATGCAACCAACAACAAAGGCATGGCCCTAGTGACCTATTTTTTTTCAACTAGGCCCCGGAAATGACATAGCTGGATCACATGAAATATCTGTTTTTAGTTTTCCGATGTAGTGAAAATTGTCCTGTTAAACCTAGCCAAAATAACTCCCTCTCGTAGTGTTCTCCCCTGCCCCCATCCCACTGTTCAGTGGGTCCTTAGTCCCCCCCACCACCATCACCATCCTGCACTGAGGCTCTGTGCCAGACTGCTGCAGAAGGAGGTTACTGATCATTGTGGCTGGACAGTGCTTACTGAGACTGGCAGGGTTTCCTAGTACGGATGGTATGGGAGTGGACTATGCACAGCTTTTCCCAAGTCTCCTTTCGTTGTTTTAACTAATGCCAATAAACCAGTAGCCTCGCATGGTGGCTGGTAGGGGTGTGGGCAGTGGAGGGTGGGAGTGGGAGTTGGGTGGTGCTGCAGCCTGCAAGTCATCAAATGCCCTAAGTAACCCCTAAGAAACTCATTCACTCACCAAGCTGGACTTGATGGAGTTACTCTTTGGTCTGTTGACCCTCTCTTAGTTTGGAGGCAGATGCTCTTTTTTGCCTCTCTGGAAAATGTACACAAAATTTCATAGTGTAAAAATTTCGTAGTAGGGCCAGGGATTTAGCTCAGTGGTCCCACTGCCTGCCTTACAAGCACAAGGTCCCGAGTTCGATTCCCAGTACAAAAAAAAAATTCATAGTAATCCTATTTATCTATTTTTGCTTTTGTGATTTTTGGAGTCTTATCCAAATAAACATGTCATATACTGGTGTTTGTACTTACAGTAACGTAGTATTGTCCCTATGTTTTCTTCAGTAGTTTTTTAGTTTAAAGCCTTAACATTTAGGTTTTTTATTCTTTTTCAGTTGATTTTTGTTTAGGTGAAAGATAAAGGTCAAGGTTCAATCTTCTAAATATAAGGTTCAGTTCTCCCAGAACCATTTATTGAAACACCATTTATCTTTTCTTCAGTGTATGTTTTCTGCACCTTTATCAACAATCAATTAGCAGTAAATACATGGGTTATTTCTGAGCACTCAATTCTCTTCCTGTCATCTGTATGTCAGCCATTTTGTACCACAGCTCTGTGATATGTTTCGAAGGCTACATAATGTGTCACTAAGAACTTCAGAATGACCTATATATCTTTTTTTTCCCCCTGGTATTGATGATTGGACCCAGGGCTGACATTTAGCAACCTCCCCAATTCACTTTTTAAATTATTTTTAATTTTAAAAGTTTTTTTAGTTTGAGGGAGAATCTCATTAAGTTACTAAGTTGCCTGGGTGGGTCTAGAACTCGTGATTCTCCTGCCTCGGCCTTGACCTGTGTTTCTTTATCGGAAGTTCACCTCTGTCATATAACACATTTTCTCTGTGCCATCATTTCCCCTCTTTTCTTTTTCTCCTTTTTCAATGCCATTCTCAATGTATTTTATATGTATAAATATTTGGGTATATCAATATTTCATCACCAACTTCCTGTTTATTCCCTAAATGTCTCAGTGCTCATACCAAATCCAGAGGAACTATGTGTTGGCATCTAAGCTGAAGGTCAATTACGGCAGTGCTAATGCTATGATTATTTGCACCTTTAAAAACAAATTTACCTCACTCAGAAACTAGCAAATGAATAAGTAAAGCACAGAATAATAAATAAGTAAGCACAGAATTTTCTTAAAGCATATTGATAATACTATTTTTAGGACTGAAAATTCCATGTATAGAAGAGATATTAAAAATGTGAGAGTTTAGGAGAAAACCTTGAACTTGATTTCTTTATTTCTCTCCCCTGGGTTTTGAAAATTCCCCCTAAAAGTGTGTCAACCTGAGACGAATGCTTAATAAAAGTTTACATTTTCAGTTGAGGTGTGAGTTACTTGTTTACTGTGTAAATAGGATTTATAACAGGGCTGACATATGTTTGAAAAAGCTATTCTCTAAATGATGTACTCCAAAGGAAATATTTTCTAACCCTCAAAAACACCTAGATCCAGGACAATACAATAAAGCAAAACATCATTGGTTTCTTTCAATCTTTAAATTTTTAATAACTTGAATCCAAGACAATATTTGCATTTTTGGTCTTCATAGAAATGAAAAGTTGAATTGTACCTGAAAGGAATTGAGTTGGAATGATGATATCTAATATAAAATATTCTATACCATCAATCAACAGAGATTTTCTTTTTCAGGGGACCCTTGACTTACAAACTCAATTTGTTCATGAGAGCTAGTTATAACTCAAAGTGGTCAACTGAAGGCTCAGGCTCCTCTCCACAGCCTTCAAAATCTCTATCCTGTATAATTTTAAGCCACTCTTTCTTCCTGACAGATCTCAGTGTCCTTAGAGAGGCATAGACCCAGGATTTCTCAATTAATCCTACATAGGAAAGGATGTATAATGCTCCTTCCAGAACTCTTTAAGTATTAAATCTGTATCTGAGATTACTTGGAAGTACAAGTGGCCAGCATTCAGGTTGTAAGTCAAGACATTGTTTGTAAGTTAAAACTAAAATCCCAATCCTAACCCTAGTTGTTTGTATGTCAGGCCACTCATAACTTGAGAGTTCACTTTAATTGGAAAATCAACTAGCTATTTTTAAAGACAATCTATGAGGTAGTAAAGGGCACTTATGCTAGAATGGCATAGAATAAAAAAATTATGGCTTTAATTTCTTCTCAATAGGAAGAAATGTTTGAAACAATGGTGAACAATCTAAGATAGGCTCTAATGCTTATAAATGATAAGTTATGTCATGCAGATAAGCACCACGAGTTTTGATAAGAAAAAAATAAACAAAAATAATGAGTTAGCATGAGTGTCATAGAGCAGATGGGAGAAACCTAAACTTAGAATTTGGAAAAAATCATCCTAGTTAATAAAATGTGATGGGGTTTCTGGTCATTTGGGAGGAATGTGAGGTTTTCTATGAAGTCAATGAGGTAGAAGATTCAGGGATCTCATTTGTCATGGCTCTCTAAGAGCAATGACTTGTAGACTGTCCCAAGTGTGGAGAAATGTTTGTGAACTAAAAGCACAACTATATATGCACTTCTGGATATTTCTGTAAGCAGATGTCAAAGTAGGAAGTTCTAATCCTGGCAGGGCAATTTAGCAAGGGCAGGGAATAAAGCTCAGTGAGAATGCCCTCAGTTCAGCCCTGGTCACACACACACACACACACACACACACACACACACACACACAACAGAGGCCTCTGAGTACTTACTAGATTTTTAAATTCAAGGTAAATGTTCACTTTCATACCTACTTTGTATCTGCAGTTTTGTTCTCCTTTTGTAGGATGGCTTCCCCATTTATATAAGTCAGACCTCACAAAATCTAGGTCCATTCTTATTTTGGAGATTGAAATTTAGAGATGAATTTGGTGCCATTCCTTCTGATCATAGAGGCAATGGATTCAGATGTAATCAGCAGAACTAAGAACAGAACTCAGATTGCTTCATTTCTAGCCCTGTGCTCTTCTCTTTACAGAGAGTAGAAATCACTTTCAAAGGTGCTTCCTTTGGCTTTTTTGAGTTGTCCTGATCTTGCCTAATAAAATGTGACAATGAATTATGTCATTGATAAAGTGAAATGGTTACATTCTGCTGTATAAAATGGCTCTGGCAGCACCTACCTGTTCTCTGTAGATATTACAGTTTTTTAATTACTATACAGATGAAATGCCTGGTGTTTAGAAATTGGAATGTGTTCATATAAGCACTTACAGGATAATAAATAGTTCAGGAAATATAAATAGTTCACTTATTCATGGGTAGCATTATTGTGTTCCTAATATAGTTTTTATTGATGGACACTTGAACTGTATCAATCCACTTAAAATTCAAAATGATTCTTTTGTGCAAGGCTTTATGGGAAGAGCAGTATAATTTAATTTAATATAATCTTTTAGAAACAATGATGTTTGTTTCATAAATGAATATTTTATATGTTGTGTTTAATTAAAATAAAACTATGCTACTGATCTAGAAAACACAAAACAGACTTGAGTTCATATTTATGAAGTGGAGCAATATTGGCAAGGCACAGCTTATCTTGTTTATGAGACATGCTTGCTATTACTTGTACAGATTGCAGTCATTTTATTGCTGAGCTTTACATGGTTTACAACCCAACAAGTGCAATGAAACTGTCATGAGGAAAATAAGCCCATAAAATTTTTTTTTAAATAAAGAAAGTGGCACTCAGATCAAAAAACATTTTTTGCTGAAGCATTGGAAGGTTTTGAACTGTTATATCCCTTTAGGCAGTAGATTTTCTGGATAGATCTCTAAATGAAAGGAAGAAGGTTGAGTTAAGGCACCAGGCTATTTTTAGTGCTTCTGCTTTGAGTATAACTCCTGGGAGACCTTCTTGCTTTTGCTTTTACTCCCAGAATCACAGGAAAACATAGAGATGTTTTTGACAAACTATTGGAAACCAGAAAATGATGTTTAAAGGTGAGAGGGAAGAGGAGAGGATGACAGATTCCCATCTCTTCAAGTGTTCAACCTGGGTATTAACTTGATTTGTATTTTTATAGACTGTTAACAGTGAATTGTGGCAAAATAAAAAAAGTGTCATAAGAGTGACTGTGGGTTGTGCTGGTCAGGGTGCAGCTCACATCCCATCTGTTCTCATCTGAAGATTCATTTTATGTTTTTCTCTCCTATTAGGAATTACAGATGCAGCCTATCTCTGACCCGAGGCTCAGTGCAGTTTTTCATGTGTGTCTAGCTGGTCACTGCTCAACCAGTCAATTGTTAGAGTGTGCTTCCTTTGTGAGACAATGATGGGAGAAGGTGGCAGGAGGCTAGCAATGTGATCTCACTGCTATTAGAGGGTGTGCTTGAGAACCTGAATGCCTGCCTGGCAGGGCCTACCCATGTGGACAAGATTTATTCATCCCAGAAGTTTCTGTTAGGTTAATGTCCAGCCAGAGTGTCACTGTGCTTGACTCTGGAACTCTGCCACACTGCCTTGATGATGTTGACATACTCACTTTGGGGAAACTACACTCTTCTCATTACTGCTCCGCTCTCTGATCTCTTCTTTTCCTCAACCTGTCAATGCCAACTATCAGCCTATGTTCTGACTGAAATGGATGGATTTTCCTGGACTGGGCTATGACTATCATCTTCTAGACCACAAATATCTCTTATTTCAGTATTTCATTTATTGGATATTTTTGCCCCTCCTTTGTTAGTTCACCTTTGACTTTCACATAGACGTGATGATACGCTAAAACTATACTTGAAGTTGTATAAATCACGTTAGAAATTGGGCATTACAACACAAAGCTGAGTTCAGAGGGTTCAGATCTGTGATCAGATATGTTTCCACAGACCCATAATCAAAGGTCAACTTCAACCTGTCAATCAAAACCACAGGTTTGTAATTTTGAGGTCCCAGTATTTTTCTTATTAAAACAGCCTGAATTGAAATTGATCATAATGTTAGCTTATAGCATTCTTCTTTCCCTATGAGTGCTAAAAGCAATCCACATAGGTACACTGCAATATATCAGGGTTGGCAAGGGTGGGGTAGTCAGTATTATCCATGATCGGGCCAGGGAGAAAGCACTTCATGGGACCTGGAAACAGAGAAGGCTCCGTGGAGAGGGTCACATTAAAAGGGGCTGGGATCTTTGATCAAGGAGGATGCCAGCCAGAAGCAAACCATCTGATAGAAAGCCTGGGGTTAAATGTTCAGACCACACTCTCTTCCCTCCTTCTCATGACTTACAGGTTCCCTCCATGGCTCAGACTTGATGGAAGGACAGAAGACAAATGAGATCCTAGATTAAATCTATACAAGTAAAATGCATCAAGTATAGAACAAGAGGGAGAAATGTATAAGCAAAGGAGGAATCAAGGAAAAGATCTCCAGTTTAGATGGCCTCTGCACACCTTTATCCTCACACTAATCAATACTATCTTTTGTCCTGCGTACCTAAGAGGAAAGATGTTAAGTACACATTTCTCTTAATACGAAGTGGCAGTAAATAGTGTGAAATAATAGATGGTTTTATTTCTTTTTTATGTAGTATTTATTTCTGCAAATATTTATTCTTATATAATTTATTAACAAACTATTCGGGTTACATATATACATACAGTATATATTTATGTTTTATTTTGAATTGATTTAAATTTTGAGGAATATTGTAAAACAAGTGTCTTCCATCCATATTTGCAAATTTGCTAACATTTTTGCCTATTTTCCTCTTCATTCCCACTCTGTCTCATTCTCTCTCCCGCTCTTTCTCTCCATGTAGTTTGTATTCTCAATGGATCAATATAATATGTATGCAAATATAAATAAATATATATCATTGTATATATTGAATGATTAAGTATTTTCTGAAACAAAGACATTTTTCTACCTACTCATAGTTCAAAACTGGGAACTTAACATTTTTTCTTTATCATCTAATCTTCACACTCCATTCAAAGTTTTCCTATTGTCCATCCATGGTCATTATAACATTTGATTGTGCTTTCCTTTTAGTCTTCATCAATCTGTTTCACAGCCTCTCCTTGTCTTTTGTTTTAGTTACTTTTCTCATTGCTGAGACAAAATATCTGACACTCAAAGTTAAATGAGACTAGGTTTATTTTGGCTCAAGTTTGTAGAGGTTTCAACCCATAGTCAGCTGGGTCCAAGGCAGAGTGGTATGGCAGAGGAGCATCACAGAGGAGAAACAGGTCATGGCAGGGCAGGCAGAAGGCAGCAAAGCAGTGAAGCAACAACAGTAAGCCTTCCTTTTTTCTGTCCCCATTATCCCTTCCGGGCCACCCACATTTTGGGTGGTGTCACCCAACCCAGTGTGGGACAGCCTTAATTCCAGCATCATACCCTTGTTGCCAGGATCACATCCATGATCTCAGAATCACACACCTTCATCCAGCCACCTTTGAAACTCCCCATCTATGACTGCATGAGGCTTTGGGGGGACATCTAGGTACAAGCCATAACATTCTGCTCCTGACCCCCAAAAGATTAATTGCATCCCTTTAAGCCAATGGCATCTAGTCCATCTCTAAGAGTTGCCAAAGTCCTATCAGTTTCAGAATTGCTGAAAAGTCCAAGCTTAAAGTCTCCTCTTAGATTTAAGGCAAACTCTTAGTTGTGAGCCCCCTGCACAAATGAAAATAAAGTTAAAGACTTCCAATATACAATGATAAGAGATAAACATTACTATTCCAAAATGTACAAATAGAAGGATAGAAAGTGGAATGGAAGTAAACCAAGTCCAAAATCCAGCAGGGCAAACATAAAGTCCTTTAGTTCTATGTTCAGCATCTGAGGCAGTCTGTGGTAAAATGTGAACTCCGAAGGGCTTGGGTAACGGCCCCTGTGGCACTGCGTGTGGTTGCAGCTCTCATGGCTTCTCTCCTGGGGCAGCTTTCCTCACTCCTTGCAGCTTTCCTCAGTCCTCCAAGAATTGAAGAAATAATGGAAATAGAGCTTTTGCAAATGAGAAGAGGAATGAGAGTTGGAAGGAGCAGGGAGGGATGGGAGGGGTAGGGAACAAAAATAATTGAGATGTGTTATGTACCTGTATGAACTCCCCAAGATAAATGTAAGCATTATGTACTGTAAACATGGGCATAAATAAATAAATAAATAAGAAAGACAATGACCTCAACATTTTAGAAGAGCATAGCCTAATGACTTGTAAAATTCTTTTTAGCTTTTCCTGATATTTTCTCTTGATGCATGCATTTATTTTAACACAATTACCTAAAACTGGTGCTGAGTTTATCTCATTATATCATACTGGAACTATGCAATGTCCATTAATATTATTCTACTATTGGAATAATGTTGCCTCATTGCTGGTAATGTTAAATTTTATTACTTAACGGTTCTGATAAGCTTCTTCACTGTAAATTTAATTAACAAAAATTTGTGCTCATTAATTATTAAATATTTCAGTGTCCTGTGGGGAGATATTTTGAGATTTTTCACTAAAGAGTAATGATTTTACTTTCTTTTTTCCTTCCTTCCTTCTTGTATTTGTGTCAGTGAGTCTTGGGGTTAACTGGAGTTATGTATAACATAATGCAGTGGCGGAAACTGTTTATACACTCATGTGAGTCTCTTGTTTCTTTCTGCATCTGGACTGAATCTCATGGAATAGGCAGTCAGGAAGGGCTAATGGAGGTAAAATGAGGGAAGCCAGGAGAAGCTAGATCCTGTGAGGATGGAGTAGAGCACACTTGGTCTTTCATTACCTACAAGCTTGCAATTTAGATTCTGGTGTGTCCTTGAGAAGTCACTGCCCTTCACCATGGGGCTAGACTGGAAAAGTGACTGAAAATATAATTCTATATTCAATAATTTTTGAGTTTGGAGAGCCAAAATAATATCATACAAATAAATGAAAAGTGATATCCCACTATTAGGAACGTGAAATATCTAAGAGAGACTGAAGTCCAAGTTGATATGAAATACTACATCTGTTTCTTTAAAAAGCTTCTTTTTTTATGTATCTACGGCCTATTGTTAAACATATTTCATGTAAAGTTTGTGACTTTTGTGTGTCAGAAATTAGAGTAGTGAATAGGGAAGGTGAATATAATATTTGAAAATAGTTTGAGAAATCAAATCAGAAGCCACAGAAAGATGTAGGAGAAGTCCAAGCTCCTTCGAACATAGTCCTTCCTTCTGTGTGTCATTTCTCAGGGCTCTCAGGGCTTTCAGGGTTAATCTGTAGGACTTAGACTCCATCATCACTTACCTGTCAAGACTGAAAGTCACACTTCCTATGCGGAGTCTAATCAAATCCTATCCCAATTATTAATAAATCATTCTGTTATGCTCAGCTCTCCCTTGTATTTATTTCTTTTCTTCTTTCTTTCTTTCTTTCTTTCTTTCTTTCTTTCTTTCTTTCTTTCTTTCTTTCTTTCTTTCCTTCCTTCCTTCCTTCCTTCTTTTTTTCTTGATACCGGGGATCAAACTCAGAACATCTTGCTTGCCAGGCAGGTGCTGTGCCACCGAGCTACATCCTGTGCCCACTCCCTTGGGTTTCTGTATTATCATTTCTGTGATACTGTTTTACTTACATGCTTTCATATTAGAATCCTCTATGTGACTGATTTATCAAAGAAACGGGATTATATTTTACTCATGTTTATGTTTACAAGCAAGTCCCATGCCTAGTAAACAGTAAGTGCTCAATAAATGTTTCTAGGATGATTGAATGTGTCCCTGAACATATTGGTTTCCAATCTCCAATATTATTTGCCTTTGATAATAGAAGTAGAACACAATTGTACTCTTTTGATCACAAATGATCTCCCCATCCCAACTACCAGTGGTGATGGACCTGATCATCTTGGTCTTGTTAATCTAGTTCATTTGTTGGCATGAAAAGGATCGAGAGATGTCTTTCAGATGCTGTTTTTAATGCTGTCCATCAGGCATCTCCTGTCCTGTGCATGTACAGACACATTCTGTTCACCAGCTGCTGATTTCCATTTGTTCTCATCACATCGCTTCCTGGGCCAATGGTGCTACTGATCTCTTTTCTGCTTCTATGTTCCCTGATCACACCACACAGATATAAATCGTGTCTATACTCCTTTCATTGCATTTTTTTTTCTCTAAGAAGTAATAGGGAAAGAAGGTACATTTATAATATTAGTATAGTTGGTAAGTGAGGAAAAATACATCTTGGATTTCATATCTACTTCCATCTTCCATTTTAAGAATAAAACACTGCTGTTATCTGCCCTCTGATGATGCATTCATTTGCTTTTAAATGTATTACTTTTACTAAGTCTATTGGCACTGAACCTATGCAGAGGAACAAGGTGCCAACTCTGAAGAACTGAAGTGTTGTAGGGAGGTATATATGCAAACCCTTCACATATATGTGGATTGCCTTCCACAAAGATTAAGTTTTGATGCACATTGTATAGAGCAAGCACTCTGGGAACAATAACTGGTGACTTCTTTTACTTAAGAGACCTCAAAAAGTTCTCCCTCAAGAAAGTACACCCTAGGCAATGGGTCAAAATAAATTAGTAATTTTGAGAAAAGCTAATATATGTATATGGTATTAATGTGCAGATTGTTCAACAGTTACAGAGATCTCATAAATGGCATAGTAATAACTGACATTTATGAAATACTCAACACTAGACCCTGTGGAGGATTAACTAATGGTCACCTTGTAATGCCCAGCTGAACTGAATCAGTGTGATCTGGGTGTGGAAGACCCACCTGAGGATTGTTGTCAATGTCAACGAAAAGAGAACTGGAGGGGAACATCAGGGGTAGTTGATTTTCTAGGAGAAGCTTGCTGTGGAAGGTTTTTCCTGATATGAACTTGGCTGTTCTCATTGGAGGAGGAGCTTGGGGTCTTGCTGTTGCTGGGAATGGCTGCTGTTCTGATAAGGGGAGCTCTGATCTTCATTGTGAGCATCACTTCTAACATATATCTCTCAGCCTGGTGGCACAAATCCTTCATCCCACCAGCATAGGTCTTCTGGCTTCCACCACTGGCCTTTGGCCCTTCCGGGTCCAGATCCTCAATATGGACAACCATGAGGCATTGCTGTGGGCTTTAGGCCACTGGCTAGACTCATGGAAGACAATGCCTTGGACTCCTTTAACTGGACTTGTGTGGAACATTGCTCGGATCCAGGACCTTGGCTGGATTCTTTAGGCCCTCAGTGTGTGTCTAATCTCTTGCACTCCTTCATATTTGACTATTTCGGTAAATATCATAAAATAATCCTATAAATAATGTGTCCTATATTAAATATATCCCTCGTCAAAACCCTGACTACAACAGACCCTTTGCAATATTAACTTTAATTCTCCCTCAAAACTTCCATGGCCATTATTAGTATCATACTGTATTTGTTTTTAAAGACAAGGAAGTATTTCTCAGAGTAGTTTGATAAGTTCTCAAAAGATAAGTATGTGGAAGAACAAAGATTTAAATCTATACTTTCTTTTACTACAAATTGTAGATATTACACCAATATATGAGTTAAGGGCAAGAGCTTAAGAAAAAGCTGGATGAAGAGAGATGAAGTAAAAGAGAGAAGAATGAAAAGGAAATGTTTTGTAGGCCAAGTCAAGAATCATGGCTTTATGTTAAGAGTGGGGAAGGGTCTTTAAAGGACATTAAACTAGGCAATGGAATACTTAGATTTGCATTTAAGAAAGGTGTTTCTGACTACAAAATTTAGAAGGACCAAGATCATAGGCAAAAAAGGCCTGTTATTGAGTCCATTTGGGATGTGACAGATGAGTGTACACAGCTCATTAGTGGCAGATGAACCACACCAGAGTCATCTGCTTCTGTAAGCATCTCGATGCTACCTCCTGTTCAGGTCTTCAGTATCAGCTGGTTCCTTTAATTTCATCCTTTCCAGGTTTTAATTGATTTCCTTCCAGTCTGCTGCACAGCTCTTGATTCTGGAGCTTGCACTGAACTTCCTGTTAATTTAGCATTGCCAAATCGGCCATTGTCATTTGGCAACTTAATGTTCACCTCACTTAAGTGACCTAACATTCGTGATCTAATTTGAATATATTAGCTTTAGTTTAAATGCATATTGCTAATAGATTGAAAAGTGTGCTTGCATAATTCTTTCAATCTTGTAAAAGATATTAACATTTATCTCCATATGTAACTGAGCCGACTACTACCTGTGCAGTGCAAAGAATTTTCAGATTTTATCAGCTCAGTTTTTTCAAGGAGAATGAAAGTAAACTGTCATTTTGAATATAGGAAATAAAGAGAAATTGTCATACAGAAGAGTTTATTAAGGTTAAGATTAGAAGTCTAAGTGGAAGGAGGATGGCAGTGGGGGGGAGGGTTGGGCCTGTAAGGGCCATATAGGTTACAGGTGATCAAGCAAGGAAAAAAACCAACCTCCAAATTGTATGATTGTTGGAAGGTTCATGAACAAATTGGGAGAACAAAAGATCAGTGAGGGCAACTGCCAGAGGTAGAACTAAAACTCTGAACCAAGGGAGGGGGTAACCATTAGTCTTGATATGTCAGTTTCATTGGATTATGATTCCAGATTGGTAAACCACATGCCTGGTATTAAACAATTGGGTCATGGAGGTGTGACATTGGGTACTATATACGGTCCCTTGCTGGTTCCCCTCTGGCACTATTCCCCCGATCTGTTTCCTGGGCACCATGAACTAAGCATTTCTCTCTGCTATACCTTTCTGCCATGATGTTTCTGCCTTGGAAACAGCCAATAGTTGATAGTATCCCCGAAACCATGAGCCTAATTAAACCTCTCTTTGTTTAATTTGTGGGTGATGGGTATTGTCACTCAGGGACAGGAAAACTGACTAATACAGGCTGTTATTTTATTTTTTCTTCTATTTTGCCTCTTAGGTATGAGCGATCCACTGCTATGTTTTATGCTGAAGGACAGTTAGTTATCTCATAGTTTGATCCTCATTGAATGAGATGCAGAACTCTTGGATGATCAGTCAAGAGCCTGAACTTATTTCTAATTACAAGGCCAAAATGAATGGCTCTTTTTTTTGAAAATGCAAGTCATAACTGAGTATCCCACATAAGTGTGTGGCAAGTCCAAATAAACAAATTCTTTGCCTAGAACATTGCAGCTCGAAAAATTTTTATAGATATTATTTCATTTCATTATTTAACACCTACAAAAATGTATCTTTACTATTCATCTAATTATACTAATACAAGAAGTCAGATGCATATCCCCTATCCCTATATCTTGTATTTTCTGAAATACACTAAGCCCGTGTTGTTAGGAATGGTAGGGGAATGTTGATGGGTTCTCCTGGTCAAGGGAATGACATTTGGAGTTCCATTCTATTTGGTTCAATTTGTCCTTTTCCATTGCTACTTATCTTCTCTTATTGCAGATAAACAAGTGCTATCTGCTTTATTCCCCTTAACAAATTTCCAGTCAGAAGTGATGGCTCTCCTCTTTGGGATCCACAGCACACTTACTTTATATCTTTCCATGGCAGTTATCATATTTTGTCATGTATCATTACTTTTGTATATCATTGTCTATACATAATCACCCTCTGTCAAAAATCTAGATTTAGTAACATAATTATGGCCATAAATATATACCATGCTGTATCAGTTAGTGCTTACTAGAGATTTAACGCAAGATACATAAATATATAAGAATTTACAAGGTAGGCTTAAAATATCTGCCTACAGAGCCAGGTGTAAGTGTAAAAGGGAGCTGTCTGCGTGCTGGTGATCTGAAGGATCCAACTGAAGGCCTGGAGCTCACTGTAGTGTCTCATGCGAATTCATATTAGGAGGCCAACAAGTCTGGATTGGAACACTGAAAAGTCTAAGCTGGAGGCTGAAGTGTCTGTACTGGAAGCCAGGAGATGACATTCAAGGTAAAGATGAAGACTGGAGCACCTCTGAAAACACAGATACGAGCCTTCCTTCTTCATTCTCCTTTTAGTCCATTCAGGCCACTAGCATATTGGTGGTTGACAGGCACACCCAGGGTGGGTCTTCTGTCTTCAGGAAATCCCTTCCAGCCACACCCAACACTATGATAATACAACTTAGTTGGGCATTTCTTACTCAAGTTGACACAAGCAGTTAGCTATCACACTTGTACAATCAATAAATATGTATGTCAGTAAATTCCAACTGTACAGTATTTGTCTCTACTAGTGTTGACTTTAGGGAAAGAAGGACCAGAGAGCATAAGAAGAAAAATATCTTATTTGCTGAGAGAGATGTATTGATAAAACAACTATCTTCTTTTTCATACTTATGAAGTATGATGCTTTGCCTTTCAGAATTTAACATGCTCATACCACACTAGCACATGTAGACTGCATGCACATATATGAAGATTTTATTTCAATTGTATTCTCATGATATTAAATAATTATAACTTCTTCACAGAGGGAAGGATGTGGCTCAAGGGAAGTGAATGTTTAAAAAAAGGAGAAGAAAGAGACAGCAGAGGGGAGAGAGAGGTCATAGTAAAGAATTTTTATCTATGGATTACAGAAGAAGCTAACAGTGTAGGAAGCCTAAATCCTACAGGAGAGTAGTCATGTCCAAAAGGCTTGGAGGGCCTTTCTGTATGTTCTTCCTATCTGCCAGATCTTTCCATAAATAGAGAAGGAGTCTGTTAGTCAAGATTGAATGAAAACAAGTCACCAGCTCTAGGTACAGGTCATTGAAGTACTCTTAATCACTTCACTGTGAAGTGGAGGAGAATTTCTGTTTGTGCCCTGGTGGATTCAGTAATACTACTCAACATGAGATATTAGGAACAATGTCTTCACCTGAAACTTGTTAGAAATTTAAATTATCAGGCTCCACCTGTACGACACCTACCAAATCAAAAACTTGGGGTGAGTCTCAGCAATCCATGTGTAACAACCCTCTAGTGATGATTCATAAACTTACCAAAGTTGAAAACTACTGAATTAGAACAAAGAGAATTAGCAAAGTGGGTAGGGTTGATGGTAGGAAATGGAGACAGAAATTTATTTAGAGATTCATAGAAAAAGAGTTTAGAAGAAATTAGAGAAAATGAGTTCATTCAAGAAGCAGACCATACCACTTAATGCCCTTAGGCATTTTGATAATGAGAAAACCAGAATTAAATGCTTCCATAATTGCCTACTACTGCTTCTATAGCCAGAAAACTTGAGGTTTCTAGGTGCAGCCAGTATGAAAATTCTGGTTAGGTTAATTTTGTATTCTTGGTCCTAGTGTTTTTAAATGACAGAATTTCAGTGTGTATACCCTCTAGGGCTCTAGTCACTGGTTTAACAACAACAACAAAAAACTTGGATAAGACAGGCTTTCCACAAAATAACACTGATGTATATAAAATGCTTCCTTGCTATTGATTTGTCAAGACCATGTCTGTCTGCTCCATGGATAAGGCAGTGATGGGAGTAACTTGTCCTCAGCACTGGGGACAAGCTTGGCATGGAAAGGAAATTCTTCTCTCTCCTCATTTGGAAATATAACAAAACATGTTAGAAAATGGTTTTAAAATTTAGCTTGATGGAATGTCATGCAGAAACGCATAGGTTTAGAAATATTTATACTTGAGAAGCAGGAAGTAATTGGCACAGAAATACCTCAGGCCCCTCCTGTACTCCGACAGCTGCTCAGTCATTTCCGAGTGGTCTGAAGTCTCTGTACAGACAATCATCTGGCTAATGACAGTAATTCATCACAGGAGGTGTTTAGTTTTGAAAATAATACATGACTATATATTTTGGAGATTGATAGCGAGGGCTTGCTTATTGATTAGACTCCTAAAGTAAAAAATAATAAATGAAATGAAAAGAAACATAGCAGAGAATGATGCATTTTTCAAATTCCATCATGACAGTCAAAGTAACTTGATAGAAAAATCTTCTTAAAAGTATCTTACCATTAACTTTATCTAATTATAAAAGAAAGCTAAGTTTTAGCTTTACCTATGATTTTTTCAAGACAATTTTGAGAAGACTTAAAGACATATATAACAAAGTTCAGTAAACTACAGGGGCTGTATATATTTTCCTCAGGAGAGGATCCTTGGACATTTTTACAACACTTTAAAAAGTGCTCTAATCATGGAGTATAGCAGAGGTATTTGACTAAAATAATTTTTCAAACAGTGCCTGCCTTTAAAAAAAAATAAAAAGTACATTTTCTCATAAGTGACACTAAGCAATTCTTTAAGGCTCCTTGTAGTCAACATGCCCTATATGCCCATCAACAGATGAATGAACAAAGACAGTGTGGTATTTGTACACAATGGAGTACTACTCTGCAATAAAGAAGGATAAATGAGGTATTTGTAGGTAAATGGATTCATCCTGAGACCATAATGTTAAGTAAAATCAATCAGACACACAAACTTAATTATCACATGGTTTCTCTTATATGAGAATCTCAAAATATAAATGAAGAGCAAAATAAAAGATAGGTAATAAGAAGCAGGGAGATCTTTTTCAAATGAGAAGAGAAGCAAGCGATGGAGGGAAAGGGGAAGAAGGAAAGAGAGAGAGAGTAAAGAAATTGAAGAAAAAACGTTAAATACAGTAGAGCTTTTGCAAATGGAAAGGAGACTAAGAGTTAAAAGGAGCAGGAAAGGAGGGAGGGGTAGGGAAGGAAGAAGAGCAAAACGTGTTGTGTGCATGTACCAACTCCCTGTGATATATGTAAATGATGCAGACATGTACTAATATAAACCATTTTATAAAAAGTGGTTTTATTCTCCTTGGACAATGAGATAAACCAACATGAATGATTGCATTTAGGGACTTTCAAAGATTAACCTACAGCAATCCAAATTTTCTTCTCCTTTTAATCCTTTGATATCTTTAAATAAGATCTTCTCCAAACAAGAGCCCGGTCCCCACAGAAGTCTTGTCTCTCTCAGGCTCATTGAAAACTCATCTGGTCTAAGAGAAGGTTCCAGAAAATTTGAGGCATTTTTGACTTACTCATTAATTGTATCTTAAAAAAAAACTAGCTGAAATGTTTTGTCCTGGTGGTTGGAATGTTCACATTGAATTTGCCGAACGAAAGTTTAAACATATATTGTCCGATGTGTTGCAGGCTTTGGAGTGTGGTTTCCACTGGCTGAATGTTAGAACAGAACCAAATGTTTATTAATTCCCTCTGCCACAGCTAATAGAACTGTTCTCTTAATTCAACAAACAGAAGCCTGTGTTCTTTGGATGGTTATTTTATTTCCCATGGAGTCTGCATGCTGTTGGCTGACAATCACAGTGGTTATGTATCTATTTGGCTCTAGATGGCTCTACTGGAAACAAAAGCTATCTTTTGTTTTACAATAGTTCTGAAAGTACATATTCAAAAATTCCTGAAAAAGTTTCTGGAAATGATTTCTTTTTCTGGGACACTGTTTTCAGCTGTTAAAACATAACCAAGATATATAATGTAAAGATACAAATTCCCAATGATGAATGTCATCATATTGTATACCTAAAATGTACCAATAAACTTAGTGGAAAAAAAATAAAATTAAGTCCAATTGATTGACAGGTGAATTCTTATATAGTTCACATGCTCACCTCATTGCATCAGAGATCTGTTGTTGATCTTCTCATTGTCTTCACATATATATCCTCCTCTACACTTACTGCCTTATTTAAGAAAGTAAGAAAGGGCCAGGGATTTAGCTCAGTGGCACTGCATCTGCCTCAAAAGTGTAAAGTCCTGAGTTCAATCCCTGGTACTGAAAAAAAAAGAAAAGAAAAGAGAAGAAAAAAAATGACCACACTTAAAAACTACCATGACAGGACACATAAAATGGCTGGTCAAAGGCAGGTGATTTAGCTCAGTGGTTCCACTGCCTGCCTCACAAGCACAAGGTCCTGAGTTCGATCCCCAGTACCAAAAAAAAAAAAAAGTCGCTCAATACCTAGATTTTGGAGCACAGGTCCCCACATTCAAATATCCTCCCTGCCCTTTCAGCCATGTGATCTTGGGCCAATTACTTCTTCTCTTCAGATTTATTTTGCTCATCTATAAAAAGCAGAAGGTAATTGTGACTCTTCTACGGGAGTGATATCAGAATTAAATTAAGCTGGTTCACCGAAGAGCACACAAATAGGGCCTGACCAATAGTAAAAGCACCCGGGGAGTCGTGATTAATGTTCTACCCCTTAGCAGTACCCATCGTAATGTGTTTCCCACCTGATGTTTAACTTTGCTTTGATGTACCTGTTCTTATTAGAAAATCAGTGGGTTTCTTTTTGAGTTATTCAAATATAAGTATAACAAAGTTTCTCACCTTTAACATTCTTGTTTTCTGTTTGCTGATTTTTAAACTATTAGTACAGTATAGTAATAACTAACTCCTTACTAATATAGTTGATCACCCTGCAATTTTCTGATTTTAATCTCCTGAAAACAGAGAAGTCATCTTATCAACCTAGTAAGAATTGGATATGAATTAGGAGTAATTTGACTTAATTCTCCCCTCTAAGGAAAGCTGATGCTCTTGACCACATGAATTTTGTGCTTGGTATTATCTGTTTTGCTTTACAGGAACCCCTTTGCTTTTAAAAATGATAGTATTAGATAAGTCACCTTGGAGAAAATGAGGTGTCATAATATTAAATTGGATTTTCTTTGGATGTCAGTGTTTGCTGCTTTCATGGAAAGTGTGGCTAAAGAGTAAACAAAAAAAGATAGAAGAAGTAGGGAGGCTTTTATAACAATATTCGTTACAAAAATGAGTGAAGATTCTAACAGATAAATAATTTTAAATATCATCCTAGCTTCATTTCAAATCTTATGGTAATTGTCTCATTGGCAGCAATAAGCTTGCAATAGGCTTTCCTTTAAGAGAGTAGCACTGATACCAGAGATCACTATAGGAATGATCAGATTGTGTTCTCAAACCAATAGCAACTTTATTTTTAGAAACATGAATTCTCTGCCCCATCTAATACCAAATGACCCAGAAATTCTGGGATCCAGTCTGGCAACCTGTGTTGTAAACTCCTTCCAGGTGTCTCGGAGTTAGTCTTTTTACACACTGAGGAAAGCTAGTGGTACTCAACCCTAATTATGTATCAGAATCTCCTCTGGAAACTTCAGCCTCATAAATTCAATTAGTTTAAGGTAAGAACAAAATACTTCAAGTGATTTAAGTTTAAACAAGGGCCAAAACCTGTTTCTTTAGTCCTAGCTTGCAAGCACAAGCAAAGTAAGTCAACATTGCTTAAAAGGCTATAATTTTAAAAGGCTTTTGGTACGGAATGAATGTATCCTGCTGAAATTAACATTTTCAAATTCTAACTCCCAATGTGATGGGTTTAGGAGGTGGGATTTAGGACATTATTAGGTCATGAGGGTGGAGCCCTCGTAAATAAGATTGGTTCTCTTACAAGAGAAACCCCAATAGAACTTGGTAGCATCCTACTTGGTGAAGGAACAACTTGTTTCTGAACCGAGATGTTTCTGAAGCAGATTCTAGTACAGAAGCTGCCAACAAACTGATCTTAGACTTCCCAACCTCTGCATCTGTGGAAAATAAATCTCTTGTCCATAAACTTCCCAGTCTGTGGTATTTTTGTTATAGCAGCTGAAAAAGACCAAGATAGCTTCCCTGATTCCAAATAGCTTATTTTTAGCATTGGTAGTTTCTGAACTCTTTCACACTAATCTTTACTGTGTTTGTTTCACTGTGGAAGATATCTATTAAAATGCAAATATCGTCTGTGAGAGCTGATATCGGAACTTACATTTAAACAATTTTTCTCATCTAGCAGCTCATCTTTAGCAGTGCTTCTTAAACATCAGAGTGCATCAGAATCACATGGGATGCTAGTTTAAAGAGAGCTTCCTTCCTCCACTTCCAGTTTCTGATTCAGAAGGTCTGTTAGGGGCTCAATAATTTGCATTTCCAACAAGTTCCAGGTGAGCTAGGTTTTCTAGTCTTGAGACTTTAAAAACCATTATTGTAAGGAAAGAAAGCCTTTATTAATGGGATTCAGACAAATCGGGTTTGGTGGCAGAGTAAGAAAAATGTCATGATGCTCTTCCCCAAAGAGGCCACCTGAGCAATAGGGAGGCCATTCTGGGGCCAAGAATTAGGCAGTTATACTAGAAAGCAATCTAAAATCACATGACTATGACTGCAATTTAACAGATAATATCAACCATGATTTGTTTATAAATCTTTTTTCATAATTCTCCAAAAATGTTCAGCAAAATGGCAATAGAAGTTTGTTTGAAATAAAGATGCCTGAGCCTCATCTTTATACCCATTATTAAGTAAACAGGAGACAAAATCCATAAATGATCAATCTAGGTGATTTGGCTGCCAATGAGCTCTGCTTCTTCCTTTCCTTCTCCCCATCTTTCCTTTTCATTTTGGTAGAACTCTTTATTCAGAGGCCTTTTGGTGATGATGAGGAGAAGGATGATAATGATAAAAATTATGAAAATCAATAGAGATTAAGAGTCAAGTGGAAATGTTATTCTTTCTGAGAAAAGTTCAAAATACGTTTGTGTTGTTCACAGGATGATTGCTTGAGACTCCCGGCAACTAGGGTTTCTATATGAAAACTTTTATTTCACTATTTTAAAATCCGAAGATCAAATTTATTTATACTATAATCCTTTTTTAATGAATAGTTCTCAGCCTCATCCAAATTTAGGAGAGGTGAAACATCCCTTGAAAGTTCTGCAATTCCAATTGTTGAACTTGATTCAGGTGGCAAAGATCACATGGAAAGAGAAGATAGAGCTGAATTTTAGCAAATTTCAATGGCTGTTCAGCTTTTTGTGCAGTGATAGAAATCACATTTTTGCTATACTTGTGGAAATATATGCAGGAGTGGAGTCAAAGATTATTGGGATTTGAAAAATATCACTTCTAAAAAAATAATTAGCAGTTATTAGCCATTTATTTTTTGTTACTTTTGTAAACCCCAGTGTAGGGCCTAAAGCCATGCTTCAGACAGTATAATGAGCCTTAGGTATTCCTGTATAGGAACAGAGATTATTTTCCAAGCTCTTCTCAAATATTAAAATTATGTAGTTACTCTGAAGGTTATAAGGAAGAAAAGGTTCCCTAAAAAATGTAGCTGGAATATTTAAATCTTTAAGAAAATTATAAAAGCCCTTGTAGAATCTATTCACTGGGAAGGAGAGAAAAGTGTCCAGTTTTTGAGAGTATTTTGCTCTGTTAAAACAAAGTTAATGAATACCTGTATTATGAAAGAATACTGCCAGAGGAAGTCCTCCTATCTTGAAATCTAAAGGTGGCCATCAAACCATAAAAAGTATCAGTTGAGGGTATTTAAGCAAGAATTGTATGTTTTGAAGATATGTTTACCCATTGCTCAACCAGAAAATTTCCCCTACAGAAAATGCTACATTTCACTAAAGCATATTGATATGCCTACAGAAGGGCTGATCTTACTCTGGGAGGTGCTGGAGGAGATTTTCCTCTGAAAACACTTCTTTATTCAATCTGTCTGTGAACTGTATTATAAATTGACAACTAACTGAGATGAGCCTGCCATAGGTTTGCTGCAAAAGAATATTATGTTGGAATCACTTCCTTAAGCTACAGGTAAGTTTGACCAGGCCTGGTTCATGTATTGTTCAGCATTGAGAACATTTTTTTTTTCACTTTCCTGATGAGGTAGTTATCATCTTCACTCATTCAACCTTGTGCTCATATTTCATTCCTATATTAATGTAGAGACAGTAAACACAAGTAACTGCTTATCAGAAAAAGTTGCCAAGTTTCAGGGTCCCCAGGGAAATATCTTCCATAGAACACTCCAGAATATTTCCTAATTTTGATGCTGTAAAACAGTTAGTATTCAGCTCAGGCTGATAGGCAATTCCTGTGTTCACGCCATACTAGGTGTTATGCTATAGAAGGCATAAAAAATGCTTCAAGCAGTATGTTTTCCTTCCTGGCATTTTGGAAGAACTAAATGTGGGGAGGTGTGAATGTCACTCTGGATTTACTTGTTTTTGGTAACAGGGGGTTATTTGTTAAGATCATAGAGATACTTTTGTGAATGATACCTTATAAAATAAAAGAATATTACTACCTCTTGTTCTGTTACTATTCCCCCCTTTCAGCAATAATATACTTCTGATCTTGGTGAAAATGTCATATTGTGTGAATATGCAAACATCACATCCGCCTACATATGTTCTGTTGCTTAGTAATTTTTGGCACTAGAGCACAGTGAATTCTGTGCCTAATAAATTAGATATCCATCAGAATGAAAAATGAACTATGCTGGTCTCCTGAATAAGAAATCATTATGTCAGATTTTAGTTTTGAAAGTAGGTTGCATTCTTGTGTGTGGTAGTAAAGAAATTTGAAGGAAATTGAATTCAGAACTAACATTTGTTCACTTATTCATCAATAATGCCCATCATTTCTGAGGCCATAGGCCGATTTTGCAGTGTTCATTTAAAGACATAAAATTTCAGATATACAGTTTTATTTTTAAAAATTAATTTACTTTTAAAGACTCTATAAAAATATCCTTCTATAGTAGAAAGCTTGTACTAAAATATGAGTTTTGGAATTATGCCTTGAAGATCAATGAATTGCACTCATTTTAGTATAATTATAATGATCTCCATTTTTTAACTCTGAGCCCACATTTCTTTTTACAAAGTCCATCCTATAAATTTCTGCAAAAGAAGGTTATTGGTAGGGATCAGCTTCAAATCACTGAATTAAAAGAGATCTCTGTAACCAAATTTATTCTTTCTGCAAATTTGAGAGACACTTCTTCTAAGTAATTAAATATACTTTAATAGTAACTTCGAGTTTGCCAAACAGGGAAAATAACATATTCTAGAATATCATCCTTATAGATTTTCATCACAACATCACTGTTTTCTTTTTTGGTACCGGGGATCGAACTCAGGTCCTTGTGCTTGCACAGCAGGCACCAGAACCACTGAGCTAAATTCCTGGCCCTGTTTTCTTAATCTTTACTTTACGGCAAAAACTAGCAATGCAAAGATTATTTTAAAAAATCTAATTGAGGAGCTAATGCTCTTGTGAAGCCATATGTATGTCCTCTGATGTTGGAGAAATTTTGACAGAGGCACACAAAAAAAAACCCCCAAAGCGAAAATCTAACAGATAATCGGAAAACAAAGGAGATACAGAAATAGATCTAAAAGAAGACAAGAACAAATTAGATGAATCTTAAAGATTTCATTCATGTTGAAGGAAGTTTAAAAAAATAGTTGTAGAAGGCAGATTAAGAAAATACTTTGGGAAAAGTTGTTAATGTGCTTTAAGTCACAACCTCTTCTAAGGGGAAGGAGTATACAGTGTTCTTCTCTCCACCTAAGTCAAGAAGGGATTCTAAAGAGAACACTAAGAGTTTGATTTTGGAGTTTTAGAAGGCACAGAACATGCTGCTTGGAAAATTGACCTGTTAAAATGTACACCTTACTCCTTGAATTTACAAGGTCTTCTGGAGCTAACTTCCCTATCATGGGATAAAGCCAGCATAGAGCCTTCTTAATTAATTAAATATGTATTTTATATCCCTTCTCTCAGGAGAATGTAAAGTTAAAATATGAATTATGCTTCAAGCCAAGTGATTTTTATTTCAGTTGAAACCCCCATGTATCTGTGCTCATGCCTGAACTTGAATGCTGATACTCTTCTTTTCCTCCATACATTGTCACTTGGTTACTGCTTCTCGTGGCTAAAGTCTTCATCAGTATATTCCATATGCACATCTAAGGATATATATTAAATTTTCAACTGGCTGTCCCATGAATACCTCAGATTTACAGATATACTAGCCTGAACTAGCCCTTCCTTTTATGTTCTGTTTTACCTAAATAGCACAATTATCTACTTAGTTGCCACCAAATTTAGAAAAGTGAGTAAACTTTGATACTTAAGTTACTCCTTCATACCTTGTCCTACAAATGACTAAAGTGAAGTTGACTGTAACTCCCTCCTGCCTTCATCCCAACTAGCACAGCTCATAGTTTCCATTCGTGTTCTACCAAAATTTATTTTTAATAAAATATACAGACTGAGGCTACATAAAGCAAAAAACTAAGCATATAATTTCTTGATTAAAAGCTTTCAATAACTGTTAAAATCAAAGTTCTAAAATGTGATAAACAATTGCTACCTTCAACTTGTACTTGCCTATACTCTGGGTAGATCTCTTTTAACTCTTTATCTCTTTAACTTCTTATGACATAAACTGTAGTTCTCATTTTTATCATACCCATGTCCCTTCTGCGTTCCTGTTCTCATAACATTTTCTCTGCCTGAAATGTCTCCTTCACTGCTACTTATATTTTAAGATTAAGCATAGCTATTAAAATAATGGATATTTCACTGAATGCCCAATGTATAGTGGTTAGATTCACCCTGACTATTTTTTTATTCTTGCAGTATCATACTTTTTATATTTATTTGTTTGGGTCTTCTGTATTGTTTTTGAATCTCTTATACATAACCAAGTACTTGGTATATCGGAAACATCAGATGAAAGAATGACTCAATAGTCACTAATCTTGCTTCATATTTTATAAAGGGAATATCAAATTATATTTGATGTAGTAGGGCACAAGGACACTCTAGATTATTGATCAGACTAAATATGCCTGTGCTGCAATGGAAGTGATATTTGAAGTTATAGTAATTTTGAACTTATTTGTGATATGTATTAAAAGAAAAGGATGTGAGTCAAGAACAATGGTTAGGAGATCTTGGCAGTTGTGCAAGATGAGTATATTTAAAGTGGGAGTGGGAAAATAAATGAGTAGATTTGAAAGATACCACAAGAAATAATCATCCAGGAAAATCAGGTTTATTAGCTGTAAGTCCTAGTAAGGGAAAATGTTCTAAAAGTTGAGAAGACTTAACTGTATAATTGATGACTTCTAGATAGCATTGAGGAATTTAAAAAAGAGTTGTAGTCTGCCTGGAATTAGGAAGATGGTGATTAGTTTAGAATTAACATAATTCAACATATTGAAATTTGTGGAGTTTTTCTACTTCTGCCATGATGGAAATACTGGTATTTTTCCTGTCCTATAACTATGAGAAAAGTGGACTAAATATAAAACAAACAGTTTCATATATTAGATAATGGATGACAAAACTGTGAACACAGAGGGAGAGAGAGAGAGAGTGAGAGAGAAAACAGGTGAGGTGGATCTATTAAATTCCTGGCTTTCTTTGGGAAGTCATCTTGTGAATTATAGCATAGGGAGTGTAATCATTCGGGGTTAGAAGTTGTGGTACATAAAGCAGGTAGAATTCTTAGGACAGAGTAGCAAGGAATAAAACAATGGGGAGAAAAAGAGTTGATGAAATGCACATAGGGTTGTCTGTAGTGTGCTACTGAATGATAATTGTGCACCTACAGGGTGAAAATTGATGAGGCCAGAGAGAAAAAAACCATCCAGAAGCTATAAGTGGACCAATTCTGAGGGTGTTCTCAGAGTTGGGAATTTCCGCCAGGCAGAATGGCAGGTCCTCGCTGGGCAACTGAGGTAGTCTACAGTGTACCAACAATGTGGAGCCATTACAACTGAGTAAAGGTACTCTAAACAAGCTCAAGGCCTTCCTAAAACTCTATCATGAATATATTAGGTTGACCCGTGAGTTGAAAATATGAAAATTACTTTGACCGTTTAAGAAAACTCCTTAAAAGGCAAAACTCACTGAAGAAAAGCATAAAAAAAAGTAGTAAAAATAGCAATTGATAGTCAAAATAAATTTGTTAAATTTTGTAAGAATAAGCAAAATATTATAAGTGAAACTAAATTTTAATATTTAATTTAAATTTTAAAAATAGCAAACAGTACCCAAAAAGGGGAAAACTTATTTAAGAAAAAACTTAAAAATGAAAAGGTTTATTTTCAGTAATGAAACTGGATTTGTAATTTAAAATACCCCCCATCCAAAAAAATTTCAGTCTTAGATGAAAACACCTACAAATTCTGTCAAAGTTTTAAGGGAGAGATAATATTATTTCTGTTTGTTAATTTTTCACATATAGAGGTGGGTAGGAAATTACAAGCTCATTTTATGAAGGCTTTATCAACCAGATACCAAAACTAGGCAAAGACATTACAAGAAAAGAAAATTAGAGTTTGTATCTTTATGCATTTAAATTAGATGCAAAAATAAATATTAAGTGATCAAGTCTGGTAACATATCAAAATGATAATACATTTTAACCAACTGGGATTTACCCCAGCAATGAAAAGTTGGGCCAACCACTGAAGATGTATTGATGTAATTTACCATCATAGTAGCATAAAGAAGAAAAGAAAAACAAAACAGAAATTCTTGGGTTAGGGGTCAGCACAATACAGCTTGTAGTCCATCCACCCATTTTCATAACCAAAATTGTATCAGAAATGAAAGTTTAATTATTGATTAAGGCTTAAGTATTGTTTATAATTGCTTTTGTGTTTTAGCAGTAGAGGAACACATCTCCAGCAAAGAATATATAACTACTTTGCATAAAATATTTTCCATCTTGCCTTTTAAGAACAGATTTGTCAATCCTTGAATTAAATAAGGCAAGAAGGAAACAGAAAGCAAGAGAAGAGAAAGGTGAGGGAATGAGTACAGAGATTGGAAAGGGAGAAACGAACTGCTTTCATTTTGGAAAACAATCACATACAAAGAAAATCCTGGCTACTCTACCAAAAAAACTATAAAAAATAGCAGATAAATGTCAGAGGTCACAAAGTCTAGTTTTAAAACTCATTTTTTTATTCTATGAGTCACAAACAATTGAAATTTAAATACTTACAAATGAAAACATTTTATGATATTGAAAAACACAAAAGACAAATTGTTAAAGTGAGAAAGGAAGAAAAGTCAACCAGCATTTTCTACTCAGTGAAAATGCCTTGCCAAAAAGTTTTCATTTCTGGCTTTTACATTTGACTCTGTTTTTTTTTTTTTTTTTTTTCTACTTGTGTTAAGCAATAAAAAGCATTCTTAGAAATCATGGAAATAAATTCTGATTTTTCAAGCTGAACATAACTGTAGAATATATACACTCTAAAGACTAGGAGTAACCAAGTCTCTCCTGACACTGTTAATTTGTAAATCCAGCATAATTTATGTAGTTGACTGTAAGGGAAAAAAAGATTTTAGAAATGTGTCCTTGGTAAGAATATTTGTGGAAAGAAATACTAGACGTTCAGTACCTAAACATTAAGCATCTGATACATCAAACAACTCAGCATGCTCTGAACCCATGCTCACCAAGCAGTCCTTAGATAATTAAGTGGTTATTCATCACTTCTGCTGAGATGAAAAATGTAACATCTATGTGCTTACAACTCTTACATCCCACTTAGCACTATCATTTTTGTTGTTAAATTAATAAACTGGCATTCTACCTGATCTATCATTTTCTTAGTTTTGTTAACATGAGTTGGCCTCCTTGCATGTGACCAGAATTGTACCCCTGAATGATCAATTTTCTAGGCTTTTAAGACCTCTCTGAAAGATCGTTTCCTCAGGCACAGAAATCTGTAAATGATTAATAAAATCCTATACTTTTCAGTCTATATTTTATAACTCTGAATTTTATATAACTTCAAATTTAAGGAGAGTTGAAAGAAGAATTCAAGGTACTATTGTTATGCCCATTATCTAGACTTAGAAACTGTACATATTTCCAACATTTGCTTTAGCATTTTCTCTGTGTACAACATACGTAGGCATATGTGTGCACATGCAAATATTTTCTTAATTATGTATCAGAAATAACACAGTTCCTTTCCCCTATATATTTCAGTGTATATTTCTTAGCAAAAGTACCTTTCTCTCCTATTATAGTGTAATTATCAAAATCAGAAAAAAACTTACATTTTAATTTGAAATAAATCATCTAATCCATAGTCTCTTTCCATTGTAAATTCTCTTGAAAATGTCTCTTATAACACTCTTTCACCCCCAGTTAAATGTGCAATCCATTTTACACATTGAATTCAGAGTGCTATACTATCTTTTTAATATTTTGTTGTTATATCACCTATTTAATCTTTTATTTTGAATCTGACATTTTTACAATATAGTCCAATGTCCCTTACAAATTGTTTGATATTTCCTAATGAATAGTTTTAGGTCATATGTTTTTGGAGATAAACCACAGAGCTGATGTGGTTTACCTTAACAAATCACAATTATGTGGTTCTCAATTGTGTTTTTTCTCAATTATAATAATGTAAACTTTGATCACTTGATTAAGGTACTGTCTGAAAAATAGCTCTACTGTAAAGCTATTGTTTCAAACTTTGAGATTATCTTTTCACTACTCATCCCATGTTAATGTCTTCTAACACCTTGGTTGTACTGAGGAGGTGGCTCAGTGTGAAGGTCCAGGATTCAATCCTCAGTAATTCAAAACAAAACATAGGCAAAAAATTTTATAAGTCACTGAAATTGCTAATTTTATTGTATAAATTTGATCATAACTTTTTAGACAAGATTATAGGATCACTACTGAAGTTCACTCTTTCAGTCCAGATAATGTTAATTTGTGTTATAACTCTTTTCTCTTTATGACTTATTCTAGTTTGTCAATCAGTTTATTAATATATTTAAAGAATAATTTTTATTTTTCTATATTGCAGAATTATTTTGTATGTTATTTTTTATTTCTTTCTTTCTCTGTATATTTAATTTGTTCTTATTTTTCTAGATTCCATTCATATTCCTTTTAGCTACTTTCACTGGAGACTTTATTTTCCTTTATTTAGCTGTATCCACAGGCATATCATGAAACACATAAGGATAAATTTTCGTTTGTTTTAACAACCAATGTGATCTATTCTTAGACAAACAGGAGTTTGCAGGTACATTGTTTAAATTTCAGCTTTAATTTCCACTTTTTGTAATAGTAGAGATTTTCTAAGTCTGAGCTGGCCAGTAGCTGTTAGGCATTTGTGGCCCCTGAAACATTAGATACGCAGCTAACTCAATTGAGGAACTGAATTTTTAATTTTCTTCTAAAACTTAATATTTTAACTGTAAATAGCCACATTATTAGTAAATGCTCCTGACAACCTAGCTAGAGCTTTCAACTTTAATTTCTAAACTAATATATAAAAAGTATACTAGTAGATGAAAACTAAGGAGACTGTGTTTTGTTTTGTTTGTTTTTTGTACTGGGGATGGAACTCGGTCCTTGCGCATGTGGTGCGGGTGGCAGAACCACTGAGCTAAATCCCCGGCCCAGGAGACTGTGTTTTTGAAGTCTCTTGATCTGAGACAAAATGCACAGTATCCCAGATAGGATATTAGATTCACAGTGGGAAATAGGAGATCTCTAGTGAAGCTTTGACTATTCTCTTGACTATTAGAATGGTTGATCTTGTGATCACCAATGATATGGGGGAAATAATACCTGTTGCGTTAGACAGTTTTATTGCATGATCTATAAAGCTTAAGTACGACACTTGGTAAATAAAGGAATGTGAATTAGGCCTAGTACCACCTTCAAATAACCATTGCCAAATACTTCAAAACATTCTTTCACTTTATGTGTGTCTTTTGTTTCTACATTTCATATTTCTTGTTTATAATAGGGATCTTAGCTCTCTGTGCTCTAGGGTAGGACACTTATATAGTAATAGTTAAAATATATGTAAAAATTTTAAAAAGAACAGTAGGGGAATCTGAAGAAGGGTGAAAAAGAAAGAAATGTTGGATACAACAAATAACTATTTGTGTTAGAAACTGTGACATGTGGACTGCAGAAAAATTGGAATTCAATTATCTTTTTAAGGACATGATTACAATTCTCATACTTTCTCATCATAATTTTCTTTATTTTGCTAAATTTTTCAATTACTTCTCTCAGAATTCCCATAATATGCTCTGATATGTACCTCAGACAGCCAAGGATATATTATCTTCATGGAATCAAAGGTAATTGTACTTATTTCCAGTGAAAACTTATGAAGTTGCTACCTTCTTGAAAAGGAACTTTAATGAGTCCTGAATTTCAGAGAATAGAATCAGATTCTCAAGTTATTTTTTAAAAAATCCTCAAGTGTCCTATGAACAATACCTTCCAAAAATAAAGCTTTTGCTTTTGGTAACTCATCAAATTGCATCATAGAGTTAGTAGCAGTGTGGAGAAAAGAATGAAATAGCTTTAAGAATACTTTAGAGCATGGGATCTTTAAGGATAAAATTCCTTTAGGATATTGTCGCATTTGTAGAATACTAAAATTACAGCTCCTTTATGAAAGGTCACTATCAGAGAGATTAATTTTAGAAGTATAGCATCAGAGAACCGTTTCTATTGATGTAGGTTACTTTGTTGAACTCCAAAAATGTGTCAAGAGTAACAAATCGATCTGACATGTCCAATCAAGGATCTGTTTTAAGCAGAAATCATGGCTTGCAGGTTATTGTAATGTTTTAATTTTGTTTTCCGACCACAAAAAGGAGTCTTTGTTTGCAGTCAGGATGAACACCTGTGTAATTCTTAAGCGTTTACAGACATGTCTTTAAAGACTCCATGGTGCAGTTAAGATTTAATCTATCAAAGTGGTATAAATAATGTAGACACAGCCCTAGGTGTCAATTCTTCCCACAGCAGATAGAGAAACATCACAGTAAGAACTTTGCTGATTTTCACATAGCTCAAGTAACACTGCTAAGAAGGGCAGAGGGGAGCAGTGCTATTCTGGAGATACAGTTTTGGCATTATCAATAATGTGCTAAAGTCTATAAATTGGAAATAGAGTTCTGGCAAAGCTAAAATTAGGTAGAAGAAACAAAATTCAGATGGTTTCATGCTAAAATACTGGGGTCTCATTTTGAAATTATTGTAATTAAAAAGAAGATGGTTATAAGAATGGTCAAGCAGTTCTAAACCTAAGCCTTGATCTTCCATATTTTTTAGTCTGTTTTGAAAGGTAGAATCATGCCATAAAAAACATCTGTTGCATGAAGGTGGAGATTCAATTTTAATTTCAAATCAGCCATTTATTAAACATGATGTAAGATATGTAAAGCACTATGTTGACTACTATAATGAATAATAAAAAAGTACTGTAATTTTAAAGCTTAAAATCTAGTAGGAAAGATAAGGGGAACATACTTGAGCAATAAATAAATTTGAAAGGGAAACGTGATTTCATTTGGATTGATCTGGAAAAATCTACTTGGTAAAAGAAAAAATGGGATGGTTAAGAGCAAAGCTTGGCATAGGTTAGTGAGATGGTGGAAAGACATTCTTGACAGGCAATGACATAGAAGTGGGGAAAACAAGCAACACAAAGTAATCGATTTTAGCTGAAGGAGTGGATTGATTAGAAGAATAGAGGAATTAGTTTGGAGACATATTTTTCTCCCAGATTATGTAAAGACTGAAATTCCAAAAAAAGATTATGTAGTAATTCAAAATAAATAAATAAAACAAAACAAGAGTCTGTGGAAAGATAACCTTTATAAGTAGAAACCAGTACACTGTAGTTGTTCAATGTTGAATGAGTGAACAAATTAGGATATTGTTCCTGAACACATATTATCAATCTTGCCATATACACACCAATAGACAAACCAGAAACAGATAAATTAGAAAAAGTTTCTCATTCTATTTAGAATAGAATTAAATTCAAGATCAGGTACTAAAAGAATAGATATCTGCTCTTTATGTGGCTACTTATGCCAGACAGATAGGATGGTATCTTTTTAAAATTTATAGACATTTTTATTGGTATAGATTTGTGATACATAATTACACTGCTCTTGAAGAACTGGTACATATGCATACAACATCTTAATCATGTTTAATTCCTCTCCTCTCCTGTCACTTCCTCTCCCCCATCCCCCTTCTATTTCCACAAAGTCTACCTCTCTGTTTCTTGTCATTTCTCTTTTATCTTGCTCTTTAAATTATTTATATTTTGGATTTTACATATAAGAGAAACCATGTAATATTTAACCTTTTATGTCTGGTTTATTTTATTTACCATTATAGTCTCAAGATGGATCATTCTTAAAAATGACTCATTTATCTTTCTTTATGGCTGAGTAGTACTCCATTATGTGTATAAGTTTTTTGTAATTCCTCCTTTGCTCAGTGCAGCCCAAACTGTTGTCTAGCTCACGATCTTCCCCTCTGAGGGGGAAAAAAACAAAAACTTTTATGTTTCTTCCATTTTTCTGTCTTCCTGGAGAAAAGATGTTTATGTTCCTGGTCCCTTTCTGGGACAGATCTCTCAAACCCTCTCAGGCCATGTTAGCTACCTCCAGTTCTGTACAATAGAATTCACTACTGCACACGTTATGCCCCATCCTTGACTGTCTACTCACTCTCTATTCCTAACAAATAGAATATTCACTGAATTAAATGTCTTGCAGTATCATGATGATACTAGCACAGTGGAAAACTTACAAATATGTTATCCCTAGAAAATGAAAAAATAATCAAGTGGTTTATTGACCCTGTTGATGCCTGCTTAGTATCTGGGGTGGGGGAGTACATAAGGAGAAGAAAACTCTGATTTGATTTGTGAATTTGAGATTCAGCCTTTTGTAAAATACTTTCATTTTGGTTTTACACATTTCATACATGTATATATATACATATACACATGTGCTTGTATATAAGTATATAATCATGTATATTTTATATATAATCTCAGTGGTATCTCTTTGTGTACACACATGCACTTTTATTTGACAGGAAAATTTGCAAAACTGGTGGGCTTCTGCAACCTGAATTTCAAAACAGGTTCCATAGAAACAAATGAAATAATCAAGACAACTATTACTCCTTCAGATATACTTTTGCTTAGCTACTTATTTAGTTATATATTTTGCTAGGGATTTCTGAATCCACTATTTAAAAATTAATAATGAATAGACAACGCATGAAAGAAATCACATAGAAAAGTCTTAGGAAGAAGAAAACTTTACAGAGTGTTTCTACATAAAGGTAAGTTTTCTTATCTTTGGGCATCGTGCTTTGTTTTATGCCATCCTGAAAACCCACAGCTGGACTTCAAAGGGCACAGGTGGTCCCTGGAATCATGTGCTGCATTTTATAATATGTGTAATTTTCTTTTTTTTTATTAAATTCTTTTATTGGTACATTGTAGGTATACAATACAATTACATTTCTCATTGGGAATTGTACCTTTACATGATGCATCTTGGTTCTTATTTTTTCCCCATTCCTAGCCCTCCCTTCACCCACTCCACCCTTCCCTATTTACAAGGCTTTATTTCCATTTTTTCCATTTCTCATCATTTTTCCTTTCCCTTCTTTCCTTTCCCCTGCCCCTCCCACTACCCCTACACCTTTGGACCTTTTCTTCCTATTTTACATTTTTGATTATTCATTCTAATCATTGGTACATTTTAGGTATACAATATAATGACACTCATCATTGGAAATTTGCACCTTTACATATTCTCTCTTGGTTCTTATTTTTCACCCTTACCCAGCCCTCCCTTCAACCCCTCCATTCCTCCCTATTTACAAAGATTTTGTTCCTATGTTTCCATTTTCTCATATTAATCCCATTCCCTTCTATCCTTTCCCCTAGCCCTCCCACTTCCTTCCCCTTTGCCCCTTTCCTTCCTTTTTCACATTAGCTATTATATATTTACTCCTTATTTATACTTTCAGTTTCTCACACCAGAGAAACTATTCGGTATTTATACATGTGTGTCCTATTTATTTCACTTAAGAGTATCGCCTCAATATGCATCCACTTAACTATAAATGTCTCTAATTTCTCATTTTTTATGGCTGAGGAGTACTCCAATTTATAAAAAAAAAAAATTCTTTATCCAGTCTCCAGTTGATTGGCATTTGGGCTGTTTCCAAGTTTTAGCTATCACAAACAGTGCTGCTATGAACATGGGTGCACATATATCACTGTGGTATGATTCTTTTAATTCTCTGGGGAAGATCCCCAGCAGTGGAATAGCTGGGTCAAATAGGACTTCCAGTCCTAGTTCTTTGAGGTATCTCCACACTGATTTCCACAGTGCTTGCACCAGTCTACACTCCCACCAGCAGTGGAGCAGGGTTCCTCTTTCCCCACAGCCCCGCCAGCATTTGTTATTGGTTGATTTCATAATAGCAGCCATTCTTTCTGGAGTGAAGTGGAATCTGAGCATTGTTTTCATTTGCATCTCTCAAATGACCAGTGATGTTGAACATTTTTTCCTGAATTTCTTTGCTATTTCTACTTCTTTGTCTGAGAAATGTCTGCTCATTTCAGATGCCCATTTTCGGATTGGGTCTTTAAATTTGGCAGGTCTGATCTTTTTAAGTTCTTTATAGATTCGAGATAGTAGACCTTTGTCTGAGGAAGAGCAGGTGAAGATTTTTTCCCACATTGTGGGTTGTCTCTTCACACTGCTGGTGATTTCTCTTGCTGTGCAGAAGCATTTTAATAAGAATAGATCCCACTTGTTGATTTTTTGTGCTAGTTCACGGGCAACTGAGGTTTTGTTTACAAAATCTTTTCCTACACCAGTGTCTTCAAGGGTTCTACCTAACCTCTGTTCCAACTGGTTCAGAATTTCTATTTTAATATTTAGATCTTTACTCCATTTTGATTTTAGTTTAGTGCATGGTGAGAGATATAGGTCTAGTTTTAATCTTCAGCAAGTTGAAGCCCAATTTTTTCAGCACCATTTATTAAAGAGGCTATCTTTCCTCCAGTGAGGGTGTTTGGCTCCTTTATCGAAGTTGAGATGGTTGAGTGTGTCTGGCATTGTTTCTGCATCTTCTAATCTGTTCCACTGGTCCTCAGGTCTGTTTCTTTGCCAGTACCATGCTGTTTTTATCACAGTAGCTTTGTAGTAGAGTTGCAGGTTGGGGATTGTGATACCCCCTGCCATGTCTCTGTTACCTAGAATTGCTTTTGCTATTCTGGGTCTCTTCTTGTTACAAATGAATTTTTAGATTTTTTTCTCAAAGTCCATGAAGTATGCTGCTGGGATCTCAATTGGAATTGCATTAAATCTGTATAGCAGTTTTGGAAGTATGGCCATTTTCACTATATTAATCCTTCCTACCCAGGAGCAGGGGATGTCTGTCCATTCTCTGATATCATCTTCAATCTCTCTTTTCAGAGTGTCATAATTTTCAGAGAAGAGATCTTTGATTTCTTTTGTTAGGGTGATTTCTAGGTATTTCAGTTTTATAGATGCTACTGTGAAAGGAATTATTTGCCCTATTTCTCTCTCAGTGAGTCTGTCATTGGTGTAGAGGAAAGCTATTGATTTGTGTGTGTTGACCTTGTAACCAGCTACTTGACTGAATTTGGTGATTAAGTCTAGAAGACTTTTGGTGGAGTTCTTGGGGTCTTCTATATAGAGTATCATGTCATCTGCAAATAATGACAATTTGACTTCTTCATTACCTATCTTTATTCCTTATTTCTTTCTCTTGTCTAATTGCCATGGATAATGTTTCCAGAACTATATTGAACAAGAGTGGTGATAGTGGACATCCTTGTCTTGTTCCTGATTTTATTGTGAAGGATTTCAGTGTTTGGTTATTTAGTATGATATTAGCTGTTGGTTTTTCATAGATGGCTCCTATCAGTTTGAGGTAGAGACCGCCTATTCCAATTTTTTGTAGGGTTTTATCAGAAATGCATGTTGGATTTTGTAAAATGCTTTACCTGCATTCATGGAGCTAATCATATGGTTTTTGTCCTTGGCTCTATTGATATAGCATATTAGATTGTTTGATTTGCGTATATTGAACCATCTCTGCATCCCTGGGATGAATCCCACTTGTTCAAGGTGTATGATCTTCTTGATGATCTTCTGCATTCTGTTTGCCAGTATCTTATTAAGGATTTTTGCATCTATGTTCATTAGTGAGATTGGCCTATGGTTCTCCTTTTCGGTTGGGTCTTTCTCTGCTTTGGGGATCAAGGTGATGCTTGCTTCCAGGAATGAATTTGGGAGTATTACTTTCCTTTCAATTTCACTGAAGAGTTTAAACAGTAGTGGCAGCAGTTCCTCTCTAAATGTCTTGTAGAATTTCTTAGTTGATAAGTTTTTAATTACATTTTCAATTTCATTGGTTGATATTGGGTTGTTCAGAATTTTTAGGTCTTCTTCATTCAACTTTAGTAATTCATATGTATTTAGGAATCTGTCCATTTCTTCTGTGTTGTCCATCTTATTGGCGTATAGGTTCTGGAAGTAGGTATTGATGATCCTCTGGATTTCTGCTGGGTCTGTTGTAATTTCACCCTTTTCATTCCTAATTGCATGGATTTGGGCCTTTTCTTTCCTTTTTCTGACAAGGTTGGCTAAATGTTTGTCAATTTTGTTCATTCTTTCGAAGAACCAACTCTTGGCTTCATTGATTTTTTGTATCGTTCTCTTAGTCTCCATTGCATTGATTTCTCCTCTGATCTTTATAATTGCCTCCCTTGTATGAGCTCTGGGGTTGTCCTGCTCTTCTTTTTCTAGAAGCCTGAGGTTCAGCATCAGGTTGTTTAATTGGGCTCATTCTGTTTTCCTAATATATGTATTCACTGCCATGAATTTCCCCCATAAGACTGCTTTCATTGTGTCCCATAGATTCTGATATGTTGTATTGTCATTGTCATTCAATTGAAAGAACTGTCTGATTTCTTTTTTAATTTCCTCTGTGACCCATTGGTTATTCAGAAGTGTGTTGTTCAATTTCCACGGATTTATCAAATTTTTCCGGTTTCTTTTGCTATGAATCTCCAATTTCATCACACTATGGTCTGATAATATACAGGGGATAACTTCAATTCCTTTGCACTTACTTAAACATGTTCTATGTGTGAGTATGTGGTCTATTTTGGGCAATGACCCATGTGCAGCTGAGAAGAATGTGTATTCTGATTTTGTGAGGTGGAAGACTCTGTAAACATCTGTTAAGTTCATTTGTTCAAGAGTTCGATTGAGTTCTAGTATTTCATTTCTTATTTTTTGTCTAGTTGACCTATCTATTTGTCACAGTGAGGTGTTGAGGTCCCTCACTAGGATTGTATTTGTTCACATATGACTTTTCATGTCCATTATTATTTGTTTTCTATAGTTGGGCACACTAGTGTTTGGTGCATAGATATTTATGATTGTCATCTCTTCCTCTTGGATTCTTCCCTTTACAAGGCTGTAGTGTCCTTCCTCAGCTCTCTTAGACAGTATTGATTTGAAATCTACTTGATCTGCAAAGAGGATAGCTACTCCTGCTTTTTTGGGGGGTCCCATTGCATGGAGTATTGCTTCCCACCCTTTAACTTTCAGTCTATGAGTTTCCTTTTGAATTAAGTGTGTTTCTTGTATGTGGCATTTTGTTGGATTTTGCTGCTTGACCCATTCTACCAGTCTATTTCTTTTGATTGGTGAATTGAGACCATTAATGTTGATGGTTATAACTAAAAAGTATTGACTTGTCATTGCCATGACTTTTCCTTTTTGTTGGGTTCTCCCCCTTTACATTTAATTTCTTGTCATGCCAGATGTGTTCATTCTGCTTTGCTTCCTCGGGTTGTGATCCTCAATGTCTGTTCCTAGGATATTGTGTAAAATTCTTTGGAGTGCTGGTTTGGTATTCACGAAGTTTCTAAGGTGCTCTTTGTCATGAAGGTATCTTATTTGTCCATCCATTTTGAAAGATAGTTTTTCAGGGTACATCAATCTGGTTTGGAGGTTGTTTTCTTTTAGGGCTTGGAATATATCACTCCAAGGTCTTCTTGCCTTGATGGTTTGTGTTGAGAAGTCTGTCATGATTCTGATGGGCTTTCCTTTGTATGTGATTTGTTTATTTTCTCTAACTGCTTGTAGAACTTTGTTCTTCTGTTGAGTTTCTGGAATCTTAACAATTATATGCCTATGTGTAGATTTTTTTTGATCAAGGATACTTGGAGTCCTATATGGCTCACTTATCTGTATGTCAAGCTCTTTCCCCATGCTTGGGAAGTTTTCTGCCATTATTTCTGTGAAGAGATTTTTTATGTCATCTGCACTCTCTCCTGTTTCTTCATTGAGCCCAATCAGTCTTATGTTATTGTTCTTTGCATCATCTAGCAGCTGCTGGTTTGATTTCTCATGGTCTCTTATAATTTTGAAGCAATTTTTCTTTTCCTGGTCACTAACTGCAATCTTACCTTCTATATCTGAAATTCTGTCCTCACATTGGCTCATTCTGCTGTGTAGACTTTCAATGGAGTTTTTCATGTCCTGGAAATCTATTTACATCTGTTTTATGGATTCCATTTGTTTCCTATGTTGGGATTCCATCATGTTCCTCAGCTCCTCTCTAGATTTAGTAATCATGTCTTGCACTATGAGCCCAATTTCTGCTGTGTCTGAGAAATTATTTCTGATTTGATTTTTTCCAGATCCCCTTTTGTTGCCAGTTCAGTGGTTCCAGGTGGTTGAGTATCAGAGTGTTCCATCTCATTTCCCTTTGGGGTTGCTGTAGGTGATGTGGAAGTCTGGTTTTGAGACTTATTTACGTGTTTTTCTCATTTCAGCTTGAGGGGGGTGGCTGTTGGTGCCTGCACGAATTACCTCCTCTGATCTGGGAGAGATGGGACAGGGGCCGGGTGTAACAGTAGGGATGGTGGCCCAAAAGCCCTTTCCTGTGGGCTGGGAGCAGCAGGAGGGATTGAGCCCAGGAAGCCCCTTTCTCTTGTCCAGGAGCAGTGGGATGGTGGCTCAGAAGCCTCTACCTCTGAGCTGGGAGCAGTGGGAGTTATGGTGGCCTGGAAGCACCTTCCTCTGGGCCAGAAGCTGCAGGACAGAAGGTGGCCCAAAAGCCCTTTCCTTTAGGCTGGGAGCAATGGGAGAGATGGTGGCCAGGAAGCCTCTTCCTTTGGACCAGGAGCAGTGGGACAGTGGCTCAGAAGCTCCTACCTCTGGGCCAGGAGCAGTGGGACTCAGTACCTTGGTCTGGTGGTCTGGTGTCCTCTGTGTCTTTGTATTGTAGTACCTAGTGGCTGTACAGAGGAGCAGGGGGTGGTGTCCAGTGGATTGTTGCCGGGGTGCGGGCTGATTTGGCATGTTCTGCATGACTCGGGACCTCGGTAAGGCATGCCTGTGTCCTTTTCTTTGCAAAAAGTTCCTGCCTGTTTTCCCCTTTGGCAAAGCCCAACTTTCAAGATGACCTACAACCTCCCAAATTTTCTATTCTGTACATTTTAATGTGTTTACCAACATGGTACATATTTGATATTAAGAATAATTACTGTAATAATTTACATGTAAATAATTTCAACTTGACTATATCTCTTAATCTTTTCGATAACATAACTCTAAGATGTAGTTTTTTAAATAAATCTTTGTTTTACTGATGACAAAATTAAAATTCAGATATCAAGGAAGCATCTTTCCTAAACTAAACTAGTTATTTCACGGTCGACAATGGAACCATGATTCCCATCCTCAAATCAATCTCTCTCTCTCTCTCTCTCTCTCTCTCCATGTTTTTTAATACATATAAACATTATCAGTCATTGCACAGCTTGTCCAGCTTCTCCCAGTCTTTCTTCGGATCATACTCAAAAATCTTCCAGACCTGGAAAGACTTCGAACAGGGAAATCTGGGTCAGTAGAATTAATGAAGCTCCCCATCAGAAGTCTGGATGGCCACATTTCACTGAAGAAGTCAGAATGGTGGTACAGAGGAGTGAAACATAATGTACATAAAGGCATAATGTACATAATGTACATAGTATCACCTAAGTAAAATCACTGGAGATTTGGAGGAAGACATACAACAAAAAGATAGAAAAGGTGAGAGGAGAGGGGCCCTCACCTGTGAAGAACCTAAGGTCAAGCAGAATAGACTCTGCATCTTTGTACCAGATTTACAAGGCCTTAATAATGCCAGAGAGTTTGTTTCTAGCAGCTCCCAATGACTCTGCAGTGATCTTTATCTACAATCTGAAGTCATCTTCCTGAACAGAAAGAAAAAGAAGAACAAAAGAAGTTGAAACCAAAAGCATCCATCTGACCCAACTCCCTAGGGAAATTTAAAACATGTTAACTCAGCAGTGCTGCCTTTGCACTGCACTAATTCTGAGTCAATTGGATCTTGTGAAGCGAAAACATATTCATTATTTTCTCACACAAAGCTGACATCTCTATCAGAGTGGGAACATGGACATTCTTCCTCCTTCCTAATTCTCTTCCTGGAAGATTTCACCTGACAAAACTAAAGAAAGCTTTGGTGATGCATCAAACGCCTGAGGAAGAAACAGTGCTGGATTATGCTTCTGAAATCATCAGGTATGTCTAATTTATTACTTTTTATTTTAAGAAATTGAGGCCCAGATATGAAACACCACCCAGTTTGGGGTTGAAGCCTTGTGTTTTTGGAGTCCTGGCTCAGAGCCCTCTGCTTTGTACTGAGAAATATTCAGTTCATGAGTTCTCAGTAACAATGTTAACTCCCTGACCGGAAAGGAAGGGGTTCACTGCTGCTTATTCACAGTATTCAGTTCAGTAAGTATTCTAGTTCTCTCATCATGTACTGCCATATAAATCCATACCTTCTTTATGCTTAGTTATTCTTATCAGTTCATGCACCAAAGTAATCAGGTCAATGTTTATTCCCACTCTTGTTCATTTAGCTTCCTGTCTAAACACATGCGACTCAAGCCAGATATTATGATTGGGCATATCCTAAGACACAGATTCTACAAATGTGTATATATTTTCCACACCAAGGAAATAATATGCTTTTGCCAATAAGTGCTAATGATATCCAAGAAGCCACCCAAAATATTTCAAGATAGCTCACCCAGATATCTCAACACTCCTGTCTGATAAGTGTCAGGATTCTAGCAGTGGTGGTAAAGAAAGGCTGGGGATGGGAAAAACTATGAGGCAAAGTTAAGAAGTTAAGTGACTCCTTAATGATCTCTAAAATTAGAGCAGATTTCAAAGTTAGTAAAGTTTTTCTTTGTTACCTTCCTTTTCTGAATATCCATTTTAATTACTAAGAAAACTTTTGTCTCTCATTCCAAACTGGCTCCTGGATGACACAAACTTCATTTTCTCTGGCATGTAACATTAAGAAGAAAAGAACTAGGCTATTTCCTTTTCTTTCTTTGTGGTCTTCACTTGTCTGTTTAGATAGCCAGCACTGTACCATTCAGAGATAAGCCTACTCAGCCCTAGCTGGTATATAATGTAATTTGTAACAATAAGCCACTAAAATTTGTGTTAGTCTATCCCAACTAGGAAATTTCATGTTGTTTTTCCTCATGATTAAAAAAAAGTAATTGGACTTCTACTTTTGAAACAGGAGGTGGAAAAGTTACCCATTGTTTTAGTCAACGTGAGCTGCTATAACAACATAGCTTAGTTTGTGTGTTTTGAACAACAAAATAATTTTTCCCAGTTGTGGAGGTGAGAAGTACAAGAATAAGGTGCCAGCTGATTTGATTTCTTGGGAGGACCCATTTCCTTGTTTGTAGACAGCTGTCTTCAGGAAAGAGAGAGAGAGAGAGAGAGAGAGAGAGAGAGAGAGAGAGAGAGAGAGAGAGAGATCTTGATCTGGTGTCTTCATTAATAGCATTAATCCTATCATGGAGGGTCTTATTTTCACAACCTACTCTAAATGTAATTACCTTCCTAGAGACTCCACTCCCAATACCACCCCCCATTCTGGGTTCAGGCAAAAATTCCCTGAATTTTCAGGAACACAAGCATTCTGTTCATAACACGCATATATTGCAATCAATAATTCAAACAAAATGCACACTGGTATTCTAGCACTAATTTACTTGAAGGCAAGGAAGCATAGCCCATTAAAAGCAAACCTGGTGAAATGTGATAGAATAATGAATGATGGATTCTTCCATTTACAGGTGGCTGAGAGGCATATGTTTATAAGACGAAGGAGTTGAGTGACATTATCTACATTGTTATTTCGCCTCAACCAGTAGTGGATATGCAACTACAGAAACCTTTCTTAAGACTCAGTTTGTCCATCTGTGAAAAAGAGGTCATTAATATTTTTATCATGCTGTTGTTAGTATTCAATGAGATAACACATATAAAATACCTAGCATAATGTTTAGAGACTAGTGATAAATTAATAAATGAAATAATTTTTTTCTTCTCATCTCAATTCCTGTCTGATTATACTCATGCTTGCCTCAACAGTGTAAAAATAATTATTTTCATTCATATGAATGGCTTGCCATTTATGGTTAATGATGTGTAGCACAATAACTGTTATACATATCATTAAATACATGTCTGATTAACTCTGTTATAATTTTAATTGCAACATGAAATTTCTCTTATGCGTACTCAGGCATCAAAGACTGTTGCTTATGAAACATGGTTGGCTGCTTTCAACCTGAAAGAACTACAGGGAACTTTAGTCCCACAAAGTATAAATCATAGGCTTGAGAGCATCAGGGTGTAAAGGAAAGAACACAAGGTTTGGAGTCATATAGACTAAGGACTGAAAATTTTAGCTCCATCACTACAATTTATTCAACCTTCCACTAAAAGTTTTCTCCATGAAACTTGGCTATGATACTATCTTGTGGGGTTTTATGAGGTATAGAAATGCTACATAAAAGATGGCGAGCAAGGATTTTGTGATATAATAACCAAATGTGTTAGTTAGTATTATTTCCTTCACTTTGCAGTTTAACATAGAAGGGCCTTTCAGGATTCCATTTCAGAAGTCAAACATCAAAAGAAACTTTTAAAAAGGAAGCCCATTTTATTACCCTCTGCTGCTTTGCAAGTAAGACATCATTGCCTCTTTTCCAATCACTTTATGCAAAAGTAGAGTATGAGACATCATCCTGATCTGCTGCAGGTTCTGTAGCTAGGAGAAGGAAGCTGAGCCAGCAGTGGGTGCCCCACCTCTTCCTCTACTTTCTTCCTTCACTCATCCCATGCTGCAGTTCGCAAAACAACCCAAAGCACACATTCTACTGGCATTAACTTAATGGCATCCTGTGACTTCCCAAAGAAAGGAAGAACATTTGAGTCAAGAGGAAAGGGAATTGTCAAGTAGGAAAAGAAATTAAAGAACAGAAGACAGGCAACCTGTTCTGCACCCTAAATATGGGAAAAGGCCAGGTCAAAGTGGTTCCATGGACTCAAACCTTGAGAAAATTACAATCTGCATCTGAGTTCATGTTCTTCCTCCAGAATGGAGATGTAGGCTCCTCCTCCTAATATGAAGTTGTCTAAGAAACTGTTTGGTAGTCCTCCACCTCACTCTAACCCAGGGCACAGACAGAGTAGCTTGAGCTGTCCCCGATTCTGTTTTTGCACTGTCACTATTCAGTAATTGCTCATCAAAGGCCCCATATGACCAGTGTGGTCCTGACTCAGAATGTCCAGTTGCTTTCTCAGAAGGTGTAGTTCTGGTGTGTCCACTGTTATTCAGAGTGTTATGAGAACTGACTACTCAAGTCAGATTTCACTACTGTATACTTTCTCTATTTTCATCTTGGTCTATCTAGTCTTTGCTCTGAAATCCTGGGGACAGTATATTATGGTGGATTAAACCTTGGCCTAATATTTTATTATGTAGTTACTTTACTTGCTAGTTGCTTCTCTTAAAGGTTCATCACAAGGATTAAATAAGGCACTATTGGAGAATGCACTAGAAATATGGGATATATGAAAATAGATAATGTATTTTCTCTTTTTATTTTTTGAAAAACAATAATTCTATCTAGGGAAAGAGAACAATAATAATGATAAATATTTTTTAATATTTCAAAGATAAGGAAGATGATAATTTCACATATTGAATGTTTCATTTATTACAATGATAAACAGAGAAAAGAAAGATAATAAAAATTTTAAATAAAAAATCCTTGTGGAAAAGCAGTGTGGCTTCCTTTAGTGAGTATTCTATATATTAGGTATATAATTCTTTATAATAGTAATTGAAAATACATTTCAAACATCAGAAAAACATTTTTAAAAGGAAGCAAAATAAAATTTGGCATGGTATTTTATTAATGAATTCAGAATATAAAGGAGGAAATTTGAGGGTAAACATTTTTCTGGCTATGATAAAATCTGGTTATGATTTTTCTGGTTATGTGGCTGTGGTTTGGAAGATTAAAAACATTGTTACCAGAAAAATTGTTTTTCATCAGCTCAGGTAATTTTGTTAGGCTGTTGAATAAGATCTTGGCAAAAGTGAATCCTATAATAAAAGCTGAGGAACCCATGATACCCAATGATTTTTTTAAAGCTAAAATTTTATTTTATAATAACAAAACATTTTGTTTCTCAATGTTCTTCATAGTGATAACTGAGTAAAGCAGGAGAAATAAAGGTTTTTTTTCCTGTATTAAGAAAACTGAGAAAAAAGGGGAATATGGAAACTTATTTCCATAAACTAGAAGTTCTGAAATGTTATTTCCCTAGAAGTCAGATGATCTATATTATTAAGAGTTAAATATGATAACTGTATATAGTTTATTTATATGAACAAGCACATTACATCATTGATGCCACATTTAATTTGAGAAAGTAGCACTGTAGAAATCTTGTGATCCAGAGTTGCATATTTGCAATACTTGATTCCTGGGGACCCCTAAAATATTACTGGAAACCTCGGCAGTAGGGTCCAGTCTCCTGCCCAGTGTATTGCACAGGCCTAAGAAAAAAATAAAAGACAGAACTAAGAGAGTCAGAAAGCAGGGTTCCAGGACAACCAATGCAGGTGCAATTGACAAAGGCATCGGCCAGTCCACGCCACTGATTTTTATTGATAATCAATTGGGAGAAAGGCAAGCTCTGTGCAAGGGCAGTATTATGTGGGAGGATGTGCACTTGTACAGTCTCTATGGGAATTAATGTAAGCAAGTTTTGTAAAAGACAAGACAAAGCATTTTCCAATTAGGAACAGAATAGACAAAATATATGGTTGTAATTAGAATATTGTCCTTCTAATAAAAAGGTTTTAACTGTGGGAATGGAATTTGAGTGTGAGTTACTCTAACCTTGGCATAGGCTTCGGGCCAGACTTGCTTCTCAAAGCAAACCAGTTATGGGATTGACTCTTCACAGCCTGCACTCCTTACAGCCTGCTTTGGGCATGATCAATATTGTGGTCTCCTGCACTTGGTGACTCTGAACATAACCTACATGGAGTTAATTATTCCTGAAACATAGTTTCTAATTTTTCTTCTCTTCTATGTGACCAGTGAGAGCTGGGTAAATTTATATAAAAATAAATTTGTTGCTATTATATGTTCATTTAGATAATTGAATTGAGAAACTTATAGATGGAGAACAAGTTCTGTGTACTTTGCAAGGTACTGCAGAAGACAGGAGTGGTCAGACTGTCAATGGAATACTGATGAATTATGTCAGTGACTACTGTGACTTTTAAGGTAACTCCAGAGGAGTATGAGGAAATTTCTAAGATGTACCTAGAATTGTTATTGCCATGAGTATTGTCTTAGTCCATTTTTGTGTTGCTATAGCAAAATATCTGAGACTGAATGATTTATAAATAATGGAGTCTTTTAAACTTATGCTTCTGAAAGCTGGAAATGTACCACTACACAGCCACCTCCAGTGAGGACTTGATGCTGTGTAGTAACATGGAGGAAAAGTGGAAGGGCAAGAGGGTACATGCAAGAGGCAAAGCATGAGGGGTGATTTTCTTTATGAAAACCTGCTTTCTGGAGATGGATCTACTCCTGTGAAATGATACTAAGTCATCTTCATGATCTAATAAGTAATGATCACCTACAGAAGTTTCCACCTCCCAACACCATAATGGCAACCAAACTTCAGTAAGAGTTTTGGAGGAAACACATCATATTTAAATAAAATTGAACTATTTCTGCCGCCTGCCTCACAAGTGCAAGGACATGAGTTCGATCCCCGGTACCAAAAAAAAAAATTGAGCTATTGAAATTGAGGGTCCTAAGAAAACAATGATAATAGTAATGTTAATAATGATGAAATTATATATGTATTTATATTCTTGAATATTTATATTCTTATTGAATATATATGCAGTTTTCCAGAAGCTATACTAATTTTTTTACAATTATTATCATATTGCTTTTGCTTCCTCAAATTAAATTAAAACTCAAAAACTCTTTCCCTTTCTCCATAACCCACATTCCAGGAAGTCCACAGTCATACATCTCTATTATTCATCCTCATTTTACAGTTTCAAAAAGTTAGGTTGCTTGCCAATTGTTTAATTACAGTCAGTATAATAAACTAGTAACTACTGAGTTAGGATAGCAAAAATTACATAAGATGAGGCTCTTAGGAACACATAGGATTATTAGTTATTCTTTCTTTCCCTGACTATTATTAGCTTTAAAAAGTAATCTATGTTCTGGCCTCCTTCTTTATGTACTTTAAGCAGGAAGCAAGAGGTCATCATACTTGAAACAATTTTTCAGAGCCCACTGTATCTTTGTCAGTCATTGAATTTGTGCTGTCATAGCTGTGAGAAAGACAAACCTAGATCTCTGCTCACAGACAGTACTGAGAAAAGATAAATAAGAAAACAGGTGATGAATATGTTGGGGACCAGTTCCTCTAAGGAATTACTGCTGTGGGAACTGAAAGCAAGATTGTGAGTGTGTAGCTGTTATCTTTTGTAAGATAACCTTGAGGTAAGTGAGTAACTATAGAGGTTTGGACTCATTGACACAATTTGTGAATTTTTAGACAGGTACAGAAACTCTGGCATATCCAGGAAAAGAAGATGTATCCGTTTCCTATTGCTTACTAAATTACCTCTGTATATTATCTTAGAATTCAAGATCAGAAGTCCAACTTGTATCTGTCTGTTCCAATATCAAGGTTTGAGTGAGCTGGGCTCCTCCTAGAGAGTCTGGAGTAGAGCCTGTGCTTTTGTCCTCCCAGACTCCTTAGACAGGGACCACACCCCTCTGACTTCTGCTTCCATTCTCACAGCTCAACCTTTTCCTCTTACTTTGCTTCTTCTCTCTTTTACTTCTAGGGACCCTTAGTATTGCATTAAACTGACCCTGAATAATAGAGGTTCCTCACCCCAACTCACAATTCTTTATCACATCTGCAAAGTAACATTTTGCTATGTAAAGTAACTATACAGAAGTTCTGGAGATCAGGAGATGGAAGTCCTATGGGAGGGAATTACTTTGTCTAACAGTATAGAATAATAGCTACAAACATTTGAATTTGATAATTGTTGTGAACTAAATATGGGTATCACCCTAAAATTCATGGGTTGAGATCCTAATCTCCAACATGTTGATATTAAGAAGTGGAGCCTCTGAGAGGTAATTTAGATCACCCACGTGGACTGCAAGAAAGAGATTCATGGCTTTATAAAAGAAATCCTCTAAAGCTCTCTTCTTCTTCCTACCAGGTGAGCACTGAAGACCAGTCATACCCAACCTGAGGAGGCCCTCACCAGAACCTCACTCTAGTGGCACCATCATCTTGAACTTCCAGCTTCCAATATAATGAGAAATCATTTCTGTTGTTTCTCAGCTTCCCAGTCCATGATACTTTGTAATAGCAGCCTGATTTGATGTAGGCAATCGTTAACCCAGCGGTTAATCATTTGAAATAAGTAAGTGTAGGGCTGGGGATTATAGCCAGCATCGCAAACAAAACAAAACAGAACAATAACAAAAACACATAAGTATAAGTGCATTTAAGTTGAGTTATGAGGAAGTTCTTTTTAAACACTGTAGGGTTTGTATCTTAGCTTTGTTAACTGTAAATTGGAACCATTATTATTTTGGAAAAAGAAAATGAAAAATTTGGGGTGGGATAATGGGACATTAATTGCTGAAAGACTAGATCAAAAATAGTGTTCAATATATTTCAAACCTGTGCCAGTTACAAGAGTAAATAAAGGACTATGTACTCTAAATTATTGGCCAAAATATGATACATGAAACTCTTACATGAGTTTTTCAGATTTAAAGCTGATGTTGTATTTACTCATTGGCTTTCATAATGTACACCATATTATATATGTATACATTAGGGTTTTTCAGAGAAACAGAACCAATATTGGAAGAAGGGGAGACAGACAGACAAATTTATTTAAGGAATTATTTCATGCTGTTGTGGAGGTTGGCAAGTCTAAAATTCACAGTGCAGGCCAGAAGGCTGGAAATTCACGTAAGAAATGAAACCATTGTCTTGAGTTGGGGCAGAAATTTTTCCCTTACAAACTTCAGTTTTTGTTCTTATGACTTTCAACTGATTGAACAAGGCCCACCAACATAATAGTGGGTGATCTACTTTACTTGACTTCAGCTGATTACAAATGTTAACTTACATCCACAAAGATCTTCCCTGCACCATATGAATTAGTGTTTGGTCAGAGAGTTAGATGCTTAGGATGTAGGGAAGTAGATGCATAAATCTATTATCATAATGACCAAGACTGAGAAAAATATCCTTCCTTCTTTGGTTGTGGGAGAGGGACATGTTTTAGCAGAACACACCTGAAAATTATCAGTGATTCCCATTATTATAGCTTATATTTAAACTGACTCCAATTGAATAGACTATAAGAACTCAAAGAACTTTAGAGTTGAAAATGGGAAAATTTTGAGATTTTGATATTTATCATTATCCATAATTTATTAGCAATAGTTACTCCTATAACTTCTTCACTGCATACACATCAAACCATATAGAAGGACATGAACATAAATCCCCATGATGATTAATTATTTCTGGAGCCTGGAATCACCTTGAATTAATCAGCCAGGTTATTTTAAAATATGATCTATGGCATTAATTTTATAACATTATGACAACCATGGAGAAAACAGCTGATTTGCAAATGGATCACCTATCATACTGACAGATAGAAACTGCCCAAATGCAGTGGAAATGTTGACTTAGAGCATTTTAGATATTAATTTTAATAAAATTAATTTCAATATAAATATAATTTTAAAAATTTCAAAAAACTTGAAAGGATCAAGAGTTTAATAATTAAAGGAATTTTAGAGTTTAATGGAGAGAGATTTTTACTCCCTTTAAAACTATTTTAGCTTTAAAAAAAAGCATCAATGGAATTGTTTTGCAGACATAAAATGATGCTAGTCTTTGTTCCTTTTCCAGTACTATCTGCTACCTTCTTTCAGGGATGCTGGTCCACAGAGTCAGACTTCTATACAGAGCCATTGTTATATACTTACACTCATCCTGTAGAAGACATTGGTGACAAAAAATATTTGATTTTATGATAGTTAGGTTGACTTTGGATTCCATATAGTTAAGATTATCCAGAGAAGCAGATGTCATAGAAAGTTAGTGTTTGTGTGTGTGTGTGTGTGTGTGTGTGTGTGTGTGTGTGTGTGTGTGCATGAAGGGGACATTTCATTCGTTCATCTGTGGGCTTTGCAACACTAAAATCTTCAGGGTAGCCTGGTAGCTGGAGATCCAGGAAAGAATCTCCTTTTGAGTCCCAAATATGGTCTGCAAGTAGAATTTCTTCTTACTTGCAAAGGCATTGGTCCTTGTTTTGTTATGACTTTAAGTTAATTAGAAGTGGCCCATTCACATCACGGAGGATATTCTGTTTTAGTCAAAGCCCATCCAGAAAACAACCTCATAAAAATCCAGAATAGTCTTTGACAAAACATCTTGGCACTATGACCCTGCCAAGTTTACATAGAAAATTGACCACTGCAGACTCTTCACTGTGGGTTGTGCAATGGGAATACAAGCAGTAATAGAAGAGGTGAGAGGATAAGCATAAAGTTCTGGGTTGAACAGATATTTTTTATTTCTTAAGAGCATTTCGGACCTCTTAAGTCTGAATAGAGTTCTAATAATAACTACAACAAAGATATTATGTCAAAAGAAAATGATGGTGGAACAGCAGGAAAACATGTCAGCCCAGGAGGAGATGAAAGATGATTCTTTTTATCTGGCAAAAGAATCCTATTCATTTCCTTCCTAATGGGTGCTCTCACCCCCTCTTGTATACCCCTCTTCTATACAGCTGAACGATATCAGCTAGCAGTGGAAAAATACTCAGAGAATTAATGACTAGAATATATAAAGAATACAAAAAATTAGACCTCCCAAATTAAAACACCGAATCAAAAAATGGGCAACCAAAGTGAATAGACACTTTACAGAAGTACAAATGGCCAATAAATACATGAAAAAAATATTCACCATCTAGACCATTAGAGATATGCAAATTAAAACAACACTGAGATTCTACTCACTTGAGAAAGAACAGCTACCATCAAGAAATCAAACAATAACAAATGCTGGCAAGGGTGCAGGTGAAAAGGCAGCCTTGTACATTTTTGGTGGAAATGTAAACTAGTACAGTCCCTATGGAAATCAGTATGGAGATCCCTCAAAAAGTAAAAGTAGAAATTCCATCTAATCCAGACATTCCCCCTCTAGGTATCGCCCTGAAGGAGGTAAAACCATCATATTACCCAGATACATGTACACTCATGGTTATTGTAGCACCATTCATAATAGCTGCATCTTCAAAGCACTATATATCCATTCATTCATCACTAACAATGAATGGGCAAAAAATGTGGTATTTATACACAATGGGGTACTGCTCTCCCACCAAGAAGGATAAACTTGAGTCATTTGTGTGAAAATGGATTCACCTTGAGACCATAATGTTAAATGAAATAAATCAGAAACACAAGCTTAAATATCGTGGTTTCTTTTATATAAGAGCCCAAAGTATAAATAAAGAGAAAAATAAAAGATAGATAATAGGAAGTAGAGGGAAAATAGTTTTCAAACGGGAGGGAGAACAAGAGATGGAGGGAGGGAGAGGGAATAGAAAAACAAAATGTGCTATGTGCATGTAGCAATTCTACACAAGAAATGTAATACTATGTACTGCAAACACATATTAATTAAAAAACACTGAAATGTCTCAATGTTGTTTTGAATGGACATTTCTCATATTTATCATGTATGTAAAACTCTATGTAAATACTTGGTGCCTTTCTGATGCTTTGCTGAAAGTAGACACTTCTTTATCTTTTCATTTTTGGATGCTATATTTAGATAATATTAATAGAGAGGACATCTGAACATACTGCAAATCTAAATCCAGTTTATTTAAGCAACCAGGTAAAGTAAGATAAAACAGAATGCATAATCTCCAAATATTTCTCATGTAACTTTTACTCAACCTCCTAGATTTTACACATATTTCCCCTCTAAATGATCCAAATAAAATACTAAAATAACTGAGTTAGTGTCAAATATTTTTCATATACTTCACTAGGCTTTATGTTTAATCTATAATATTTAACATCTTTAAATAACATACATTTAAAATGTGGTTATTTGTAATAATATAATAGCATAGTAACACTAGTGAGAAATTTTCCATAAGTAAAATAAACATAACTTTTTATCAGTTCAGAAAATAACTTAATTAAGCTAAAGTATATTTGTGTTTAACTTTTGTTCGAGTTTTCTTTGCCTTATGACCTTGAAAAGTTGGTCACTGCAACCACATTTATGGATTACGCATGCAGAAAATGGTTACCTTCTTTGGAAGGACAGAGATTCCTTCTTGGGAAGGGGTCTCTCTGTTATTTTAACTCTTGATCCTGTTAGTATGTGGGGATTCCATTTATAATTTGTTCGTAAATGAGTTTGTAGCTTGACTAGAGCTTGCTATATCTGGCTCTTTTGCCTTTCCTGATGATCAAGAAGACCTCTGAGGTTGCTTAGAATTAGGTGTGGCCATATTATTGTTTCTGACCATGTTCTTGTAGGCAGAACGGGCCTTTGAAAACAAGTAGGAGTTTACCAACTCTTATTCATTCCACTTACTAATCTTGGAATCCATGTATTGATGACATCTCACAGTAAAACAAGCCTGGATCTCTAAGTTAATGTTTGCAGTGTAGCTGCCCTATGGAGCCACTGGACAACGTATTTTACATGGCAGGAAAGAATCTCTCTGTAGTAAGCCACTGAGATTTTAGGGTTTCCTGATTAGAAAACGATGTACTCATTTTGTCTAATTAAATATGTTGTACATTTTTCTCTATATATTATAATTTATTATATGTGTGTACAAGTATGTGTGAAGTAATTAAAAACTGAAAGAATGGGAAGTAAAAAGGGGAGGGAAGGGCCGGTGATTTAGCTCAGTGGTTCTGGTGCCTGCCTCGCAAACACAAGGTCCCGAATTCAATCCTTGGTACAAAAGAAAAAAAAAGAAAAGAAAGAAACAAAGAAAGAAAAAAAGGGAGGAGGGAAAATTTAGGAAGTCTTGGTAATTATAAATTTCCTGAAGAGTCTCTGATTGCCTAGTTTATCTTTCTGTGCCCCACAGTTTAATGCTTACCAGCCCACAGGTCAGATTCCCTTAATCTAATAGTGAATAGCTAATATGATAGGAACACCACAGGATTATTCAGTGGCCACCTTATTAGCAAAAGCCATTATCGTCAGAGAAAGAATGGATGAGGCAATCAAAATTTTATATAATCACATTAGAAGTCAACATTCTGATCCTTTCCTATTCCTGTGACTACAAGCAGGTCACGTTAAGTGACTGTACAATGTATTGCAATGTGAAAAGTGGACATGTCAACAGCACCCTTTATCCTATGTCCTTCCAGCTTTAAGGTCTGTCATTGTTTGATATTGGCCAGCTGATTGAACTAATTAAAAGAGGTCAATACCATTACTATTTTTCAAGTAATCAAGGAGTCCAGCCGTTGCTGAACTCTTTGTACACTGAACCATGTATACATACTAAAATGTTAATGTCCTCTTTCACAGTATGCAACTTGTACAATCATCTGTGTGCATCAAGCTTCCAAGTACCTCACCTTCTTCCTGTTTGTATATTGTCATGGTGTATTTGCTGCCTCTGGAAAGTTCAACTCTTACCTCAGTCAAAGTCATGAAATTGAAACTCCAATTCTACATTTTGCTACTAGGCTTTCTACAACTAGTTCCCTTTCTAAAGTGTAATCTACACAATTGTGCACTTAATATTATAGAGTGACAGCCAAATTTATTGAATAATCATATTCTAAAATTATATCCCCCAAAATAAAAGCCCCAATCAAAAAATGGGCAATTGAAATGAGTAGACACTTCACAGAAGTACAAATGGCCAATAAATACATGAAAATTGTTGAACATTGTTGCTACTTCTTACCCGTTAGAAAAAATACAAATAAAATAACACCGAGATTCTTTCTTACTCCAGAAAGAATGGCCATCATCAAGGAATCAAATAATAACAAATGCCAACAAGGGAACAGGGAAAAAAGAACACTTCTACATCTTTGGTGGGAATGTAAAGTAGTACAACCACTATGGAAATCAGTATGGAAATTTCTCAGAAAACTAAAAATAGAAATTCCATGTGACCCAGCTATTCTCCTTCTAAGTATTTTCCCAAAACAGTTAGAGACATCATAGTACAGTGATACATACATACCCGTATTTATAGCAGCACAATTCATAGCAGCTAAATCTTGGAATTGACCTATATGACCATTAGCAGATGAATGGATAAAGAAAATATTGTATGCATACATGATGGAGTACTACTTTACCATTAAGGAGAAACTTGAGTCTTTTGTAGGAAAAGGAGTGTACCTTGAGACAATAATGTTAAGTAAAATAAACTAGACATACAAGCATAAATATAACATTGTTTCTCATATGAGAAATTTAAAGTATAGATAATTTAAAGAGAAAAAGAAAAGAAAAGTAATAGAATACAGGAAGATACATATTTTGCAAATAGAAAAGAGATCAAGAGATGAAGAGAGGAGGAGAAGTAAAAAACTTAAGATGTTTATGTGCATGTATCAATTCCTCACCATGAATGTAATCATGTACTGCAAACAAAAAAGAATCATATTCTAAAGTCAGCACTTGTAGTAAAAACCTTGTTTACTTAAACTGCCTTTTGATTGATGTACAGAGTTTGTGTACACTGTTGCATACATCCATATAGATAGGCAGATATAGATATAGATGTAGATATATTTAGATATAGACATCCTGACTTATGAAGATTTGAGTTGCAAACTTCCACAGATGTGGGGGACCTGGCCAGTCTTAAAGGATTAAACTGAATGATTGAACTGAAGGCCAAAAGTGCATAGACTCTTTGAGGAATGAATGGTTAAAATGTAGGGCAAAAGCACACAGAAATTAAAGTATGAGGCAGAAAACACACAGGATCTGTGAAGAGTGAGTGGTTAAACTACATGGCAAAAGCACACAGGCTATGTGACAGTCAAATGATTAAACAACAAAATGTTTAGATTAGGTAAGGCTGTCGTCCTTCCCTATCCCCCAAAAAACTGCTTAACTTCAAGGCAGCTCTTGGCCTAAATTGCTTTTATCCTGTTTTCTTCTCTTACACTGATATTCTAAATAAAAGCAAAAGAGTTCTCAAGTTGGTGACTTTTTTCTTCTCCCAGAGTCTCCCCAATGGCTGCATGCTCTCAGTTGAAAAATAGCTCCTTTTGGCCTTGCTGTAGATTGAACTAAGTTTTGTCTCTGAGCAATCTTTTCATCTTCCATGCCACCCACGGTCACATACTGTGACCCACAGATACGAACATGCCTTGCATTATGAACATTTGTAGATGCAAATAAATCCAGAAGTAGCCACATGTATGCAAATAAATCCAATAATCACAGTTGTGCTGTTGTATGCTTACTGGCTTACTGTACAGTGCAACAGTGTACAGTAGTACAGTGCTTAGGGCCCAGGATGCCTGGAAGCAGTGGTGATGTAGAAGGGCCTGGTTGGAAGTGCAAAGCCATATGCATTGTACATTTGTGTCAAGGAGTATAAGACTCACTTTCTCACACTTACAAACTAATCTGACATAGGAATGTTCTCCTGGAATGGAATTTGAAACCTGCAACAGTGTGTCATAAGCTGGACCCCTGATATTTGTGAGGGTTATGTTCCCAAAGCACCTGCTAATTGTGAAAAACAGTGAATTTCAGATATGGTAGGAAAATGCCTATACTTATAGTTTAAACCCCAAATATGCTATATCTCCCACCATTTTATAATTTAATTTAATAAAATACTGTATTAATAAGGCCTTAGAAGGTGCAGGGCATTTTGGCAGTATCTTAGGGAGCTTAGGGTTTTAAGAAGAACAAAACCAAGAAACTTGAGATAACTACAGAAGGTGCAGCAACTTGTTATGCTGCAGGAATGCTGTTGTATCTGCCACAGGCCAACAGCCAATCAGTAACAAGGACAACTGAATAATGCTCTTGGATTGGGTACTTGAAAATCTCCCACCAAAAATGAAAGAAAAAGTTGCAGAGAATATTTGTGATTTCCATGACATTGCAGGGGTTTCCAAGACTTTTTATTAGTTAGTTTCTAAGAAAAAATCTGTGAACTATTGAGGCCAGGAACTCTGAACCACAACTTCTCAGGGCCATATATATATTTGAGAACCATGGAGCAAGATGAAAGGAATGTTGTACAAGCAGATGAGAGGACTTTCAAATTGGTCTAAGATAAATATATCTTATTCCTCACTGAGAAATTCTAAAGCTATTTCCCTTTGCCTACATTCTTCACTCTGAGTTTTAAAACTGAATCTCTAAAATTCTAGTGCATATTAACAGGAATGATTTGTTTTTAATTTGGAAAGCACGTGATATAGGTGCTGACACATAGTAGGTATTCTGTAAACATTTGATGGATATGAGTCTAATTAAGTCTATCTTTTACAGGGTTGTAGGAAAGGTAAAGACCACCTGAGAATATGGCAAAATCAGATCATATAATTTCAGTAAAAAGAAGATTTACTATTTGGATATCAAGCTTTAATTGTGCAATATTTCCACCATGAAAAAGTGATGGGTGAAAAGAGATGGAAAGACAAGAAATGTACCAATACATACACTGGAATTCAGTACATGGCTAAAATAACATTTAAATAGCTGATTAAAAAGGAGAAACTAGTCAATAAACATAGGTGAGGTCATTGGTTCTACATCTATTTACATACAGACATGCAATTGAATACATTTCTCACATGTGGACAAAGCAGAAGTGTATTTGGTTTACAAATGTAAATGCTAAATACCTTCTTTTTTCTGTCTTTAATACATACATATATAAAGTGCATATATTATAATATGCATATAAGACATGTTATCATATACAAAATCCTTTTAAAAGAAACTTGATTTTTGTATTTCACTGAAGTTTGCTCCAGATATTGTATGTTGGCACACACCTAAATCCAATACATTCAATGCATATGTAGCATTCCTTTGTACACATATATAATATTTATTTATTTATTTATTATTTATTTATTAATTTTTTGTTCACACAAGTGAATATTACCATACTCATTTTTTTCAAAATTCACATGAAAGTTTTTCTAGAATATATAGACTTGTTGAGGTAGTTGGTAAGTGTGTATCAATTTTAGTAGTTTTGCAAATAGCACTTAATAGTGAACATAACAATTTTCAATCAAATTCCAAAAGAGCTTCTTATTTCCTAAAATCTTATAAAAATTTTTATTTCCAGCCTGCCATAGATTTCTGATGAATAAGATTGTACTTCATTGTTGTTTTGTGTTGCAATCCTTAATGACTAGTATGACTGTACATGTTTTCATATTTCTTGATCCATTTGATATTTCTCTAAATTGCAAGCTTATTAACCTATTTCTGTTATTATTCTATTATTAAACCATGTCTTATTTATTTGTAGCATTTCATTCTTTCTTTGTAAAGTTAATTTTATTGGTACATTTTAAGTATACAATATGACATTCATCACTAAAAATTTGTAACTTTACATAATGTGTCTTGGTTTTTATTTTGTCCCCATTCCCCTGCCCTCCCTTCAACCCCTCCACCCCACCCTATTTACAAAGGCTTTGTTTCCATTTTTTCATTTTCTCATATTAATTCCATTCCTTTCTTTCCTTTTCCCTACCCCTCCAACTTCCCCTTCCCCTTTGCCCCTTTACTTCCTATTTCACATTATCTATTATACATCTTGATCCTTATTTACACTTTCAGTTTCTCACATCAGTGAAACTATTCAATATTTACAGGTGTGTCCTATTTTTTTCATTGAAGAGTGTCAGCTCAATGTGGATCCATTTAGCTATAAATATCTCTAATTTCTCATTCTTTATGGCTGAGTAGTACTCCATTTTATATTTAAAAAAAAAAAAAAACTCTTTGTCTTTATCCAGTCTCCTCCCATTGATGAGCAATTGGGCTGTTTCCAAGTTTTAGCTGTTACAAACACTTCCGCTATGAACATGGGTGAACATATATATATCATGTGGTATGAGTCTTTTAATTCTTTTGGGAAGATTCCAGGCAGGCGAATAGCTGGGTCAAATGGGACTTCCAGTCCTAGTTCTTTGAGGTATCTCCATACTGATTTCCACAGTGCTTGCACCAGTCCACACTTCCACCAACAGTGGAGAAGGGTTCCTTTCCCCCCAGTAATTCACCAGCATTTGTTATTGGTTGATTGCATGACAGCAGGCATTCTTTCTGGGGTGAGGTGGAATCTTAGTGTTGCTTTCATTTGAATCTCTTGAATGACTAGTGATGTTGAATATTTTTTCATATTTTTATTTGCTATTTCTACTTCTTTGTCTGAGAAATGTCTGTTCATTTCAGATGCCTATTTTTGGATGGGGCTTTTAAATTTGGGAGGTCTGATTTTTTAAGTTCTTCATAGATTCTAGGTAGTAGACTTTTGTCTGAGTAACAGCTGGTAAAAATTTTTTCCCACATTGTGGGTTGTCTCTTCATGCTGTTGGTGGTTTCTCTTGCTATACAGAAGTTTTTAGTAAGAAGAGATCCCACTTGTTGATTCTTTTTGTGTGTTAACATGCAACTGTGGTTTTCTTCATGAAATCTTTCCCTATGCCAAGGTATTCAAGAGTTCTACCTAACCTAATTTCCAGCCAGTTTAGTGTTTCTGTTTTAATATTTAGATCTTTAATCCATTTCAATTTTAGTTTAGTGCATAGTGAGAAATATAAATTTAGTTTTAATCTTTGGCAAATTGAAACACAATTTTTTCAGCACCATTTATTAAAGAGGCTATCTTTCCTCCAGTGAGGATGTTTGGCTCATTTGTTGAAATGAGGTGACAGGGTATGTCTAGAGTTGTTTCTGCTTCTTTTAATCTGTTCCACTGATCCTTGGTTCTGCTTCTTTACCAGTACCATGCTGTTAGCACAGTGGCTTTTTAGTATAGCTTCAAGTTGGGAATGGTGATACACCCTACCTTGTCTTTATTGTCTAGTATTGCTTTAGCTATTCTAGGTCATTTCTGGTTCCAAATGAATTTTTGGATTGTTTTCTCAAGGTCTGTGAAATATGCTGCTGGAATTTCAGTTGGGATTGTATTGAATCTATGTAGCAGTTTTGGAAGTATGGCCATTTTCACTATATTGGTTCTTCCTACCCAGGAGCAAGGGATATCTTTCCATTTTCTGATACTCTCTTCCATCTCTTTTTTCAGAGTGCTGTATTTTTCACAGTAGAGGTCTTTGATTTCTTTCATTTGGTTGACTGACTCCTAAGTATTTCATTTTTTTGGTTGCTATTGTGAAGGAAGTTGTTTCTCCAGTTTCTCTTTCAGTGAGTCTGTTGTTAGAGTAGAGGAAAGCTATTGATTTTTGTGTGTTGACCTTGTAACAAGCTACTTGACTGAATTTGATTATTAAGTCTAGAAGACTTTTGGTGGAGTTCTTAGGGTCTTCTATATAGAGTATCATGTCATCTACAAATAATGACAATTTGACTTCTTCATTTTCTATCTTTATTCTTTTTATTTCTTTCTCTTGTCCAATTGCCGTGGCTAATGTTTCCAAAACTATACTGAACAGGAGTGGTGACAGTGGACATGCTTGTCTTGTTCCTGATTTTAGTGTGAAAGGTTTCAGTTTTTGACCATTTAGTATGATATTGGCTGTTGGTTTTTCATAGATAGCTTTTATCAGATTGAGGTAGACACCATCGATTCCAAATTTTGTAGCGTTTTTCTCATGAATGTGTGTTGGATTTTGTCCAACTCTTTTTCTGCATCTATTGAGGTGATCATATGGTTTTTGTCCTTGGCTCTATTAATATAGTTAATGTTAATAATATTAATTATGAATAATATTAATATTTATTGATTTGTGTATGTTGAGCCATCCCTGCATCCCTGGGTTGAATCCCAGTTGGTCAGGGTATATGACCTTCTTCGTGATTTTCTGCATTCTATTTGCCAGTATCTTATTAAGGATTTTTGCATCTATGTTCATTAATGAGATTGGCCTATAGTTTTCTTTTTTGATTTGGTCTTTCTCTGCTTTGTGGTTTAAGGTGATGCTTGCTTCCAGGAATGAATTCGGGAGTATTGCTGCCCTTTCAATTCATTTCACTGAAGGGTTTAAGCAGTAGTGGCAGTAGTTCTTCTCTAAATGTGTTGGAGAATTCAGCAGTGAAGCCATTGGGACTCAAGCTTTTCTTAGTTGATAAGTTGTTTGATTTTTGGGTTTGGTACTTGGGTTCGAACTAGGGACCTTCTGCTTGTGAGGCAGGTGGCAACACCACTAAGCTAAATCTCCAGCCCAGGTTAGTTTTTAATTATGTTTTCAATTTCATTAATTGATATTGAGTTTAGAATTTTTAGGTCTTTGTTCAACTTTGTTAATTCATATATGTCTAGGTATCTGTCCATTTCTTCTGTGTTTTCCTTCTTATTGGTGTATAGGTTCTGGAAGTAGGTATGGAGGATCTTCTGGATTTCTGCTGGGTCCATTGTAATTTCACCCTATTCACTCCTAATTGCCTGGATTTGCCCCTTTTTTTTATAAGGTCAGCTAACGATTTGTCAATTTTGTTTATTCTTTCAAAGAACCAACTCTTGGCTTCATTGATTTTTTTGTATCATTCTCTTAGTCTCCATTGCATTAATTTCTGCTCTAATCTTTATCATTTCTTCCTTTGTATGAGCTTTGGGGTTGTCCTGCTCTTCTTTTTCTATAAACTTGAGGTGCAGCATCAGGTTGTTTATTTGAGCTCACAATATTTTCCCAATATGAATATTCACTGGCATGAATTTCCCTTGTAAGACTGCTTTCATTGTGTCTCACAGATTCTGATATGTTATATTGACATTGTCATTTAATTCTAGAAACTGTCTGATTTCTTCTTTAATTTTCTCTGTGACCCATTGGTTATTCAGAAGTGTGTTGTTCAATTTTCATGTTTATGAAATTGTTGCACTTTCTAACACTACTGATCTCCAATTTCATCACACTGTGATCTGATAATGTACAGGGGATAACTTCAATTCCTTTGCACTTACTTAAATGTGTTCTATGAGTGAGTATGTGGTCTACTTTGGAGAACAACCCATGTGCAGCTGAAAAGAATGTGTATTCTGGTTTTGTGGGGTGAAACACTCTGTAAACATCTGTTAAGTTAATTTGTTCAAGAGGTTGATTGAGTTCTAGTATTTCGTTGGGTTTTTTTTGTCCAATTGATCTATCTATTTGTGACAGTGGGGTACGGAGGTCGGCCACTACTATTGTATTAGTGCTTATATGATTTTTCATGTCCATTAGTATCTGTTTTATATAGTTGGGGGCAGTATATATAGTGTTTGCTGCATATATATTAATGATTATCATCTCTTCCTCTTGGATTGTTCCCTTGACAAGGATGTAGTGTCCTTCTATGTGTCTCTTAATAAGTGTTGGTTTGAAATCCACTTGATCTGCAAATAGGAGAGCTACCCTTGCTTTGTTTCAGGTTCCTGTCACATGGAGTATTGTTTTCCACCCTTTAATTTTTAGTCTGAGTTTCTTTTTGAATTAAGTGTGTCTCTTGTTTGTCGCATATTGTTGGATCTTGCTTCTTGACCCGTTCTGACAGTCTATTTCTTTTGATTGGTGAATTGAGACCATTGACATTGATGGCTATAACTGATATATATTGACTTATCCTTGTCATGACTTTTTCTTTTTGTTGGATTCTCCTCTTTGTGTTTAATTTCTTGTTGTGCCTGATGGATTCATTCTGCTGGGCTCACTGGGATTGTGATCCCCATTGTCTTCTCCTAGAATGTTGTTTAAAATTTTTTGGAGTGCTGGTTTGGTATTCATGAAGTTCTTCAGGTTCTCTTTGCCATGAAAATATCTTATTTCTCCATCAATTTTGCAAAATAGTTGCAGCGTACATCAATCTGGGTTGGAGGTTGATTTCCTTTAGGGTTTGAAATATGTTACTCCAAGAGAGTTTGTGTTGAGAAGTCTTCTGTGTTACTGATGGGCTTTCCTTTGTACGTGCTTTATTTCTTTTCTCTAGCTGCTTATAGAATTTTGTTCTTCTCTTGGGTTTCTGGAATCTTAACTATTATATGCCTATGTGTATGTTTTTTTTAATCAAGCTTAGTTGGAGTCCTATATGCTTCACTTATCTGTATATTAAGCTCTTTTTCCCTACTTGGGAAGTTTTCTGCCATTACTCTGTGAACAGTTTTTTTATGTCATTTTCACTCTCTCCTGTTTCTACATTGACTCCAGTCAGCCTTATGTTATTCTTTGCATCATCTAGCAGCTGCTAGATTGATTTCTCATGGTCCCTTATTATTTTTAAGAATTTTTTTCCTTGTCACTAATTGCAATCCTTTCTTCTATATCTGAAATTCTGTCCTCATTTTGGCTCATTCTGCTGTTTAAACTTTCAGTGGAGTTTTTAATCTTCTGGAAATCTGTTTGCATCTGTTTTATGGATTCCATTTGTTTCCTATGTTGGGATTCCATTATGTTGCTCAGCTCCTCTATTTTTTATCTGTCTGCTCTAGATTTATTAATCATGTCTTGCACTATGACACAATTTCTGTTGTTATCTGAGAAATTATTTCTGATTTCATTTTTTTTCAGCTCAGGGAGTCCAGGTGGTTGAGTATCAGATTGTTGGATCTAGTTACCCTCTTGGCTTTCCTTTGGTGATCTTGATGTCTGGTTTTGAGACTTGTTTATGTGCCTTCTCATTTCCACAGATGCAGCCTGCTGTGCCTTTGTTGAGGTGCCTTTTTGGTCACCCAGTGGTCTTCAATTCTCAGCAAGCCACACAGCAGCCTTTTCTCTGCTGGTCATGACTGAATCAATTCCTGGGTTCAGAGTGGTAGCCTTCTGGATCACTGTGCTGTCCTATTGTTTGGGCAGGGTTCTGACTGGAGCCTGTGCACACTTGTGATGGTATCTAGGCATTCCTCTGTCTAGGCCCTGTCCTCCTGTGTAGCTATTGTTTGGGAGGGACTTTGGCTGGAGGCTCTGTACTCCAGTCGTTGGTGTTTGAGTGGGCTTGTGGCTAGGATCTGTGTGCACTTGAGGGAGGAATCTGGGTGGGCCTCTGGCTATTGCTCATGTGCCTGTGCTCCTCTTTTTCAGGCAGGCCTTTGTCTGGGGCCTATGGGCCCAAGTGGCTAGGTTTAATGCAGAGCCCTGGCTGGCCCTTCCTGCAGCCTTGCCACTTTGGCCCACACTGGCTTCTCACTAGGATCTGCATACACTGGTAGCATTTCATTTTTAAGCCTAGGGTTTTGTTAGTTACACAAATAAGAAGTATCTTTTCTGAAACCTGTGATTTATATCAAATTTTATTTATGTTGTGTTTTGTCATACAGAAAGTTTTAAGCCAAAAATATTTGGGCTTATTGAAATGATAAGATTAGGTGTATATGTCCTTTTAAATAAATATGTTCCATCTAGATTTATTAAAATGTTTATAGTTTATACTGAAATTTTAAAGTTTTAACCATTTAAGCATTTGGAGTTACTTTTCAGGTAGTTTATGATGTTTTATTATGTTACTATTTGAGTAGTCAATTCCTGGCCTTAGATTTATCATTCAAATATAGGATATTAGGTATATTTACTTATTTCTACTTAATAGTTGCCAGTGATCAATTTACTTGTTTTCTCCCAGCTCCAAAATCGCACTTCAGTACCTGCACTGTTGTAATGGGATCTCACCTTTAATATGCCTTATTCTTCGTGGGTATAATGTTCAGCTTTGTTAGGAGAACACCTCAGTAGGACATTTTTTCCTAATTCTCGGTGTTTCTTTCTGCTACATGTTGCTCCTGCTGTGTGGTTGGTCAGTGATACAGGTGTGTGGGGAAACTCATGGTACTCATGGTGGGCCCAGAGTGCTCAGTCCCTTGGCAAATACTCAATCCTGGGCCTATCCCAGTCCAAGGTGGACATGATTCAGGCTGAATCTGAGCAATCCAGTGATCTTTTCTGTCAGGTAAAAGCTGCAACTCACCTTCTAGCTCCAGCCTTGAGGGAGGAGAACACTCATTCTAGGTTTGTAGTTTCTTGGGTGTACTCTCTCAGCTCTAGAATATTTGTTAGATATCTTTTTACATTTGTAACTAGTTTTTTTGAAAAATTGATCTTACTGTATAGACCAGGCTCAATCCTCCTGCTTCCTCCTCCCCAGTGCTGGGATTATAGGCATGGGCCACTATGCCTGGCTTTTTTTACATTTCTGTAGTTACTCTTCCATCACAACAATACATATTTACATCAAAATTTTTATGTTAATTTTAAAAATATTTTCTGCCTTCTAAATAAATCCAGCCTAACACAAATAGTATTAATTTTATAACTGTTATGTAATATGCTGTCATACATTAACTGATGTAAAAAGGGAGGTTTTTGGTAATTTGATCTTTTGTACTTTTTGATGCAAATTCTTCATTATTCAATTACTTCTTAGTGCTATTTTTAGACTAGTTACTAAAAGTCCAGTTATACTTATAAATTTATGTAAACTATATATACTATAAATTAGAATTTTAAAAATTAATGTATGTAATTTAATATATGTTGTTAAAGTATATTTAAAATATGCAAATTTAGATTAGCTATATAAAATACTTATATCTTGTTATATAACAATATTAAACTTATTTGGCTAATTCATCTTAGCATCTACTTGCCTTTTGTTCTTTACATTAATTTTAGAATCTTTTCAAATTTTAGAAGCTTTTCAGATTCTTCAAAAACTTTCTGTGTTGCATTACTTTTGTGAATTAAATACAAATTTATTAAGAGAGAATCACTACTTTTATGATACAGACTTGTTCCATGCATGAACATGGTATTTTTTACCATTGTCTACATTTTGGTTCTTGTCTTTCAAAAAAATTACAACTTTTCTTTCTTTATTTTCATAAATAAATATTTATTTATTTTTATTTAATCAAATCTTAGATTGTATACATATTATTGGTTATACTGATAAATGAGATAAGAAAATAATACATTTTTCATGAATAAAAATGATTTTCTTGAATCTAGAAAATTTACTGATTTCTCTTATCATATCTAAATTTTATGGGGTGATTCTTTTGAATTTTCTAAGTACACTTTCATTTTATCTGTGAATAATGACATCTTCACTTATTGTTTCCATTTTAAAAATTATTATGTGTTCTTTTATAACTTAGTTACATAATACAGTCAACAAAATATTTTAAAGAGGTAATAATTAACATTCTTGCATTGTTCCTGACTTAAAAGAAATATAAAATTTCACCAGTGAATATAATATTTACTGTAATTTTTGTCAAATATGTATGAAAACTCCCTAACACCAGTAGCTTACCATCAGTTTTGGATCAAAAATACAAGTTGGAATTTGTAAAATGCTCCGTCTCTATTGACATAATTATATGATCGTATGTCACTCAAAGTGGAAATGACATTGATCTTCTAAAATTGAAATATTAATTCATTACTAAATAGACCTTTCTTAATCATAAATTTTGTTTTATGTTTGAGTACTTAATGGATTTAACCATTATTTCTGTATATGTGCTTTCTAAATTTAATTAAACTGTAATTTCACTTTCTGTTTTTATCATTGTCCAGTTTTAATCCCAAGAGTATTTTAGTGTAATAGAATGAGTATAGAGTAATTTTACTTTTCTCCCATGTTCTGGAATAATCTACATAAGAAAGAATTGAGGATGATTTTCTTTGTCTAGAGTTTTGACTTATAATAGCATTTTCTCCTTAACTACACTTGTCAGCCTTTCTATATTTGGGAAATTTGTATATTTCAAAAATAATAAGTAATGAATATATATTTTCCTAAAGTTCTCAGTATTTTCATCATCATTATAAATCCCTATAATTCTTAATATTTTTGCTTGTATTGTTGTTTTATTTCTTAAGTCATGTTTCTAAATCAGCTTTTTTATTTATAGATTTTAAAATCTATATTTTCTACTAAATTTTTGCTTTTTATCCTGGGATTTTCTACTTTCATCTTTTCATTCTTCCTTCTTCTATCTTTGAGCCTCCTTTCTTTATTGTGTGTGTGTAGGTGTTGATTTTTGAAATATAATTTTAACTCATAAATATATCATTTACAACCGTATTTAATCTTACAAATATCCCTTTAAATTCTTTTAGTTATATTCCACAAATATTGATACACTGTGATTTAACTCTTCAATTGTAATATATTTATTGCAATTCATTCTTTGACTCAGAAAATATTTATAAGTGTGATTTAAATTTCCAGGTGTATTGGTGTTTCATAGACATTTTTGTTTGTTTCTAATTTCATGATATTTTAGTAAAAGGATTTAGTCTAATTATAGATTTGAGTTTGATAGAATTGTTCATATTTCATTTTTATAAACTTTGTGTGCTTAGACAAAGCAAGCATTTCATAAATTATGATTTCATTTATATAAATATGTATGACTGAAAAATTGATCTAATGCATGTTTAAAATATTTTTATCATTATATAGTTTCTTATATACATATAAATACATACATATATTTTAATTCTGTATAATTATTAATGAATTTCTGAGAGACACATTTTATCTCTATGATTGTGCTGGTTAATTTTGATTGTCAACCTGTTTGGATTCTTTATGACTAGATTATAGGACTCTTAGAGAGGTGATTATGTCTTGAGGGTACTAAGCTCATCAATGAGTGAACAAATAGATGAGTTCATATCTGGATGGGCTATTAGGAGCTAGAGTTCACTTAAAGGAAGTGGATCAAGGGGGCATGACCTTGGTCACTTCATCTAGTTGCTGGCCTCTTTATGGCTTGTCCCTTGCTCTCTGCTTCCCAGATGCTATGAATTGAACAGCTTTCTTACCTGACCTTTCTGCCTAGGATCCAGCCTTCCACAGAGTGGAACTCTGAAACTGTGAGTTAAAATAAGCCTCTCCTCCTTTAGTTGTGTATATCAGGCATTTGATCCCAGAGATGAAAAGCTGCCTAATACAATGATAATAGATGGACTTTTCCGTTACAGTTCTATAAGGTTTCTGTTGTATATTTTGAGTCTATCTAGATACTTACACACTAGTTAAATCATTCTTTTGTTTGCTCATTCTTGTTTGATTCATTTCTTGTTTGATCATTCTTTTGTCAAATGATGATTTCTTTAATTTAACGGCAATTTCTTTGTTACTAAATGACTTAGTTATCAAATTTCTGTTTGTTGGCTTTACTTTGGTTAATGTTTTGCAGACTATATCCTATTCTATCCCTTTATTTTGAAATGTCTGAGTTACATTTAAGTATGTGTGAAATAGTATTCACCAAATTATGAATGGTAACACTTTTTCCTTAGTCTCATTTTCATTGTAGCTAGAGATGGCAAATGATCAAAAGGATCCTCTGGGTTTGTAATTGTGCTTTATAGACAGAAGAAGTCTTGATAATGTATTTCAAGTTTAGGGATATGAAATAACTCCTAGTTTTATATTGGTGCACATTATTTATATAAAATACTGGGTTTCACATTGCCATGTTCTTATATGCATATAACATATTTTAAGCACTTTGAACTCCCCATTACTCTCCTTTGTTCTTTCCTTTCCCTTCCCCTGCTTCCTACACTGGTCTTTGATAGTCTCCTTTCTATTTCCTGTCATCTATTTTTTTTTTCTAGATTCCATATAGGAGAATAAACACATGAAATTTGTCTAATTCTTCCTTATCTCATTTAATAGGATGATCTCTAGTTCCGTTCATTTTCTTAAAAAATGTGATTTCATTTTTCTTTATGGGTGAATAGTACTCTATTTTATAGGTATATCACATTTTATTTGTCCATTTATTATTTGATTGACATAGTGTTTTTCTTGCTATGGCATCATAGTATACTTTAAAAATGGATACTATGGTGCCTCCAGCCTTTTATTTTTGCTAAGGATTGCTTTGGCTATTCTGGGCCTTTGTGTTTAATAGCATAATAAAAGATCATACATTCCAGGGAAGCAGATATGGTTCAAATATGCAAATCCATTAACATGGTAAAACACATAAATAGAATATGAATAAAAATCATGTGGTCCTCATAGTAGATATAGAAAAGACCTTTACAAATTCAACATCTTTTTATGATGAAAGCTTGAAGAAAGTAGGTATAGAATAATCATACCTCAACATAATAAAGAATACATACAACTCATTGGTAGCCAACATCATAGTGAATGAAGGAAAAACTAAAATATTTTCTCTAAAATCAAGAACAGAATGTGAGGTCCATTCTCACCTATTCTGTGCAATATAGAACTTGGATTTAGCTTATAATTAGAAAATCCTAAAGACTCCACCAGCAGACTTTCAGATTTAATAAATTCAGCAAAGTGACAGGACACAAAGTCAAAAAACAAACAGCAATAGCTTCTGTATACATCAATACTGAAACCGCTGAGAAAGAAATCAGCACAACAATTTTGTTGACATGAGTTTGAAAACAAAATGTAAGTAAAGTAAAATAAATAAAATAAAATAAAATACCTAGGATTAAACCTAAAGGAGTGAAAAACCTCTACAATAAAAATTACAGAATGCCAAAGGAAAAAATTTGAATAAGATACAGTCCTAGAGGATGAAAAGAACTCCAGTATTTTTAGATCAGCAGAAATAAAATTGTTAAACCCACATTTTACTGAAAGCAATCTACAGAATCAATTCTATCCTCATCAAAATGCCCAGATGTTCTTTACAGAAGTTCAGAAAAGTATCCTAACATATATATGGGAACCAATAGGTTTTCTAAGCCACTGAACTTGTAAAGTTTGAACATAGTGTGGCCTACCCTATTTTGAACAGCATTGTATTCATGATAACTGAATTTTTATTGTATATTTTAATCTGAGAATTTAATTAATGGGCTAAATTTGATAAAATTTGCTGTGATTGTTTTTATATTTGCCCTACTTCTTCTACATTGAACTTTCATTCTAATGTATGTTTTTCTCATGTTTTTTTTTTCCTTTCTGTCTTCCACTGGATTCTTAGTGATTATATCCTCATTTATACATTTTTGTTCAGATGTTATTTAATTAATTTTAATTATTTTAATGATTGGCTTTACAATTTTAAGGTGTCCAGTTTTCTTAAATATATTGAAATTTAAACAGCTTACCTCCATTTCATTTTTAAAAAATCAAGAAAATTGGATATATTTATTCCATCAATCAAATTTTATGTAGAATTTTATTCTATTTTTATTAACTTTCTAATCAATTAGTAAGTCTCAACTCCTTAAGTTCATCTAAAATATTAGTCTATTTAGAAATTAACATGGAGTTTCTTTACTTGTTACACCTTATGTCTTGATTCTTTGTTCTACTATATTTTATCTAAAATATTCATTAAACTATTTAATCAGAATCTGAGTAGCCTCTATTGTATTCTCTAAGATTATCTTTTTTTTTTTGCTTCCTAAAAAACACAATCATATATAACTTCTAGTTTATATATTCTGTGTAGGTTTCACTTATTTGATGTCAAATTATTTCCTAAAGTTGTTAGTTGTATCAAAAATAATGTTTTTTGAGTGCAGAGTAGGAGGCTTCCAGAGCAACCTAAAACCCCCCCACCCCTCCCAGCATGGAGAAGGCTTCCTGGTTGACGTGCTACAGCTCGCAGTGCAGAGGAGGCTTCCGGGTCAACATGCCGCAGTTCCCAGTGGCTTCTGGGCCAACCTACCAAGGCTCCCAGCACAGAGGAGGTGAGCTGCGTGGGTGTCAGCAGCACCCCCTTCCCTGTTGAAATGAGAAGACACATGAACAAGCCTCAGAACCAGACACCCAGATCACTTACAGCAAGCCCAAAGGGAAATGAGAGGGAACACTCTGATGCTCAACCACCTGGACTGAACTAGCAACAAAAGAGGATCTGGAAAAAATGAAATCAGAAACAATTTCTCACATTAACAGCAGAGATTGTGCCCATAGTGCAAGACATGATTAATAAACCTAGAGAAGACAAAGATAAAAAAAATAAAGGAGCTGAGGAACATGATGGAATACCAACATAGGAAACAAATGGAATCCATAAAACAAATGCAAACAGATTTCCAGTAGATTATAAACCCCACTGAAAGTCTACCAGCAGAATGAGCCAATGTGAGGACAGAATTTCAGATATAGAAGATAAGATTGCAATTAATGACCAGGAAAAGAAAAATTTCTTTAAAATTGTAAGGTACCATGAGAAATGAATCCAGCAGCTGCTAGATGGTGCAAAGGAAAATAACATAAGACTGATTGGAGTCAATGAAGAAATAGGAGAGAATCCAGATGACATAAAAGAAACAGTTCACAAAAGTGATGGCAGAAAACTTCCCAAGGAGGGGAAAAGAACTTGACATAGAGATAAGTGAGGCATATAGGGCTCCAAATAACCTTGATCAAAAAATGTACCCATAGGTATATAATAGTTAAGATTCCAGAAACCCAACAGAAGAACAAGTTCTACAAGCATTTAGAGAAAAGAAAAAAAATCACATACGAAGGAAAGCCCATCAGAATCACAGCACACTTCTCAATGCAAACTCTCAAGGCAAGAAGAGCTTGAAGTATTTCAATCCCTAAAGGAAAACAGGCTCCAACCCAGATTGATGTACCCTGCAAAATTATCTTTCAAAATGGATGGATAAATAAGATAGTTTCATGACAAGGAGCACCTGAGGAATTTCATGATTACCAAACCAGCACTCCAAGAAATTTTAGATAAAATCCTAGGAAAAGACAATGAGGATCACAACCCCAGGAAGCAAAGCAGAATGAATACACTGGGCATGATAAGAAATTAAAAGCAAATGGGGAGAACACAACAAAAAGAAAAGGTCATGACAATGATAAGTCAATATATATCAGTTATAACCATCAATGTTAATGGTCTCATCTCACCAATCAAAAGAAATAGACTGGCAGAATGGGTCAAGAAGCAAGATCCAACAATATGCTGCATACAAGAAACACACTTAATTAAAAAAGAAACTCATAAACTGAAAGTTAAAGGGTAGAAAAGAATATTCCATGTGACAGGAACCAAAGAAAAAGCAGGAGCAGCAATCCTCTTTGCAGATCAAGTGCATTTCAAACCAAAACTGATTAAGAGAGACAAAGAAGGACACTGCATCCTTGTAAAGGGAACAATCCAAGAGGAAGAGATGACAATCATGAATATCTACCCATCAAATACTACTGCACCCAACTATATGAAACAAATACTAACAGACATGAAAAATTATATAAGCACTAATACGATAGTAGTAGTGGACCTCAATACCCCACTGTCACAAATAGATCAACTAGACAAAAAAAATCTAATGAAATACTAGAACTCAATCAACCTCTTGAACAAATGAACTTAACAGATGTTTACAGAGTGTTTCACTTCACAAAATCAGAATACACATTCTTTTCAGCTCCACATGGGTCATTCTCCAAAATAGACTACATACCCACTTATAGAACATATTTAGGTAAGTGCAAAGGAATTGAAGTCATCCCCTGTATATTATGAGACCATAGTACAATGAAATTGGAGATCAATAGCAAAAGAAATGACAAGAATTTCACAAACACATGCAAATTGAACAACACAATTCTGAATAACCAATGGGTCACAGAGGAAATTAAAGAAGTCAGACAGTTCCTTCAATTAAATGATAATGACAATACAACATATCAGAATCTATGGGACACAATGAAAGCAGTCTTACAAGGGAAATTCATAGCAGTGAATACTCACATTAGGAAAACAGAGCAAGCTCAATTATACAACCTGATGCTGCACCTTAAGCTTTTAGAAAAAGAAGAGCAGGAAAACCCCAAAGCTCATGCAAGGGAGGAAATTATAAAGATCAGAGTAGAAGTCAATGCAATAGAGACTAAGAGAATGATACAAAAAATCAATGAAGCCAAGAGTTGGTTCTTTGAAAGAATAAACAAAATTGACAAACCCTTAGCCAACCTTATCAGGAAAAGGAAAGAAATGGCCCAAATCCAGACATTTGGGAATGAAAAGACTGAAATTACAATGGACCCAGCAAAAATCCAGAGGATCATCAATACCTACTTCCAGAACCTATACACCAATAAGATGGAAAACACAGAAGAAATGGACAGATTCCTAGATACATTTGAATTACCAAAGTTGAACGAAGAAGGCCTAAAAATTCTAAACAACCCAATACCAACCAATGAAATTGAAAATGTAATTAAAAACCAATCAACTAAGAAAAGTCCAGGTCTGGATGGCTTCACTGCTGAATTCTAAAAGTCATTTAGAGAGGAACTGCTGCCACTACAGTTTAATCGCTTCAATGAAATTGAAAGGGAAGCAATACACCCAAATTCATTCCTGGAGTCAAGCATCACCTTGATCCCCAAAGCAGAGAAAGACATAAGTGAAAAAGAGAACTATAGGCCAATCTCACTAATGAACATAGATGCAAAAATCCTTAATAAGATACTGGCAAATAGAATGCAGAAGATCATCAAGAAGATCATACACCCTGACCAAGTGGGATTCATCCCAGGAATGCTAGGATGTTTCAACATACACAAATCAATCAATATAATACACAATATCAGTAGAGCCAAGGGCAAAAAACATATGATCATCTCAATAGATGCAGAAAAAGCATTCAACAAAATCCAACACATATTCATGAGAAAAACCCTAGAAAAATTTGGAATAGGCAGTCTCTACCTCAATCTGATAAAAGCCATCTATGAAAAACCAACAGCCAATATCATACTAAATGGTCAAAAACTGAAAATCTTCACACTAAAATCAGGAACAAGACAAGGATGTCCACTAACAACACTCCTGTTCAATATAGTTTTGGAAACATTAGCCATGGCAATTAGATAAGAGAATGAAATAAAAGGAATAAAGATAGAAAATGAAGAAGTCAAGTTGTCATTATTTGCAGATGACATGCTACTCTATGTAGAAGATCCTAAGAACTCCACCAAAAGTCTTCTAGACTTAATAACCAATTTCAGTAAAGTAGCTGGATACAAGGTCAGCACACAAAAATCAATAGCTTTCCTCTACACAAACAACAGACTCACTGAGACAGAAATAGGGCAAACAATTCATTTCACAATGGCATCCAAAAAACTGAAATACCTAGGAATCAATCTAACAAAAGAAATCAAAGAACTCCTCTCTGAAAAACTATAGTACTCTGAAAAGAGAGACTGAAGATGATATCAGTAAATGGAGAGACATCCCTTGGTCCTGGGTAGGAGGAATCAACATAGTGAAAATGGCCATACTTCCAAAATTGCTATAGATTCTATGCAATCACAATTGAATTCCCAGTGGCATACTACACGGACCTTGAGAAAGCAATCCAAAAATTCATTTGGAACAAGAAGAGACCCAGAATAGCAAAAGCCATTATAGGTAATAGAGACAAGGCAGGGGCTATCACATCCCCCACCTAGAAACCATACTACAAAGCTGCTGTGATAAAAACAGCATGGTACTGGCAAAGAAACAGACAAGAGGACTAGAGGAACAGATTAGAAGATGCACAAACAACTCCAGACACACTCAGCCACCTCATCTTGGACAAAGGAGCTAAACACCCTCACTGGAGGAAAGATAGCCTCTTTAATAAATGGTGCTGGAAAAATTGGGTTTCAACTCGCTAAAGACTAAAACAAGACCTATATCTTTCACCATGCCCTAAACTAAAATCTAAATGGATTAAAGATCTAAATATTAAAACAGAAACACTAAACCAGCTGGAAGAGTGTTTAGGAAGAACTCTTGAATACATTGGGGCAGAAAAAGATTTTATGAAGAAAACCTCAGTTGATTGCGAACTATCACAGTCAATCAACAAGTGGGATCTCTTCTTACTAAAAAGCTTCTTCAAAGCAAGAGAAAGCACTGGGTGTGTGAAGAGGCAACCCACAATGTGGGAAAAAATTTTCACCAGCTGTCCCTCAGACAAAGGTCTACTATCTCGAATCTATAAAGAGCTTAAAAAAATTAGTCCTCCCAAATTTAAAGATACAATCCAAAACTGGGCATCTGAAATGAGCAGACATTTCTAAGACAAAGAAGTAGAAATTGCAAATAAACATATGAAAAAACATTCAACATCACTCTGGTCATTTGAGATATGCAAATGAAACCAACCTTGAGATTCCACCTCACCCCAGAAAGAATGGCTGCTATAAAGAAATCAACTAATAACAAATGCTGCTGAGGCTGGGGCGAAAGAGGAACACTGCTCCACTGTTGGTTTGAATGTAGACTGGTGCAACCACTGTGGAAATCAATATGAAGATACCTGAAAGAACTAGGACTGGAAGTCTCATTTGACCCAGCTATTCCACTGCTGGGGATCTTCCCCAAAGAATTAAAAGAATCATACCACAGCGATATATGTGCACCCATGTTTATAGCAGCACAATTTGTAATAGCTAAAACTTTTAAACAGCCTAAATGCCCATCAACTGGAGCCTGGATAAAGAAGATGTGGTTTTTTAATAAAATGGAGTACTACTCAGCCATAAAAACCAAGAAATTAGAAACATTTATTGCTAAATGGATGCACATTGAGGCAATACTCTTAAGTGAAATAAATAGGACACACATATATAAATACCGAATAGTTTCTCTAGTGTGGGAACCTGAAAGTGTAAACAAGGATAAAAATGTATAATAGATAATGTGAAATAGGAAGAAAAGGGGCAAAGGGAAAGGGGAAGTGGGAGGGGTAGGGGAAAGGAAAGAAGGGAATGGTATTAATATGAGAGAAATGAAAAATGGAAACAAAGTCTTTGTAAATAGAGAGGGATGGAGGGGTTGAAGGGAGGGCAGGGGAATGGGGAAAAATAAGAACCTGGAGAGATTATGTAAAGGTGTAAATTTCCAATGATGAATGTCATTATATTGTATACCTAAAATGTACCAATAAAATGTAATTTTATAAAAAATCATATTTCTTATTTCTTTGATCTCCCTTTAAAACCCTCAATTTTTTCTTTTTTTTGGAGCAGTGTCTCTTTCCCCATTGGATTCTATTCCTTCCTTTGGACCTTAAATAATGCTAAAAACACTTATTTTTTAATTTTGTAAATTTACTTCACAACATTGTTTTAAAAGTATGAGTTCTCTCTTGTATCTCTACTTTCCCTCTCTTGGAAGAAATTTTTCTAGGAATCTATTTTTCCCTTTCTTCATTCATCTTTCCCACTCTTCTTTTAGTCTTCCTTCTTTATTTTCCCTGTGTGTGTCCTTTAAGATCCAGATTGTTTAACCAGGGCTTCAGGGCCACTTTTACAATTTACCTTTGTCAACACACTCAGAACCTTACTTAGTCCAGTGCCAACTTTTATGTAATGTATTGGGGGTTTTGTATGGTCACTATAGGGCAATTTTGACATTTACATGTGTGGAATAATCTTGGGATTTTATTTTCTAAGAAAACAGTAAAACAAACAAAAAATTTCTATCAGTCAAAATTTCTATCAGTCAAAATTTCCCAGTCAAATACAGAAACTTAATTGTTTCTTTGGACTTTTCAGGTGCAAGGGTCTAATTTCTATAATTCAATTATCATCGAATAGAAAGATTTCTCATGTTTCAAATCTTATTCAGGGTTTAAAGATCAAAATCTGTGGCACTTCTGGAATCAAGAGTATGCCCTCTTGCTTGTAAAATACCTTTATCCCATTTTTATAATACTGACTGTATAATAATATGCTCCTGTATAGTAGAACCCTACTCTTTACATTTGGGAGCTCATTTTAGATCTCATGTTCTCTCATTTCACATTTTAAAATTCTTTTTTTTTAATCTCTGAAAAGAGGGAGTTCTGTTTTTAATCATATCAAATAAAGAACATATAGAAAGATTTTTGCTGTTCTCTACGTAGCACAAGTTAAACAAAAACATTTAGAACTTGTAATCAATATTAAGTTGATTTGACAAAGTTGATCCTAGGCATATTCTAAAAAGTTATATGCATATTAAAACAGAATAATCCATCACTCTTCCCATTTATTTATATTATTATGACAATATTTTATCTAATTTATGACCAATTTCCAGTTCAAAGTGGTACCAAATATTTGAACCTCCCCCATTTCTCTGCCAGATTATTTATGATTAAACACATTCAAATAGGAATTATTTAATGGAATCCTGCCATGAATCCTTTTAGAAAGCAAACAGCTATTCCTTTTTCTTTTTTTTATTTTGTTAAATTCTTTTATTGGTACATTTTAGGTATACAACACAATTACATTTCTCATTGGGAATTGTACCTTTACATAATGGATCTTGGTTCTTATTTTCTCCCCTTTCCTAGCCCTCCCTTCACCCCCTCCACCCTTCCCTATTTACAAAGACTTTATTTCCATTTTTTTCATTTTTCATCATTTTTCCTTTCCCTTCTTTCCTTTCCCCTGCCCCTCCCACTACCCCTACCCCTTTGGACCTTTTCTTCCTATTTGCATTATCAATGATTCATTCTAAACATTGGTACATTTTAGGTATACAATATAATGATATTCATCGTTGGAAATTTGCACCTTTACATAGTCTCTCTTGGTTCTTATTTTTCACCCTTGCCCAGCCCTCCATTCTTCTCTATTTACAAAGATTTTGTTCCTATTTTTCCATTTTCTTATATTAATCCCATTCCCTTCTATCCTTTCCCCTAGCCCTCCCACTTCCTTCCCCTTTGCCCCTTTTCTTCCTATTTCACATTACCTATTATACATTTAGTCCTTACTTACACTTTCAGTTTCTCACACCAGAGAAACTATTGGGTATTTACACATGTGTGTCCTATTTATTTCACTTAAGAGTATCACCTCAATGTGCATCCACTTAGCTATAAATGTCTCTAATTTCTCATTTTTTATGGCTGAGTATTATTCCATTTTTTAAAAAAAACCCACATCTTCTTTATCCAGTCTCCAGTTGATGGGCATTTGGGCTGTTTCCAAGTTTTAGCTATCACAAACTGTGCTGCCATGAACATGGGCACACATATATCATTGTGGTATGATTCTTTTAATTCTTTGGGGAAGATGCCCAGCAGGGAAATAGCTGGGTCAGATGGGATTTCCAGTCCTAGTTCTTTGAGGTATCTCCATACTGATTTACACAGTGGTTGCTCCATTCTACACTCCCATCAGCAGTGGCGAAGGGTTCCTTTTTCCCCACAACCCTGCCAGCATTTGTTATTGGTTGATTTCATGATAGCAGCCATTCTTTCTGGAGTGAGGTAGAATCTCAGTGTTGTTTTCATCTGCATCTCTCAAATAACCAGTGATGTTGAACATTTTTTCATGTATTTATTTGCTGTTTCTACTTCTTTGTCTTAGAAATGCCTGCTCATTTCAAATGCCCATTTTCAGATTGGGTCTTTAAATTTGGGAGGTCTGGCCTTTTTAAGTTCTTTATAGATTTGAGATAGTAGACGTTTGTCTGAAGAAAAGCAGGTGAAGATTTTTTCCCACATTATGGGTTGTCTCTTCACACTGCTGGTGGTTTCTCTTGCTGTGCAGAAGCATTTTAATAAGAAGAGATCCCACTTGTTGATTCTTTGTGCTAGTTCACGGGCAACTGAGGTTTTGCTCATAAAATCTTTTCCTACACTGATGTCTTCAAGAGTTCTACCCAAACTCTGTTCCAACTTGTTCAGAGTTTCTATTTTAATATTTAGATCTTTAATCCATTTTGATTTTAGTTTGGTGCATGGTGAGAGACATAGGTCTAGTTTTAATCTTTGGCAAGTTGAAACCCAATTTTTCCAGCACCATTTATTAAAGAGGCTATCTTTCCTCCAGCGAGGGTATTTGGCTCTTTTATCAAAGATGAGATGGCTGAGTTTGTCTGGCGTTGTTTCTGCAACTTCTAATCTGTTCCACTGGTTCTCAGGTCTGTTTCTTTGCCAGTACCATGCTGTTTGTATCACAGTAGCCTTGTAGTAGAGTTGCAGGTTTGGGATTGTGGTACCCCCTGCCATGTCTCTGTTACCTAGAATTGCTTTTGCTATTCTGGGTCTCTTCTTGTTCCAAATGAATTTTTGGATTGTTTTCTCAAGGTCTATGAAGTATGCTGCTGAGATCTCAAATGGAATTGCATTAAATCTATATAGCAGTATTGGAAGTTTGGCCATTTTCACTATGTTAATCCTTCCCACCCAGGATCAGGGGATGTCTGTCTATTTTCTGATATCATCTTCAATCTCTCTTTTCAGAGTGCCATAGTTTTCGGAGAAGAGGTCTTTGATTTCCTTTGTTAGGTTGAGTCCTATGTATTACAGTTTTCTGGATGCTAATGTGAAAGGAATTAATTGCCGTATTTGTCTCTTAGTGAGTCTGTCATTCGTATAGCGGAAAGCTATTGATTTTTGTGTGTTGACCTTGTAACCAGCTACTTGACTGAATTTGGTTATGAAGTCTAGAAGACTTTTGGTGGACTTCTTGGGGTCTTCTATATAGAGTATCATGTCATCTGCAAATAATGACAATTTGACTTCTTCATTTCCTATCTTTATTCCTTTTATTTCTTTCTCTTGTCTAATTGCTGTGCCTAATGTTTCCAGAACTGTATTGAACAAGAGTGGTGATAGTGGACATCCTTGTCTTGTTCCTGATTTCAGTGTGAAGGATTTCAGTTTTTGACCATTTAGTCTGATATTGGCTGTCGGTTTTTCATAGATGACTTTTATCAGTTTGAGGTAGAGACCATCTATTCCAATTTTTTATGGGTTTTTATCATAAATACTTGTTGGATTTTGTCAAATGCTTTTTCTGCATCTATGGAGATATTCATATGGTTTTTGTCCTTGACTCTCTTGATATAGTGTATTACATTAATTGATTTTCATATATTGAAGTATCCCTGCATCCCTGGGATGAATCCCACTTGATCAGGGTGTATGATCTTCTTGATGATCTTCTGCATTCTGTTTCCCAGTATCTTATTAAAGATTTTTACATCTATGTTCATTAGTGAGATTGGCCTATAGTTCTCCTTTTCGGTTGAGTCTTTCTCTGCTTTGGGGATCAAGGTGATGTTTGCTTCCCGGAATGAATTTGGGAGTATTGCTTCCCTTTCAATTTCATTGAAGAGTTTAAACAGTAGTGGCAGCAGTTCCTCTCTAAATGTCTTGTAGAATTCAGCAGTGAAGCCATCAGCCCTGGGCTTTTCTTAGTTGATAAGTTTTTAATTACATTTTCAATTTCATTGGTTGATATTGGGTTGGTCAGAATTTTTAGGTCTTCTTTGTTCAACTTTGATAATTCAAATGTATCTAGGAATCTGTCCATTTCTTCTGTGTTGTCCATTGTATTGGTGTATGGGTTCTGGAAGTAGGTATTTATGATCCTCTGTATTTCTGCTGGGTCTGTTGTAATTTCACCCTTTTCATTCTTAATTGCATGGATTTGGGCCTTTTCTTTCCTTTTTTCTGATAAGGTTGGCTAAGGGTTTGTCAATTTTGTTGATTCTTTCGAAGAACCAACTCTTGGCTTCATTGATTTTTTGTATCATTCTCTTAGTCTCCATTGCATTGATTTCTCCTCTGATCTTTATAATTTCCTCCCTTGTATGAGCTTTGGGTTGTCCTGTTCTTCTTTTTCTAGAAGCTTGAGGTTCAGCATCAGGTTGTTTAATTGGACTCATTCTGTTTTCCTAATATGTGTATTCACTGCTATGAATTTCCCTTGTAAGACAGCTTTCATTGTGTCCCATAGATTGCGATATGTTGTATTGTCATTGTCATTTAATTGAAGGAGCTATCTGATTTCTTCTCTAATTTCCTCTGCAACCCATTGTTTATTCAGAAGTGTTTTGTTCAATTTCCAAATGTTTATGAAATTTTTTGAGTATCTTTTGCTATGGATCTCCAATTTCTTCACACCATGGTCTGATAATATACAGGAGATAACTTCAATTCCATTGCACTTACTTAAACATGTTCTATGTGTGAGTATGTGGTCTATTTTGGAGAATGACCCATGTGCAGCTGAGAAGAATATGTATTCTGATTTTGTGGGGTGGAAGACTCTGTAAACATCTGTTAAGTTCATTTGTTCAAGAGTTCGATTGAGTTCTAGTATTTCATTCCTTATTTTTAGTCTAGTTGATCTATCTATTTGTGACAGTGGGGTGTTGAGGTCCCCCACTACAATTGTGTTAGTGTATATATGACTTTTCATGTGCGTTAGTATTTGTTTTCTATAGTTAGGTGCACTAGTGTTTGGTGCATAGATATTTATGATTGTCATCTCTTCCTCTTGGATTCTTCCCTTTACAAGGATGTAGTGTCCTTCTTCATCTCTCTTAATCAGTGTTGGTTTGAAATCTACTTGATCTGCAAAGAGGATAGTTACTCCTGCTTTTTTTCGGGTTCCCGTCACATGGAGTATTATTTTCCACCCTTTAACTTTCAGTCTATGAGTTTCCTTTTGAATGAAGTGTGTTTCTTGTATGCAGCATATTGTTGGATTTTGCTTCTTGACCCATTCTGCCAGTCTGTTTCTTTTGATTGATGAATTGAAACCATTAACGTTGAAGGTTATAACTGAAATGTATTGACTTGTCATTGCCATGACTTTTTCTTTTTGTTGGGTTCTCTCCCTTTACATTTAATTTTTTGTTTGCCAGATGAGTTCATTGTGCTTTGCTTCCTGGGGTTGTGATCCTCAATGTCTGTTCCTAGGGTATTGTGCAAAATTCTTTGGAGTGCTGGTTTGGTATTCACCAAGTTCCTAAGGTGCTCTTTGTCATGAAAGTATCTTATTTCTCCATCCATTTTGAAAGATAGTTTTTCAGGGTACATCAATCTGGGTTGGAGGCTGTTTTCTTTTAGGGCTTGGAACATGTCACTCCAAGCTCTTTTTGCCTTGATGGTTTGTGTTCAGAAGTCTGCTGTGATTCTGATGAGCTTTCCTTTTTATGTGATTTGTTTCTTTTCTCTAACTGCTTGTAGAACTTTGTTCTTCTGTTGAGTTTCTGGAATCTTCACAGTTATATGCCTATGTGTAGATTTTTTTTGATCAATACTATTTGGGGTCCTATATGCCTCACTTATCTCTACGTCAAGTTCTTTTCCCTTGCTTGGGAAGTTTTCTGCCATTTCTTCTGTGAATAATTTTTTTATGTCATCTGCACTCTCTCCTGTTTGTTCATTGACTCCTATCAGTCTTATTTTATTCTTCTTTGCATGATCTAGCAGCTGCTGGATTAATTTCTCATGTTCCCTTATAAGTTTGAAGCAATTTTTCTTTTCCTGGTCATTAATTGCAATTTTATCTTCTATATCTGAAATTCTGTCCTCACATTGGCTCATTCTGCTGTGTAGACTTTCATTGGAGTTTTTCATCTCTTGGAAATCTATTTGCATCTGTTTTATGGATTCCATTTGTTTCCTATGTTGGGACTCCATCAAGTTCCTCAGCTCCTCTCTAGATTTATTAATCATGTCTTGCACTAGGAGCACAATTTCTCCTGTTATCTGAGAAATTATTTCTGATTTCATTTTTTCCAGATCCCCTTTTGTTGCCAGTTCAGTGGGTCCAGGTAGTTGAGTATCAGAGTGTTCCATCTCATTTGCCTTTAGGGTTGCTGTAGGTGATGTGGATGTCTGGTTTTGAGACTTATTTATATGTTTTCTCATTTCATCTATGGTGGTGATGGGGTGCTATTGGTGCCCACAAGGATCATCTCCACTGAACTGGGAGAGGTGGGCCATGGGCTGTTAGTGGCAGTAGGGTTGGTGGCCCAGAAGCCCCTTCCTCTGTGCTGGGAGTGGTGGGACAGAAAGCAGCCCAAAAGCCCTTTCCTCTGGGCTGTGGGGAGTTGGAGTGATGTTGGCCAGGAAGCGTCTTCCTCTGGACCTGGAGCAGTAGGATGGTGGCTCAGATGCCCCTACCTCTGGGCCGGGAGCACTGCTAGGGCTGGTGGCCCGGAAGCCTCTTCCTCTGGGCTAGGAGCAGTGGGAGAGATGGTGGACAGAAAGCCCCTTCTGGACCAGGAGCAATGGGACAGTGGCTCTGAAGCCCCTACAACTGGGCTGGGAGCAGCAGGACCCTGTAAGGCGGTCTGGTGGTCAGGTCTCCTCTGAGTCTTTGTAGTGTGGAACCAGGTGGCTGTACAGAGGAGCGGGGGGGGGGGTGTTCCAGTGGATTACTGCCAGGGTGCGGGCTGATTTGGTGTGTTCTGCATGACTTCACATTTTAAATTTCATACCAAAATGTTTTTGCACATTTTTTTCTCTTCTTACTTCAAATTCTTGGCATCCCACATTTTTGTGTCTTTTCAGGTCAGCTATGATTTTCTTTAGATTTTTTTTTTTTAATGATTTCTTACTTAGCATTTTAAAGTATTTGGAAGAAGTAGAACACTGTATTATTTCAATTCATTATGTTGTAAGTCTTGAATTTAGTTATTTTGTATGGAAATATTTTCTTCTTTTGTACCTAATTATAAATTTACTTATATTGAATTTCTACTGCTGTTTTCCTTTTAATTCTTGCCACATGTACAAAGTAAGTCTCTCGCTAATGTATTTATATTATTTTAGGCTTTCTATATCATTACACAATATAATTATGTTTTATTAATAACATTTGACATATAGATACAATTTTTTCTTTGTTAAAATAAGAGATGATATGGATTCATACATAAAATACCTGTATCAATATATTATAGTAGTGATTTTTTTCATAAACAAGTGAATAGCATATTTTTTCAAGTATACTAGAAAATAAACATAATAATTTTGGTAACAAAGAAAGATGACAAATGCTAAAAACATTTTGAAAGCAGTATTGAAATGAATTCATTATAACCCATATTCTGACTTTATGGCTCAGAAACTAGTTTTAACATTTTGATATTTAAATCTTGATCAAATTTAAGTGCTGACTCTTGCTGATAAATTAAATGGATGACTCACAGTGAAAAATGTGTCAGGCAGGAAGAATGAGTTTTCATGTTAGCTTGATCTTTATACATTCAGTGTATAGATAAATATATGAAAAATATATTGGATAGTTGTCATAAGTTATTTTGGAATCAGAACAAGCATTGATGTTTAACAACTTTTTGAGGATTAATATCATCAGGGCTCAACAGCCTTGAATAGGGATGCATCTATCCAGTGGACTTACATCACATTCATCACCAGCTTTCCCCAACTGATAGCTCTTAGATGGTCATTGGTTATGTCTACTCAATGGCTCTTCTGTATCTGTCTCCCTACTGCTAAATAATCTTGCTTGGGTTTTCCATTTGTCTTTTTGTAATAAATTCCGATCTTCAATCAGGTTCTGGCTAAATTTTGTTAGCCTTCAAATCACTCCCTTCCATTAATATCAGACTCTGAAATTTACTATAGCTATTACTACTGTGCTTCTGCCTACTGGATTGTTGCTATAATTAGCTGTTAATATTTATTGAATTTTTCCCATCATTTAGGTATCATGTTATGTTATTTCATATGCATTCTCTTACTTAAACATAGAAAGCAGAACTATGAAATAGAAATTGTTATTAGGCTTATTTTTTATGTACAGAGTTTAATGCGACTTATACAACTACCAAGTGAGAAAGTTACAGAGTCACAGTTTATACTTAAGTAAGTATAGCTACTCTAGATCATTTCAATCCACTACAATTTTCACTGGTTCTTGGAAAAAGAGAGAGAGATACTTGCTTCATACTCCTTTGTTGCACCAAAATTATAGTATATTAAATCAATACTGTATATTAGATCAGGACTATTCATATTTTTTGAGTATAGTAATAGATCTAGAATACTGTATTTTACCTGAGGCCAAAATCCAATGAATTACTAGCCAGTCAGAGAATAGAGCCATGATTCCTGGGATTCCACTATTAGTCCTGGGATTCCAGTATTATTTCCTCCTCCTCATTTGTCTTTCACTGCTTCCTTTCTTGATATCTGAACCATTTATCTGGAGAAATCAGTCATGAATATAGTCATGATTATGGCTATATATTGATTAATGGAATTAATATATCTATGAGGACACATGTTATACCCATGTGAAAAAATGACTAACTCCACCAATATTAGGATGTGGACTCTGGGTATTTTAGATATGACCATCACTGTTCTTTTTCATCTTTTGCTTCTTCTCTAAAAAGTGCATTCTTTTTAACCCAGTGAGCAGATAATTGACACTTGTGATAGAGTCTGAAAAACTGGAGTATGGATTCTGAACTTCAAATGAAACTTCAACAAACAAAATCTGTGCTCAACCATTACAACTAGTTATCTGGTATTCAGCCACTGTAACTAGTTAACTAACTAATTCAAAGAGACATTTCACTAGAAATATTCCTTTTTCTCATATCTTAAGTAGGAAATATGTAGCTTTGCAAAGCTTGAGTACTTTCCAGTTAAAATTCAAAAGCAATATCATTGTCAAGCTGAGGTGCTATATTGGTCAACCATTTTTATAATTTATTTTTGAATGACTAAAGTAACATGATAAAGTTTTCAGTCTTTGAAACCAGCAATATGTAGAAATTACATTACTATAATCCCATAAAGGAGAGTGTTTTTGTTTTGTTTTATTATTTTTAAGGAATGTTATGCCCATGCAAGTATCAGCTTGGCAGGTTTAAAGATCAGAGTTCTTCGTGAGGGGCTTATATGCCGAAGCTGAGACATCTCCCCCAGCCCATTATGCTAGTATGTACTAACTCTTAATAATAGCTGCCAATTCCAGCAAGGGAAAAAGCATTTAAGTGCCATGCTCAACTCTATTTTGCTGAGCCTGACAGTCAAGGTGACATTGTGATGATGCATTAACAAAAATGGAGTCACCAGGAGTTGAACAAACTAAGCATTATTATCCTGTGTAGCCAGAACAACATTCCTCAAGAAAACAGTCTGTCAGGTGCCCTCAAATATTGAGAACGCTGTAGATTTAAATGTCCTATTTTCCAGCTTCGAAAGTGGCTAGTCATATAATGTCTAAAAGAATAGTTTGTTTAAACCTAAAGAATAGTTTTTTTCTGTGATTAAAATATCTGCTCTTTTATTTATAGGGGTATATTTATTATTCATTTATTTTAATAATAATTAAAATATAATTTTACATTAAAATTTGATATAGTCTGCTCAATTATTTAAAATTTAACAAGCAATAAAGTGAATGGCTTTAGACTTTGGTTTCTTCATTTACTTGACAGAATAAGTTTTCCTCAGTGATTAAAAATTTGGGCTGAAATGAAATAAGATTGTTATGGACCAGAACTTTACAATGGAAAGGTCTATTCTGGCCAACCTCAACTCTGGCAAAGAAAGTTTTCACATATTTAATTAGCAAATATTTATTCAGTCCCCATCCCTGGGTCATATTCTGTTAGGTAGAGAGGTTACTGACATGGTTCCTACTGCCCATGAGTTGACTGCACTGGTAGAGATATATGAAAATAAGATAGTAACATACTACAGACAATATTATTAGAAAGAAAATGGTGACATGCCCTCATGGGCAAGAGACATCAAGTAATACTATCACAGTGGACTGAGTCTTCGTGTATAAAAATCAAGTAACCCTTGTGAAAGAGACAGGGGGAGATTCCAATTATAAAACAATCATTAATATCACACAGGTGAGCACTGCTAGAAATAATCTCCTCTAGATGAAGCCATCCTACCAAATGTCTTTTATAGCTTCAGTCTGACTAGGAAAAAATACCTGTCTCCCATATTTTAAAAACTCAAACTGGCCTTGACCTACAAATATTAGGCACAGTTATGGCTACTATACTCACTGATTTGTCTTGTAACTATACATATTGTCATTTTAAAATAAGGAACTGATTTTATTTAATGCTACATTTTTTAAACATGTACTATATATCATCACTTGTATTTTTCTATGTACTGATCTAAATCTGGAGAATTTTCTATGAAATGTGTAAATTCATCAGATCTTAAATGTTTACTTCAAGATGAATTGTATTCATATTTAGCTCTAGAATAGCTAAATGTCAGCAATATTTCATTCAAATTATTATAAATTAAGTTTTACCCATTGAAATAGGTTGTATCTAAAGTATCCCCCAAAGCCTCATGCTCTCATAGGCGGGACTTTGGACAGTAAATGGATTATGGAGCTTATAACTGACTTTCTAATAGAAGTAGAGTCTGGTTGGAAATGTCTGTTATGCCTGAAGGGGTTATCTCCCTCTCCTCTTCCTCCCTTTGGTCACTCTGTTCTCTGTCCACCATGCTGTGTGCCTCTGCCATGCCACCCTGCCTTGGAGCCAGACAACTATGGACTGAAACTTCTATAAGCTGTGAGCCAAAATCAAACTTTCTTCCTTTAACGGAAAAGTGGCTAAGACACTCATATTTCCAATCAAATGAATTCACAGCATCAAGATTTTTATGTCATAATCACATGATTATAGATAACGTCTCACTTAATATTTCTTGTGTTTAGAAGTAAAAGAGAAATACAGTACGCAATCAGTGCCCACTCCTGTGGCAGTTTCTATTAGAGAGCAAATGAATTTGCATTATAAATGGAGAGATATACAAATAAATAGGAGAATAACATTTTATTCAGGTTCAGATCAGAGCACAGAAAAGAGAAGATTGAAGCATAACAAAGAGCAGACCCATCGAAAGTGTTGAATGAGTAAAATTAACCACCTACCTACCATACTTTCTTTTTTTTTTTTGGTACTGGTAATCAAACTCGGGACCTTGTGTTTGTGAGGCAGGCAGTGGAACCACTAAGCTCAATCCCTGGCCTTACCATACTTTCTTGTAACAAAAAGAGAAAGCCAAATATTTTTCTAGTTTTGTTAAACAGCTACTTACCTTCCTACAAAATACAGCTGTCTTCATCATTTGCAAAGCATATATTGAATTATCAATATGTCCTCTTACTATTCACAGATTATTTCAAGAAATGAGAGAAATTGGTTAAACTTCATATCTCTGTAAACATTAATACTTAATGGGTTTCAAATCCTGTTTAGTTTTGAAGTTTTCCTTATGTAAATACCGATGCTGTGTTACATACAACTTTAAGAAATCAAATGCTTTTTTTTTTTTTCCCTCTGTTAATCATGGTAGCTTTTTAGGATAATGTGTTGTAGCTTCTCTGTTTTTGTAACAGTTCCTGAAACAGATCTTTTCAAGCATAGTAACAAGTATGAATTGTGCCGGCCCAAAGGCTGTGAAAACCAGAAACTGTGAAATAAAGTTCAAGCACAGCCCTTCATAGCTGGCAGAAGTACAACTGTAATTTTGGGTGGTTTGGTCAGCAGTTTCAACAGATACTTTGAAAACTTTATATACATAAGCATTCTTGTACTCAGCTGTTGTATTGAAAAGTAACTTCTTTATTTTTCCATCCATTCTGCATATCTACTTTTGTGGGAATAAAGACCATTCAATGAATACATTTGCTAGTTTCACTGCCAATTGAAATGCATGAATAATTGATACAGACTGGATTTACTATCTTTCACTGCAAATCCTTTTACATATTATACCAGGATTATGGCTTAGGAAATGAAGTAGGTATGAACCACATTTCAAAAATTCAATCTTATTATCCTTTATTTCAAATACTTCTGCTTCATATATATATTTTTTCAAAAGTACAATTCAACCATAGAAATAAGATTAAAAAGAAGCAAAAAAAGCCTATCCAAACTATTATTACTGTATGCTTCTCCTCTTTTGGCTTTCTGTTTAGAAATGAAAATGCATAGGCAAATATACAGGGACAAGAGATGTCATAATTAAAACTGTGGAGGAATTCCATTAAGTTTCCTTTCATTCAACAAAACATTTTTGACCAAAGCCCTTAGAATGCCCTTAGAAATCACTCAAGGTAACTGTAACAAGTAAGTTTGGGGGCAAAGGACTTTATGATTTCTTATTTGAAGAGGGCTCTAAGAGTTCACTTCATCCTAAAGTACTTTTATAATGCCTTAAATTTTTACTATGATTTGTAAGCCCTTTCACACATAAAATTGTATCTATTTGGTGCAAAAGGAGTTAGAAGTATGTAGATTCTGGTCTTGAGCCTTGTGCACATTGGGATTTACTACAAGTTCCCCTGTTGCTACATCAACAATGCCTTTAGCAGAGGCTGTGCACTCTGCTCTTTCTGAATGAGTCACCTGAGGTAGCTTCCAGGGGATGGCCTTGGTTCTGGATTTACTTTTAGTTCACCCCAAAGGCTAAGGAGGGGAGAAGTAGTTTTCTCCTTTCTAATCTTTTAATTCCCTCAGAAACCCTTACAGCGCTTCCTTCTTGTCCATCACCTGTGTGAACAAGTTCTGACTTTAAATTCTGTTTTAAATAATTGGAATAGTTTTTATTTTCCTCACTGATATACTTCTATATATGCCCAGTTTTTCCCTTTGAAAAAGAAGATTAATACATCAACCTCAGAGGGCTATTTTGAGGATTACTACAGCAAAAAACTGAATAATAAAATCACCTAAACTAACAGTGGGAGAAGGGTACCCATGATGGAATTAGGAAAGGTTGGTAAATGGAAAATAACATTTATTCAATGTTTTCTTTGTCCTGACCATCCTAGCCCACCAACGTAATTATCATTATTTTCATCTTTAAAATGAGGAACATGAGGTATATTAATATTAAGCAGAACACAGTTAATTTTATGGAAGTAGGATCAAAATATGTTCAAACTCTAAACTTTTCTTTGTTTTGTTTTGTTTCTCTGTTTGCCATGATGTCCATTTCTGGAAAACTTTCAGTTACAAGCAACCTACTAAACAGTGTGGAATTTGGCAGATCCTGTTTTAGGGATGGTATCTGTACTCATGAACAGAACGTAGAACAAAATTTCTTAAGCAGCTCTCTCACTTTGTTTACATGAGAAAAAGAAAACTCTTCTTCATTTAAGACACATACACAATTTTTAAGAGATGATTAATTTTATACAGTGTTTCAGGATTTTAACTCTGCTCTGGTACTCAGGTCTAGAAAACCTCTTAATTCATATCTAATCTCTATTTCTATTTTTTAGCCCTTTGGCAAGATGATCAAGTAATGAATCAGAAATGTTTTGCTTTTAATTGCCCATATTTTCTATGAAAATGCCACCTTAAATTACCATCTGGTTCCCTTTTTACTGTAGGATGTTTTATCCATAGGATTTGATAACCTGCTTTTTTTTAATCATCAAAAACAAATCAGGCACCAATGTTCAGAAATAATTTGTGGAAAATACAAATCTCTGATTTGAAGAAAAAAGAGATATTTTTAAATAATTATGCCTAGTGTGGAAGTTAGACACTACAGCAGGTGTAAATTTCCTCTTCAGGTTTTAGGTTTGTAGGCTTTAGAAAAACTTGACTAATTTTCTGCATGATAAAAATAAGGGTCTTTGAAATTTGTTAAAGGCATTCCTTTGAGTTATTGGCAGTTGTACAGGCCAAATAATGTAGTTTATGTAAGGAAACTAACATGGAAAAGTGACTTAATAGCATGACAGGATACATGAAGAGAACTTCAAAAGCTCTTCACAGCTGTGGAGGGTGAGCTCATATTTTGTGGAATGTGGTAGAGAAGACAGGTGAGCACAGACCTCAAATTTCCCACATGTGAGATACCTGGGAGGTCTACAGACTGCTGTAAGAAGTGGTGATTTAAAGAGGGGAAACATTAGACACACATAAAGGAGAACCAATATTGATAAAATAAAAAGAATCTCAAGGAATGTGGACATCACTTCCAAGAATTTTGTTCAAGTTCACTTAATTGACTTTTGCTTTGTTACCCAGTAGATGTTTTGTTTTTGCATTCATTTGCCCAGGGCTATACCACCCTGGATTGGGATCTTAGATTTTACAGACTGAGAAAAGCCTATTCCAAAGTGGGGTTGTGAGGAGGGAAAAGACCACCTAGGAGAATTGTTCATGGAAACATTTAACAACGAGATGGATGCTAAGGTTGAAAACTAAGAAAGAAGTAAAATATGGTGTTTGGATAGAGAAAGTTATAAAACAGGTTTATGACCTTAGATGACTTCTCTTGCATTATTCTCTTCAACTGTCATTTGGTATTTATATTGTAGCATACTGTTCGACTGAGAAATTAATAAGTAACACTGATATCTACACTAAACATGAAACGTGGCTGTCTCATTTAATCTTAAAATAACTTTATGAAAGATGCTTTGTAATTATCTGTGTTTTGCACATGGGAAAACTGAGGCTCATGAATGCAAAATATATTAGGATAGCTAAAGAGAGCTCAAACAGTATGGGAAAAAAAAACAAGGAAAGAATTGGTAAATAAGATATCCTTTGAGACAGTGCCAGGATTTTGAAATTTTTAGGAGTCTAATGAGTTTGAAACATTTCAAAGTTAAATTTTAGGCAGTAGGATTAAGCTACTGTGTTACAGGAAAGAAAAAAGGGCAAAATGTGCTTCCAAAAACCTTTAGTATCACCTGAAGAAAGGAGGAGGATTTCTAAGCATAAAGAGGTAAAGAGCCCAGGATTAATGCCAGCCCGCAGTTTATCTAAAATTCCTCTCACAATTTCAACATGTTTCCTGCACTGACTATGAGTGAGTGGCTATGGAAATACATAAAGTGTGTCTGTGCCATTAATCAGGTATGATCTTTCAAAGTATCATAAATTTCAGTGATCAATGCCAAAACTCACTCTGACGACTTGAGGACTATGCCCATGGATCAGGCTGACGGAGACAAATAAGAAGCTAAATAGGGATGTGATAGTCTGTTAGGGGTGGGAGCAATTTGTTAGACTTTCAGATATGTCATTTGTAAAAATATGGTGGATAATTTGAAATTCTGCATGTGCTTCATCTATGATTTTTTTAGGGTTGAAAGTGATATTTTCTATCATCCCTTGTAGACTTTATTTACTTTGGTTTGAAATGAAAATATTATCATTTAAATAGTATTCAAAGAATATGCTATTTTTGCCTGAATTTTAAATGAATGAGAATTAAAAGCAATACAAAATCCACATTACCCACTTATTTTTGTGAGTTTATACTTTTACTTTTGAAAACTTTCTTTAAAATAATTTTCTGATAATGTGATGCTATTGATAATAGAAATATTAAAATTTAATAAAATGAACAAACTATATTTTCCTTTCATTATCATTATAGTACTTGCAACTCTCCTTACATATATTTAAATATAACTTTTAATATCTATTTCTTGAAAACCAACATAATGTAATGTGGGTTATTATATTTGGATCCAAAATATCCTCAAAAACTCTTGCGTGTGTGAAAGGTGATTGGAACATGGGGGCACTTCACTCAGCAGGGTCATCCACCCGTGAAGTTAGTAGCTGAATGTTCTGTTAGGAGGCGGGGCCTGATTAGAGGTGGGTCACTGGGGGGTGGGTTACCTGGGAAGGTGTATCCACCCCTCTACTTTTTGGCTGCCATGGTTGAGTGCCTTTTCTTCTGCCATGTCCCTCTGCCATCCTTCCTCTCTCTCTCTCTCTCTCTTCTTTTTGAGACAGTATAGTTCAGGTTGGCCTTGAATACACTATACAGCCCAGGCTGGTATTGAAATCATGGCAATCCTCCTGTCTCAGCCTCCCAAGTGTTGGTATTACAGGTGTGTACCACTACACCTGGCTTGCCATCCTGCTTCTGTCCTGGAGCTAGCCAAGAATAGACTGAAACTTTGAAGCCAACATGAAACTCTCTTCCTGATATGGCTTATGTCTAGGTGTTCTCCCAAAGCTTTATGTGGTCCTAGGTGGGGCTTTTCCGAGGCAGCTGGATCTAGGATGTGATGATGATGGGATTAAGTGTCTGATGCTGAGATCGAGGGTTTGTGATGCTAAATTCATCCACTCCTTGGTTTGGAATAGTTCTGGGTGTGGATTATGGGAAGGCCCACCCTGGGTATGAGTGCTACCTGCCCTAAGGATGTGTAGCCTGGATAGAATACAAGGGACAGAGAGAGGGCTACTGTTCTTGCTTGTCCCTTGCTACTTTGCTGCCTTTTGCCTGCCATGAACTGTTTCTTCTCTATGATGCCCCCTTGCCATGCCACCTGCCTTTGAGCCAGCCGATTATGGACTAAAACCTCTAAAAAATGTGAGCTACAATAAGCCTTTCCTCCTTTAACTTTGGGTGTTGAGTATTTTGTCTCAGCGATGAGAAAAAGCAACTAAGACATACCCTTTAAGTTGTGGGTGTTCAGTATTTTTTGCCAGCAACTGGAAAGTAATAAAAACAATTATATATTAAGTAACTTATAACATTCAATATTGCTCAGAGATTATTACCAGCCACTTAGATTCATATGATCAAGTTCATTTGCTTGCCTCTAGCCAAGTCAAAGGAGGCCAGTTATTCTAGTAAAAACATCAAAGAATTTATTCAAATCTAGCTGTGAAGAGATGGAGTGGGCTCATTTGCCTCAAATCACCATTGTACCATGTACAGGTGAGTAAAAGTGTTTTATAATAAGGAACAGAGGGGAGAGGGAACACAGAGATGGTGAAGATTTTCATACTTGCTTTATCACTTTTAGCCACCTTCAACTCATTGTCCCCTTTCTTGTGGAAAGGAAACAGATCTTGTGTCCTGGGGCTGGCATCTGCATATTCTATCCATTCACTTGGACCAGTTGAAGTAGGGATAGCCATTTATGCCCTAAGCCTGGGGAAGTTTTGAGAAGCCATTTGTCATTAAAGGAAAAAAAAATCAAATTTTAAAGTTCCATTTGTGGTGCCAGTTACAATATGTCAGTATTTGTTTAGGAAAATGGGAGCTGCTCTATGTGTCTATGTTAACACACAAAATTAGAGCTATTCCCAGTTGTGAGTATCCAGAAGAATGCAAAGCAGGGAACGGTCACCCTTCGGCCTGCAGAATGGAAGTGACAATTCTCCAGCAATTGCTTTGGAGCTGATTTAGTCCTCAGCTACCTCTAGGAAGCTCCAAGTTCCTACCTTAGCCAGCTTCACTGAGATGAGTGATTCCCTAGAAAAGTTTGCACTCTTTCAGGTTATGTGGATACAGAGTAGAAATTCACTCTTGAGTTCCTTCAATCTTCACATCTGGTATCTATCCTTATGTCTTGCTGGGTCTATCTCAATGAATTGTATCACTGTTTTTCACTTTTATATTATGGAAATCATATAATTAATGGACAGTAATGAGAATTAACTCTACAGGAATCCTTATGGAGAAAACATCCTTGGGAATGTGGTTGTCTCTAAAATATACAGAGAAGACATTGAGCAGGGGGGAAATGATGTCAACTTGAAATTAATTCCCCACAGTCTGTCCACATTTCACCTCAGGATCTTTTGACTCTTCCTCAAATTTAAAACTCTGAGCATCACAATAACAACTAATCATACTTTTAACACGGCACAAATATCCCTCATATTACCAGTTACACGCTACCTTCTCTAAACAAGGGAAGGGACAAAGTCCTTTATGTCACCATGTCCATCCCTAAATTATGTTCATTTCTTTCCTAGACCTGTAAACCTCTGTTTTATTTTTAAGTCATAGGATATTACCTCTGTTTTGTTTTATTTTTAAGTCATAGGATATTACCTCTGTTTTGTTTTATTTTTAAGTCATAGGATATTACCTCTGTTTTGTTTTATTTTTAAGTCATAGGATATAAAACAGAGGTTTACAGGTCTAGGAAAGAAATGAACATAATTTAGGGATGGGCATGGTGACATAAAGGACTTTGTCCCTTCCCTTGTTTAGAGAAGGTAGCGTGTAACTGGTAATATGAGGGATATTTGTGCCGTGTTAAAAGTATGATTAGTTGTTATTGTGTATAATAGCTAATGTGAAATAGGAAGAAAAGGGGCAAAAGGGAAGGAAATGGGAGGGCTAGGGGAAAGGATAGAAGGGAATGGGATTAATATGAGAAAATGGAAAAATAGGAACAAAATCTTTGTAAATAGGGAGGACTGGAGGGGTTGAAGGGAGGGCTGGGCAAGGGTGAAAAATAAGAACCAAGAGAGATTATGTAAAGGTGCAAATTTCCAATGATGAATGTCATTATATTGTATACCTAAAATGTACCAATGATTAGAATGAATAATCAAAAATGTAAAATAGGAAGAAAAGGTCCAAAGGGGTAGGGGTAGTGGGAGGGGCAGGGGGAAGGAAAGAAGGGAAAGGAAAAATGATGAGAAATGGGAAAAATGGAAATAAAGTCTTTGTAAATAGGGAAGGGTGGAGGGGGTGAAGGAAGGACTAGGAATGGGGAAAAAGTAAGAACCAAGATGCCTTATGTAAAGGTACAATTCCCAATGAGAGATGTAATTGTGTTGTATACCTACAATGTACCAATCAAAGAATTTAATACAAAAAATCCAAAGTAGAAAGTTAAATTTACGAACACAATATATGTTAAAAAGTAGAGCGGAAGTTTTCCTTTACTTCATAATTATCAGGAGGTGCTATACCTGGCTGAAGAGATATCTAGAATTGAGATTCAGGGACACTGGGCTTGACACAGTGACCATAAGGGTCATTTTCTTCAAGGAGGTGAATATATTTGCCTGTGGGAATGAAAATGAACCAAGTATGCACAGACATTCTTCATTTAACAAATGAGTTCCATTCCTGCAACAAAGTCATTAAACGAATTGGTCACTAAATGAGGAATTGTATATTGTATGTTCATTATAATATTCCAAACACAGAAATGGTCAAAGGAAATGCTTAACTTGATGACTTTGCTTTTGTTTGTATAACACTTTCATGCAGTACTATAATGTATAACAGAATATAAAACTACAGTACTGTACTGTAGAGTACAATCAGAAAAATATTTCAGTTCTGTATAAATAAGGTGTACTGTGCAAAAAAACCCACTGATGCACAGAATTACAAAAAAAGACAGGTCAGAAGTCCAAGTAGTAGGTTAAATCCAAACAGTGATTAAATAGGTAGGTCCTTAAACAAAGAATACCTATATTTTATAGCCCCAAAGTAGGTATTTTGTCATTAGAGCTTTTTATCAAATGTTTCTTGTCCACCTGAAGAAGTAACAGGATTGCATTTCTCCCATGCTTTTAGGGTCACATGTCTTATTTTAAAGAATGGAATGTGAGCAGAGTTATGTATCCCACATCTATTTATGACCTCTAAAAATCCGTGCAAGTTTCCCCAGCTCTCTCACTCTCCCATGGTTACTAACACTGCTACAAACGCCAGCTGCTCCATGAACCTGGGCCTTAGAATGAAGATAATAAGTAACAGAAGGCCAACTTTAGCTCTAATAGCCACAGGATACATGGAAAAACATGGGCTCTTTTACTTTGTTATACAATCGTAATCTGGGAGTCATTTAGTGCTGCAGCTTAATGTATCCCACACTAAACAACTAAATTTTAAAGTTCAAATCCTGTAAATACTTGAAAAGCAAACCTTACGCAATGATCTTGGCATTTATTGGAACTTAGAAAAGAGAAAGTTGAACTTAATACATTTTTAATTGTATCTAAGTTTATTATATAGCATAGTGATTTTTCATAAGTTTCAGCACATTCCACATTATGGGTGGTAAAGGGCTGGCAAAGCACCACGGTAATGGTTTGTAAATGTAATATTTGAAAGAGCTTGACCAGCAATTTCCTGTAAGACACATGCCTGGCATTGGTTCGTGTGCTTTTGGACAAAAAAAAAAAAATCTGTATCTTCCGTTTGTGAAGTTTATCCAATTAAAAAATTGAGTGTTAACTCTTTGTCAAAAAACTGTATCTTGAATAGTTTATACTATTGCAGAAAATTTAGCATTCTTGATTCCATAAAAATATCAGTGTGTGGAACTAAGATTAAGGTACTGACCTGCCTGCAAGAAGTTTATTGTAGTGAAGTAAACAAGGTGGCAAATTAAAAAGATCAATCTCAGTTCTTAAGAGCCATATTCCTTGCTTTTTACTTAACATTTAAATTTCATTGCAGCTTATACAGAGTAGGATATAGAAATAACGTTGTCAATTTATTATGAGGTTTAATCAGTCTTTCAACAGATTTAGTATTAAAATATTTATACAAATTTTTATTTTCCCAAAGTGTACATACATTTTTCGGCAGGCCCTGTATATGTGGGGTTTTTAATATTCATCTTTATTAGTTTTACCCTAAATATGCACATGAGGTATTTTAAATTAGTGACTGATTTCATAATAGTTACTTAATAGTAAATAATAAGTGCAGCAGTCCCCCCTTGCTTTATAGATAATGCCTAGGTAAAGGTGATGAGAACAACTGGGGATGTTTCCTACACAAGTAGCTGGAAAGTGAATAGGTAAGGAATGGCGAAAAGGATTTTCCTCTTCTTATAGAGAAAAAGGTGGTTGTCATCTCCTCTACTCTCAGATGGGTCTTGAAATATTATGGGCCTCAATCTTAATTTCCATTTGATGTTACCATTGATGGAGTACGAAATAATTCTGGAATAGGAAAGGATAGCTAACTTTCCCAATGTTTTCCAATAGTCAATAGCCTTTAGAGACCCAAATTCAATGTTACAACATTTTCTTTCTTGCAATATTGTTAACTTAGCTGTTTGGCAAAGTTTAAAAAGTTAACAATAAATTTCCAGCCAGGAGTGGTGGCACATGCCTACAATCCCAGCACTCGGGAGGTTGAGGCAGGAAGAACACTAGAGTTTAAGGCCTACATAGCGAATTCAAGGCTAGCCTGAACCTCAAAGCAAGACCTTGTCTCAAAAAAAATTTTTTTTTAAATAAAGCTCCAGCCACTAAAAATGTGCAGAAAGTAGTGACATGTGGCCATGGCACAGAGCAGTAGCTACAAGATGTTTTCTTCTGAATCTAACTAGAAAGTCATGGGGCATGAGAAACCCTTTTCTAGACAATGTGAAATTGAACAGAAAAATACACTCCAATTACTGGTCTGCGAAAATATCCAAAGGGAACAAAGAACATCAGTCAGAAGGCTATTGTTTCCTTAATTGTCTTCCAAATTGTAAATGGCAACTTGTTTTCTTCCTCACATAATAGTTGTCTAAATAAATGTCTTTTCCTGCTGTCTGCTGCTCTCTTGAGGATTTGGTTATTTGGGAAAAAGAACTTGTGGTTCTGAAAAGGATGGCTCATGAGCCAGATCCCTGCCAAAGTGAAAAAATGAGATCCAGTGCTGAGGTTATGATGGGAGGAAAATTGGAGACATTTTAGCAATTCCATTCACTGTGATTGGGGACTGCAGAAGCTTTTCATAAATTTTATGTATATCTCATCTGACTGTTAGAATACTGGCTTTGAATAGTGACATGAACTGCTTTTCTTCCTGAAAATCACATATGGAATCTTTCATAATAGTCTTATTTCAAATTATCTTGGTAGCTTTTTCCAAATAAGAATTTATTTGGTAACCACTTAGAAAAATGCTCATTAGTGTTAGTTCATCCATGCCATCAATTTGCTTTTTGCTTTCTACATTATATTTTTATGAAGAAATATTTATTAGCTTTTGGACAGATTTCAGAATTTAATTTTAACAAAATTTGATACATAACTTTAATTTTGATTAATGACTTCCCTTCTCTAATTAGGAATTTTTTCTTTTGTAAAAAATTGTTACTATGTTTAGGTCTTGTCAATGAAATATCATCTTAATGTAAAATGAATAAACTAGGTTTGGATTATTGAATGGATAGTCTATCTTAACTTTGTTTATATTTAGTATTTTAGTTCTATAATTACAGAATTTGCTTTTATTCTTGTAAATGTTTATCAAATATCTTCTATGATTATGCTCTTAATTTGAAATCATTATAGTGTTCTTAAACAAATTTCTTTTGAGTCCAACTTAGTGGTCTACTAACTTGTTTATAATTTTCTAGAAATGTAAATTGTTCATGCTTTTTAATGGACAGATATGTCCTTTGGAAAGTTTGTTTTGTGATCTAAATATTTTTATAAGTCCTTTATATCAAAACTGGACAATTCTTGGTAGATTTTTATCTTGATAGTACACTTTCAGTATCAATCACAGCCTATATAATGTTTTGACAAAATGAAATTATAAAACTAAAGTTATTTTGTCAAATACTATGAAGAAAAAGCTTGAGACACTCACCTTTAAGTGAAAGTTAAAGAAACTCAATTCTCAAGGAAGGTGAATATATCAATATTACTTTCCCGAGACTTAATTCTAGCATGAAATATATTGTGGATAAAGTAAAGAACTGATTTTACACAGTACTGTCAAAACAGAAAAATACAAATAGTACATATGCTATTATTTGAAAATATTTTCTAATTACTTTGTGATTTTAAAAATGCTTTTGTTTATAAAAAGAATAAATATCACACGATTGATGACAAGAGTACTTGTTGAAGCTTCGTTCATGTTGAAACATGTTTCCATGTAAAATTAAAAATGTTACTTAGTATCTATTTATTATGAAAAGAATAATTCCATACAATTCCAAGACAGAATAAATCATTAAAAATGAATGACAAGAGTGATGGTATTAACGGACCTAATGGTGAGAAGTAAGGAATACCACTTTTGCTTATAGGTGATCTTAATGTTCTAGAACTTTTATAAATGGGCTGAGATGCATGAGAACTTCAGACTGGTTGTTGACAGGAAGCAGACTATTCATTGTTTTCTATTCACTACCTCTATAATAATATGAGTCAGCAGAATATCCCAAGCCATCCAGTGAATATTTACTGACTAGACATGACATTTTCATCTAATATTTTTGATCATTTTTATAGTTGGCTAAACTTTTTCAGATATCCTATCTGGTTCACCAAAAACAACAGCAAAAGAAATAGGCATCCTTTTGATTTGTTAAATCAAACATAGGCAAACTTTTGTCTAACAGTTGAAATGAAGTTCATGTTAGGAAATAGGGTCCTATTTAAACTTTAATAATTATAAGTTAAATATGAAAACCTGTTAATATTTCTATTTGTTGTTGACAATTGATAAATGTCTGTTAAATTTCCCAATAGCCTGATTCAATGCAGACAGGCTAATCTATATATTTTCTTCCTTCTTACCACATGAAGACTTATATAATAATGAAAGCAATCAGAAAACTAGGAAGAGTGCTCAAATAATGTCTACATAAACACCATGTATCATGAATAGTATGTGCCTTGAGGGTCTCAGTAAGTGTTGTACTGTGTATGGTTTAAATGAATTTTCACTCTTCATACGAAACAAGTCCAATGAATTTATACTAGATTTATCTTTAATTAAGAATTGTAAAAGCTGGGTTAAAGACTGTTCAATTCTGCTAAAGTATACACTTTTTTAGCATGTAAAAGCATCAAGGCAAATTTGCATAAAATGGAGCTCTAATTGTCTTCACAGGGCATTAATGAGATCAACACTGATGTACCTCTGGCAAAAAATGCAGGAACCTTAAGTCTATTGCTCACTAATCCTGACTATCACTTGTCCTCTTAGGAGTCAAAAAACAAGTTTTGATTGGGCTGAAGATTATCTTTAAAGATCCGTTTGGATATATTTAAGACTATCAAGTCTTTGGTTGATAAGTCTATTGTTTGTATTTCTAAAATGGTTATCCGTAAGCAGTAGTATTAAATCCTGACAAGCTGAAAGCTGCTAAGTGTCTTTGGTAGTGATATACCAATTTTGATCTTTAGCTTTGCATAAAAGGATCCTTACTCAGAAATAGTGCTCAATAGGATTATCTCAGTGTATGTACTGAGATATTGAGTGATGTACTTTCAATAATAATTTATGGACTAAATGTCAATTTTGCTTCATGGTCAGAATATAAGAAAACATGGGAGAGATGATACCACTGCTCACAAAAAGTCACAGATGCTACATACTATTCACAAACACAATTGGAAAAGTGGAACAATAGTTTTTGTGCATGATGCTTGTACACATCATCAGATTCTTATTGATGAATTCACTAGCTTCAGATACATTGCACTTTATTTCAGAAGACAGTGTTGAAAGTTTTTTTTTAATGAAAACAACTAGATTTGAAACTACTTTGTGTAGAACATAATCTGTGGTTAAAATGGAAAATACATTTCAGTTTTCATATAAGAAGCAAATTAATCAAGATTTGAAGAATCTCTATTAGTTCGCACTTTATAAACTTCACTAGGAAATGATACATAGTGCTTGAAGCATGTTCTGCATCACTTGTGATATAAAACTAAAAGGATGGAAAATTAGAGAAGAAACAGAGTTCCCTATTAGATAATTGGCCCTTTTCATTTAAAGTTATTCAATAACTGAATGACAATTGGGAAATTCAGCATTTATGATGCTGAAATTATATCTTTTTATATGAAAATCTTTATATTTGAAGAGATGTATTTTTATTATGTAAGAAGAATATATTACATGGAAGCAAGAAACATGAATTTAACTCAGAATTTTTAAAATGTAAACTTTATCAGGCATCTCATGGGGTCTGAATTCACAATATTTTATCTTTATTATCATTACTTTTCTTCCTGGGTCAATTAAAAATTATAGTATTTTCCCTTGAATTTTCTTCAACATGGAAGATATCAGTTTAGGCAAATAAGAAATTATTTTAGAAAACTGAATATTTCTTGGTAAATGTATTAATTTCATGCCTCTTTAAAGCAATTATCTTAAATTGAATAATCAATAAATTCATAATTTCCACATATATTGTATGCTATATCTAGATGGAATTTTTATTTGATTTTGTAAGTTGTCAACTAATTTGCTTAGAGAATGGGTTGCACTTCAATGATAGTGGAATCTATGTAATTGTGTCACAAGACTGAGAAGACCTCCATTTTTCATTTTTAAAATTTTCCCTCTTCTCTTTGCTGGGGTTGAATAATAATTACAAAGCAACTGTCCTTTTATAAGTAAGCCATAAAATACTGACTCAATTTCCAAAGGAAATAATTTTGACTAACCTGGGCAACTTGTTGAGACTGTCTCAAAAAAAAAAAATTGGACTGGGTTTATAGATCAGTGGTAGGCGCTTTCCTAGCATTCACGAGCCACTGGGTTCATTCCCTAGTAACACACACACACACACACACACACACACACACACACACGGCTACTATATTGTCTTGGCTACAAAGACAGTTTAGTATACTTGTAGGGATTCTCCTGCAACATTACAGTACCACTTAGTCTGGGATCTAGTAGCCATTCCTAGTGAAAAAAAAGTTTGCTGCTCTCTCTTTTTTTCATCTGGTGAGTAATCAGAATTTCAAAAACTTCTGAGAACTTATTTAATGATTTTCAGAACTTGAAACATCTGTTGTATTCATAGTTGTTCATTATAGAGAAAAGAGGCAGATTAAAATCAGCAATGGTGGAAGGTATGTAGAACAGAATGTGAGGAAACTAGGTGGAATTTTCTGGTTGGCCCCTGCCACAGGAGTCTCTTTGGTAGCAGTTAATTCTTCCAGCAACAATATGTAGTAACACATATATATTTTGTCAATGGGGGAGGCTTACCTGAGCCTTGGCATCCAGGATTATACCAGACACATAGGCATCGAGTTTCTGTGAACCTGATCTCAGTTGCTGAGTTTCCAGTTGCTCCAGAAGTCAAGCACCCCACCTCAAACTTTATTGTCAACATAAACTTATGTGGCATGGCTATGCCTAGAGGTGGAAAGAAAAAACACTTTCATGAACTAGGATATTTAAAGATTTTGGAGCTTCTAGGAGCATTTGAGGACACAATATGACTGTGTTCACATTGGGAATGAACACAGTTCAAATATCCCAAACCTACTGAGTCAACTTCTGTTGGCAAAAGCATATTTTATTCAAAATTAAGAGCTCTTCATACAAAATCTCTTTCTAAGATTTCCCAAGCAGTATGTTCTTTTATTAGTAAATGTTCTTGGTATATACTGTTTACATGCCTTGTTTGGAGTTAGAACCATAACACATCTTAATTCCTCTTTTCATCCCTTTTTTCTCCCTTCCCTCCCTTATCTCATGACCTCCTTCCCATACTTCCTGTTATGTATTACGAATGGTGCTGCTATAAACATGGATATCTTACAGCACTATAATATGATTCACATGTGAAAGAGCTGTTTTCTCTCTTTTTGGTTGAAATTTTCCTCTCTTCTGTGTACTTTTGTGAGATTATAGCAAGTTTTATATCATGAAGTCTTATTATGAAATGTTGTTATGAAGTGTTTTGTATTATGAAATGTTTTGTTATTTTTGTATCATCCAACATTTGATGATGTAAAAGGTAAACCCAACATTGCTATACAACTTACAACCATAAAAATCTCTGTGGAAAATAACACAATACACTTATTTCTCATACAGGCACCAAAGAAGTGGCTGTAATTGTTCTATATTTGTGAATCAAGGGAGTTATGCTCTGGGTGTCTCATTCAGAAGAGGGGTGCAGCCACCTGAGGGTAGTTTGTACCCATCCCTGTCACAGCACAAGAGGACAAGCACATTTCAAGCCTCTACACATGATATAGCTGTTATTTTCCCACTAGCTAAGCAAGCAACATTGTCATTGCCAAAGTCTAGGGATGGGGAAATACATACTACCTGCCATAAGTATAAATAATAATACTGAAGGGGAATAAAGAATTGGGACCATTATTTAATAGACCACTGAGACTGTAGTTTAATGGAAAGATACAGAACATCTTTCAAATGCTGACATGGCCACTTTTTTATGTATATACCTGGTTACAATCATTCAACATTTTCATTACTTACTTTTCTCAAATGTAAAAAGAAAATTGAAAATAGGGTTTTGTGGCAAGTAAAGATGATATATGTGAAGTGACTACCACAATGACTTAATTAGAACCAATTAGATGTACAATAAATGATAGAATGTGTTGTTATATTAAAAGAGACCCAGGAACTTAGGAACACTAGAAAAGGTAGTAATAGCTGATATTTATTGAGTATCTGTTGTGTACCTAGCCTAATCCTAGGTTCTTATAATGGGTTTTTTATGATTTTCTGGTGAGAAGCTAGGAAAAGTTAAGTTAGCTTTTACTGTCTCAAACTACATCAACACCAAGTGGCTTAAAACAATCATGTTTTATTTAAATCCTGACTTTGTGCACCAGCTATCAGGTAGGTGGTTTTTTGGACTTACCTGGATTCAGGCAGGAATCTATAGTCAGCTGCCTTGTTGGCTAGTGCTGCACGTTATAGAACAGCCTCAGCTATTGTCGTTCTTGGCTATTCCATGTGATCTCTCTTCCTCTAGCACCAGCCTGGACTTGTTTTCCTGGTAGCCTGGCAGGGTTTCAAGAAAACAAGTGGGATGCTGGTCTTGATTTAAGCATTGGCTTCGAAGTGGTATCTAATCACTTTTATTCATTTAGTTGACCACAGCAAGGCCAGCCCAGACCCAAGACATGGGGAATAGAATCTATCTCTTATGGGAAGAGCTGCAATTTCACACTGTGAAGATCACAGAAAGAGGAGAAAAGATTATGACTAATTTTGAAATTACCACAGACTGCCTCTGCCCACAATTTCCACATTCTTATTCATGCAAAATATATTTTTTCTTAGCCCTGAATTCCGGAAAGTCTCATCTAACTATGCCCTGTTAAGCTTGGCCACATGCTGTGGGACTTTCATCTGGGTGGTTTCAGCATGGGCTCTTGGACCCCTCAGGAACTCATAGCCAGAAGGATCACTATCAGGAACCTGCCTCTACACCAGGTACCGTTCCCTTACTAAATCCTCTGGGATGAATCTCCAGGGCTCCTTAATAACAATGTGCTCCCTAGGAGCTAACATCCCCCATTTCATCACTTGTTTCTTTAGCACCTTCTCACTGACTCTGTTGCCCCTCAGGAAGATTGCAGTTAGAGTATATATCAAGAAGTCAAATTGGGGATGATCTGGTCATCATTATCCAGTATGCCATTGTAAGTGAGGCCTAAGACAGGGACAAAGACACAGGTGTGGCCAGGGGGATCCACTTCCTTCATCTCAATGCCAAAGCCCAGACATATGGACTCACAGACTTTCCTGAAGGCCAGAGGGAAGTGCTCACAGTAATCATCATGTACAACATGAAGCATTTCTTCCAGGGTGGTCTGTTCTTTTTTTATATGTTTCCAGAGCAGGAAGGACACACCAATTTACCTAATTTGTCATTTCGGAGCACATTGTGCAAGAACCGAGGGATGTCCATGTTCTGCAAGGGTTTTGCACCCTGCTTTTCTTGCCTACTGGAGCCCTCACTGCATTGAATCCTGGAATTCATTCATTCATGTGAAGTCTAGATGTAGCTCATCACATGTGGACTTTCTTGATCTAGAGACTAACAAAATAAAAAGTTATCTGTCCCAGAAATATCCAACGTACAGTGTTGGTACAGAAGAGGGGTAGCTTCAATAAATATTGCTATCTTGACAGAAAAAAAAAGTGGAAGGTACAGATAAATTACCGGTCTGTTACAATTTTGAAATCTAGGTGCAAAAATATCAGGCTCGCCTATAGTAGAAAACACTTTTTGATTAAGGGAAGATTATGCTTCTGGGGAGTGTTTCCTCATTTGTTTATTTTTCATAGCTATTGGTTCCTCCACTCTGAATTCTTAACTCTGTCTTATAGACTATCTTTCCTTTTCAGTTTCCTTTCTTATACTTTCGTTAAACTTTCTCAGTCTGTTTCCTGACTGTCTAAATTTGGGAGCCCATAAACTTTCTTGCAATTTTAGTAAAATCATTCTTTACAAATCCAGGTTAACGGCACTTTTATGTACATATTATTTCCTCTAAATAACTGTGGGCTTAGGTTTACTTTGTGTCCAGTCAGTTGGTTAATCACAGTGATGATTATTTTGAAGACACAACTTTGCATACACTCTTATTTGCTGCTACTTTGCGATTGCACTTCTTTAAAAGCATGATCTTAGTAACCTGGGAAACATTTTTTTTTCTATTTGAAAGAGTTTAGTAGACAATATATAAATTCTGTTAGCTTTCTTAACAAAGCACTGGGAAATTACACCCTTAAATTAATCATTTTCCTCAGGCCTCATTTTACTGAGAGAATTTTTAGTGGCTAAAAAGACTAAAAAGAAGAAACAATTCTGTGCCCTCTGTATTCCCTCAAAATTCTCCTTGCAAGCTGGTCAGTTCTTTATTTAGACAATTTCTTTCTTCATGTACCTATATGCAGCTAGGACCAACCGTCTGACATTTCAACATTCTGTGGAGGTCTCTTTAGCCAAAATCAAAAGTTCATTATATATATTGTGTATCTTTCAAATTTCTACAGGCAACATTTTTGCCAATTATTTTCATCTAAAAACACTCATCACCATTTTTTCTAACCTCCAATAACAATTTGCTTTATTTTTTACCCAGCATTTGCTAAGAATTTGTTTGCCATTTTTCCATCCTCTGCTCAGTGCTTACTGCCAATGGGACTTATTTTAGATTTTTGTTATGGCAGCACCTCAATTCTAGGAACCAATTATTTCTGCATCAGTTATCTTTTGCCATGTAAAAGAAAATCAAAAAAGTTAGTTTAAAACACAAGCATTCTTTTTAGCTCATAATTCTGCTGGTTGTTAATATGTGCTAAACTGGTCTGAAGCATGTCTGCAGTAAGCTGTCCAGCCACCTGGGGACTGGCTGGTCTAGAAAGGCCTTAGAATGGCTGCTCATCTTGGTTCTGTTCATTTGCTTTTTATCCTTCAGGCTTGTTCTCATGGCGGCTTTCAGACTTCCAAGAGCAAGCTAAGCTTTTTAAGACCTAGACTTTCAACTGGCCCACCATCATTTCTGTAGCATTTTATGTACCAAAACAGGTTACAGGGCCAGTCAAAATTTAGAAGAAGGCAAAATGGACTAGCTCTTGAAGTGAGAAACTCCAAAGTCACAGTGTAAAGCACATAGATATACACAAATATAGAGGATTAAGAATCTTTTGTAGTATACTATACACATCCTCTCACTATCAGCAAATCCTGTTACAATTATTATTTTCTTACAGAACACTGTAAGGTAAACATTATGATTTCTAGAAATTTATGACTGTGGCCTCATCATAACTTTGCTCTTCCTGGGGACAGATGGTAATTTTCTGACCACACAACTCTCTCATGCACAACCTTGAATCTCTGGACTCTTCTGCTTGTCTCCGTAGACAATGCACACTTATACTTGCTCACCTCCCTGGCCTCCTTCTCTGAAAAACTTCTCTTGGATGACATACTTTCTTCAACTGGCTTCTGATGCTTCACCAGTTCATACAGATCATCTGCACCAACCAACCTGTCATTGGAAGTGAGGACCAACTATCTAGCCTCTAAGAGTCCCTATTCAGTGATAGCATCCCCTTTTCCCATTAGGCGTAACTTCTAATTAGCTTTTTTCCTGAGCTAAAAATTATCTACACAAATACCATGCGTAAAATATGTAATTTACTTTTCTTATTTTAATTTGTATAATCTATAAGGGAAGACAAGTGTAACTTTAAGATTCTTGTATTTTGTCATTGAAATTTCTACCATTTTACATTTTTGTTTAGAAAGTACATGGGTGGGATTAAATAAAAATGAGGTGACAGAACTTTAAAAAAGTAGAAATTGCCTTAGTTATGTACTTAACCATGGTTAACTTGCCTTGGTTATATATAGGTCGAATATGATTTAAAAATACAGTCTCATCAAAAGAAAAAAAATGGAAAGGAAATCTATGTAAATAGGGAAGGGTGGAGGAGGTGAAGGGTGCACAGGTAATGGGGAAAAAAAAATGAGAACCAAGATATATCATGTACAGGTACAAGCACCCAATGATAAATGTAAATGAATTGTATACCTAAAATGTACCAATTAAAGAACTAAAAAAAAACAAAACAAAAAAACCCCACACTCTCATCTATGTCCCCTGATCATTATTTATATTAAGTAAATATACAAAAATTTGAAAGTAAAAATTGAAGGATAGGCCACTGTTTCTGATTTTGCTTCCAAATAGTCATGAATGAACTAAGCAGTTTTCTCAGCTACAGCCTTCTGCCATAATGTTTCTGCCTTAGAGTCAGAAAATCATAGAGTGAATCCCCTGAAATTTTAAGTCAAATAAAACCTTTCCTCTTTTACAATGAGAGAATTAGATATTGTGTTTTGGCAACTGAAAACTTGAATAATACAGAAAATTAGTATCGGAGGAGTAGAGTCTTTTCTGTGACTATACCTACGTAGTTCAGAAGCCTCTGAAACTGGTTTTGTAAGAAAAAGCTTTAATTGAAAGATAAGATAAGATAAAGACGGAATTGGAGCTTAGGTAGTGGCTGGGGGTGTACTCTCATAGGATCAGACTGTCCCTCTTCCAACAAAAGGAGGGGCCAGTTTTTAAGGATTAGTTGAGATGGGTCAGGATCCAGTTGATCATTATCTCAGTTCTGGTTTCATAGCTCTGGTATTTTCAAGCCTTACTGGATATCTCTATTCCCTTGAAATGGTTACCTATGCTTGGAGAGGTTTCAGTCATATGGTAGCTCTGCTTTTCCTGGAATCCAGTTGATCACAGGTTTAGGATAATGGATGAGGACCTCTGGGCATAGTTAAATGTCACTGTCAACTTCTTATCCCGGTGTCCTCGGGTATAAAAGGCAGTAAGATAGGCTAGAGTTGATTTAGGTCTAATAGATACTCCTTGAATGACTAGCACACCTGTATGTAAAGCTGAGAAGGCTTTGATAGAGAGGTTCATAAAGGGGAGGTCAAATTTTAGTTATCTGTTGGGCATTTGTAGTCTCAAATTAAAAATATCACGATTTTTTACAAAAACTAATTTTATATCCTTGATTCCCTTAGGAGAAGACAAAAAACAAACTTTTTATCAATAAGCAGCTAAGGGCCCAGAATTCTGCCCATCCTCTGCCCCTGTGGTGGTCTTTGACTAGGCCATTAATACATTGATGGGATGTGACAATTAATACTACCAACTTGATTGGCTTGGAAGCTGTGTAGGGAATTAATGAAGCACATTTCTGGATGTGTCAGGCTGGATTGTGGAGGGGTGAGACTGGGTACTATATCTAGTCCCTCTAATCCCTTCTCAGCCTTTTGGCTAAGATCAAGTATATAGCCCCTCTGGTAATATTCCAGACAGCTATGAGCTAAAGAGTTTACCCCAGCTAGGCCCTGTAGGTAGCCATGATCCTGCCTTGGAGTCAGGTGACCATGGACTGATTCCCTTGAAACTGAGCCAAATAACACATCTTTCAGTTATGGGTTTTAGGTATTGCATCACAGTAATGGGAAAGCTGACTAATTCATGCAACTTCTATTTCAAATTTTCAATTGCTCTTATGTTTCCATTTTTGTATGTTTTCTACATTGCCAGGTATATGCTTTCGCAAATATTGTCAGTATTATTAATTTTTGCTGTCATAACAGCATTTTTTTCTTTTCTCATGATATTATTGAGAACTTCCAGTAAATGATGAATAGTAATAGAGATGGTGAGTATCACAGCCACATTCTTGATTTGAACTGAAATGAATCAAGTATTTCACCATGAAGTGAAATGTTTCCTCCATGATTCTATTGATTAGTTTACTAACATTTGCCATAAACTCATGATAGGTTTCCAGTGAGTTGCACATATTGTTCTAATGAGTAGATACTTCTTTATGCATATTATTTTGTCATAATTAATGCAATCAATTTATCTTGCCTAGTGAATAGTACTTTAAAAATTTTAATACATACTCACCCTGAATATTCACATGTAAACTTTTATGGTTGAGTTGGATATGTGTGCATATGTGTAATCAAATGTATGACTATAAAATCAATGATTATATTTTGCTAAATAGTTTACCAATTTTGCATCTATTTTATATTAAAGTTGTTCTATAATTGTTAAAATAATGAAGAAAAATTCAATCTTAAAATTAAAGTTACTTTAACATGAAATTTAACTTCATGAAATACTTGTTTGTGCATAGGTTTTCTCCTTGAGTCACCAATTAAAATTTTAAAATTTAAGCATTTATTTCCCAGTACAGAAGCTTAGAAGCTGAATGAAATGATATCATGAACAAAGGCCTATGAATAGGATTCTTTTTCACAGTTCGCACAAACTTGCATATTGATATTTCTTCTATCAGCTTCAAGGCAACATCTCATCAAAATATCCTTAATTGTCCAAGAAGTTCACTCAAGAGAAAAACATTCCCTCCAATCTGTTCCTTATAAATGCAATGTATAGTCAAAATAATTACAATTTTATGTTTTAAAAAAATGCTTGAAAGTACTGAACAAAGTTAGGTAGTTAGAGGTGTTGCCAATGGTGGATGAAAGTCAATGTAGCTCTTGTCTAGTGAAAAGATCAAGTCCCCATTTCCAGAAGTATGAAAGAGGCTACCCAACATTCATCGAGATGGTATGTAAACTCAGAGTAAATGATAAGGAATTTTTAAAATTACCTTAGCCAAACAGCAACATGCTGCTATCCAGCAACAATCAGTTGCTATGAGGATTTGGGTTGGACCTAATATATTTGCACTCAGGTTGTCTTCAGTCAGCTCGAGAACATGTTTGAATAGGGACAAATTAATTTAGACAGAATTACAGTGAAGCAGTTTGAGAGTTCTGTCAGTTTTGCCTGTTATTATGGTATATCATTGGTTTTATAAATTTCTACATGAGAAACGTACACTGAATGTAGCAGTCCATAAAAAGCAGCTGAAATAATTGGTGTATTATATTGTCCCATTTTTTCAGAAAATGGAATTCGGGCTCTAATTCCATGACGATCATGTCATTCCAGTAAAATTTTATTGATGATTTATATGTACCTGCATCAATTTCAGTGACAAGTTTTTGTCTCAGTGTTATGATATACAATGGATATTATGTGAGAAAGAAACATCAAATGAAATACTGCTTTTGTGGGTCATTAAGAGATTTATTTTCTTTGAAATTTACATAATTATAAAGAAAGAAACTACTGCAGTATGATTGACTGTGATAGTAATTTGTCCTTTTTGGGACATGCTTTTTTTTCATATAAGCATTATAATGTGCAGATAACTATCCCAATTTCCTAGAACATATAGCAGGTTACAGTTTGATTATCCCTAAGAATTTACATGTGCAAAAGAAATATTAGTAGTTTTTTTATGAATAACAAGTCTATTATAATAGTTACTAGTATTTTGACAAACTTCTTATATAAGGAAGAAATATGAATTTATTAGTCATATATTTGTAGTATTTTTCTAAATTTAAAATAAGGAATATTTTATGAATATATCCAAATACCTGAAAATAAATTAATTAAATATTTAATGTGTCTTTATTAATCTGTTAGTAGTTAATAAGGTGCACATAGGCAGTAGTTCAGTTTTCCTGGAGCTGAACATGATTCCTACATATAAAGAAAAAAAATCTCTTGAATCTGTTCACTGTTCATTACTGTTCAATGAATAGGAGGGATTTTTATTGATAATAACTTTCTAATATCCTTTACATACTGAAAGAAATAGCTCTCATGAAAAAGTTTTATTTATGAAGAAACATGTGATTGTACACATTCTCTTGCTAGTTTCATAAACTTTCAGCAGATATTTACACTATTATTTATGAAGATTAGTTCAGGCTGGAGATTTAATTTGCATAAAACAGTATGGTCTCTTAGGATTGCCGTGACTTAATTTCTTAATACAATATGGCAATTTAGTGTCTAGTCATGTGAAAATCATATTGAAATAGAAAACATCATAATTTTTCCTTTCCCTTCTTTCCTTTCCCCTTCCCCTCCCGCTTCCCAAACTCCTTTGGACCACCCTAGCATTAAAAATATAGGGTGACTAAATCCCATAAATGTCTGACTTCTGCATATAAATGATTTTTTAAGAAAATACAAAATTCAATAAAATGTTCTACACTTTATACAGAAAAAATGGCTTCCCACTTTCTTACTAGAAAGAATACCAATGTAGTGATAAAAATGTGCGAGCTAGAAAGAAGTAGAGCTTATTGTCCCCTTGTCTATGGACTGGATCTTATAAAAATTTCACTAGTGTAAGTTATTACATTTAATTAATAATATTCAGTATGTGCCCCTATGTATCAATCACTCTGCATAGATTTGCCTCTACTAACATACTGTAGACCAATGCCACTACAGCAATTTGCTAATATGGGATTTCATTTAGCTTGGTTTTGTTTGAAGTCCTAACCTAATAGACAACAGATACCTACCAGGCTAAAGTAAAATACCAGGCACTTTTGGAAGATAATCCCCCAAAGTGAGTGGCTTTATGTAAGCTTATGCAAAACTATTAGTTTTATATTAGTCAACTTTCCTGTTGCTGGACAATGCAAAACACTTACCACTTAAAGGAGGAAAATTTTAATTTGGTGCATGGTTAGGGGGAATTCAGCCCATAGTTAACAGGTTCCAGGGTAGGAACATCATGGAGGAAGGGTGTGGCAGAGCAAAGGTGCTTAGTTCATGGTGGCTACAGCTGGGGAACAGAACAGGAAAACAGCACTAGAGAGAGGAACTGGCTAGGGACCGTCTATAGTATGCAAGGTTGCACCTCCATGTCCCACCCAGACACATTCAGCAGATTGCTTTAATAATCTACTAGTTGAAAAGTCAGGATTGACTGTCACACTCACCTTTAGGTTATAGAAATAAAATCTAAAGATTCAACCATGTGGGTTAGACACAACAGACATGAATTATCTGAGGAACATATCCATAAACTGCAGTTCCTCTTACTTATTTGGGATAATTATTAGGAATTTTCACTCTCCCTCTGAGTGAATGGAGACTAAAAGAATACCATCAGTCTGATGCATATTCTTCAAATGAGGGATTACAAAATGGACCGGTCACCTAGAAATGTCAAAGCTGTTTATGGTTCTCTAATTGAGGGAAGACTCTATGAAGAACTGACATAGGGAGGAAAGGCAAATGTCTGGATATTTGAAGTAGAACTGTTTATGGTTTGTGTGTAGATGTCCCCCCAAAGCCTCATGCGGATGAGGTGGGACTTTCATTTTAAGGGGCAGTTGAATCTGGAATGTGTGATGTTGGAGTTAAGGGGATGTGATTACTACACCACTATGTGTGAGTGATTAGTTGGGTACCATCCTGGTAGTCTGAATAAAATAAAAAGGCCAGAAAGATGTAGCTAAAGTCTCTCTTGTTACTTTTGCTGCCTTGTGTGCACCATGTTGTTTCTGTTTTGTGATGGCTGTTTGCCATCCCAGCTTTGGAGCCAGCCAAGTGTGGACTAAAATCTCTACAAACTGTAAGCCAAATAAATCCCTTCTCCTCCAACTTTGGGTGTTGGGTATTTTGTCTCAGCAAGGGAAAAGTAACACAAGACATACATATTAGTTTTCTATTCTGCATAACAAATTATCAAATGGTGTTAAACCACGTAGCATATAATGTTAACGCATCACCCATTTCCTATCTCCACATTCTGTAGCTCAGAAGCATAGGTGGTTTTGTTGGTTTCTCTCTTCTGGGTCCCACAGTACTGAAATGAAGGCATTGGCCTTCTGATTCTGAACTGGAGGCTCTTGGGAAAGAGACTGTTTTCAAGCTTATCCATGGTACTGACAAAACCGTTTCTTGAGTTTGTAGGCCTCAGGTCCCTGCTTTCTTGCTGTCACTACTGATGGTCCTGACTACTCTCAGGCTACTCTCAGGTCTTTGTGAGTCTGTCCATCTTAGTGTTAGAGAACCCCCTGCATGCTGAATCCTTTTGCTTCAGATCTCCGATCTCGTGTGCAGAAGCTGGGAAAACTCTTGCTCTTAAATGGCTCATATGATTTGATCAAGTCCACCTGAAAATCTTCCCTTTAATGAATTCAAAGTCAACTAATTAGTATACACAATTACATTAATAAATTCCCCTCTTCCATGAAATATAATCATGGATGAGTCACTTTAGAGTTCTTCCTGTGATACCATGTGAGAAGAGGATGGCCAGATTTAAGCATCCTCAGCATAAAGAGTAAATGGTTGCAGTATTGAGTGTTCTAATAGTTAATGAATTTAACTATTTGCTTCATAATATTATGATTATATATGTATACTCATTATTTTCTAGATCTTAGAGTAATCACTTTTATTTACAGTGATCATTTTGGAATCTATGTCTAAGACATCTTAATGCTTCTGTTGAAGATGATAACAGAAGAGTTTCCCAATCAACACAGGCTAAGTTAGCTCTGAGAAGCAACAACCCTAAACTCATAGGTACTTAAGGCAAAGAAGTGTATTATTAACTAAGCAACATGTCCTTCTCAGATCAGCTGGGGAGGCAGTCTCCTTCACATTGTTCTCACTTAGGGACAAAGGCAATGCACCAGACACTATGGAACTTTGCCTTCACTGTGGTGGAAGAGAGCAAGCAGGTTGTAATGAAATATTTAAGATATTATTTATCACATTTCATTGAACTTAAATTACATGGTCATGTGTGATTTCAGAGAGGGAGGAAAGTGAAATCTAAGTAGAATCATAGTTGTTGGAAAACTCCCCATGGCTATGCCAGACACAATTCAGCAGTCATTTAAAATTAAAAATGCTAAATTTCAACCTAGTGATTCCATTTCCAAAAATTTATATTATAGAACAGCATTTGTTGATTTTTTTTGTAATAGAAAAAGTAAGAAAACCCTCAAGAAAGGATTTTTGTTAAATAAATTATACTGAACAATTTAATGGGATATTACAATCTTTCAATAATGAGTGAAATATATTTGAATCAGCATGGAAATCTATTTCAAGATGACCTAGCCAATTAAGAATCTTAGTGCATGTTTGTATGCTGCTGATGGTGGTGATAATGGAATGTGTGTGGGTGGTGGTGTAGATAGTACGCGCGTAAGACTCAGAACTGTGCTTGGCAAAAATAATAGCAGCTAACATATATGCAATTAACTATGTATAATATACTTTTCTATATGTTGTACATGTCTTAAGTCATTGAGTAATTACAACAAAGACTAAAAAATATAAAATTTTGGTGTCCCAGTGTCTCATCCCAGAGGACTGCCAGAAGGTATGTTTTCTTATCATTTCTCTGAAATTCTGTATTTTCATTCATTAGTTTGAACCCTGGTAACACATGACCTAGTCTCAGTGGCTTGCTACAAGAAAAGATTATTTCTGATTTTTCCTATTATGTGTTGCTGCAGCTGCATCTCATCTTTTTTTCCACCAGATTTAGGGTAAAGAAATACCCTCTGTCTGAATATTGTTCTTCTATTACAAATAGAAAAAAGCAAGAATAATTCTCACAGTACATTTTCCAAGCCACTCACCTAGCCAAACTTGATGCCAATAGCGTAGGGATGAGTCTTTGTGTTACAGTCTACTTTTTCTAAAGAAGAAAAACGTGCATTGCCCCATTGCTTTCGTACTGGCAGCTTATGGTGACAAACTTGTTACACAGTTTAATTTTTATTTCTATTTGTGGAAAACTCACTTGTTCTACATGTCTTATTGAAAGAGTGGCAATATTACAGAGTATAAATATAGTTTTATTTCCTTTCCAAAAACCCATTTCTTTAAACTTTCTTGCTTAATTGCAAAATGTTGGAACCATTTTAACTTTCTTTTCACATTATCTAAATTAAAAGATGAGGTAGACTAATAAAGTTTTTCCTCTAGGTGCCGTATGTATTTTATTTGACATGAAAAGTTTAAAACAAGTAAAAACCAACAAGTATGTATTCAGGTCTTGACTCTAAATATTATCCTATAATAATATCCTTACTAAACATAATTTTCAAGTAATGGAGATTTTTCCAAGTAATTTTAAGACCTTTATTCATTTGTAAACTTTTCATGGAGTTAAATTGATTTTTATAGCTCATCAAAATATGGATATTAACCTACGCTACTTTTCTGTTCCAAGTGTCCATATATCACTACATTTGTTACTATAAGGAAATGCACTGATTTTTTTTGGTTGTTTATTTCTGAAAAGTAATAATGTCTATTGGCACACTACATAAACGGTTTCTAGGATGAAGAGTGTTTGGGGGTTTGTCCTGGCACCTTCTGCTCAAAAAAGAAGCTTTGTAGAAGGAATTTTGATCAAGAAAAAAGAGGCAAATCTGTTTCCACATTAAGCAATATCAAAAATAACTAGAAAAATGTCTCTATTTTTCAATCAATCTTCAAATAAGCTGTCCCTCTTCAGCTACACAACTTGGAGAAGGGCCTGCCCTGCCCTCATTTAAACAATATTAGTCAAGATTTAAGCCTGTCTTGGCATCTATTTAAAAACTAGTCCTTTTATTCCAGTTTTCTAAATGTGGCCTCAATAGCAGGACTAGTACAAAAACTCCATGCAATTTATGCTCTGTTTGACAAGGTCTAGAAAGTATTCTAGTCATCACGTATCACTTTACATCAGGGGATCTAGGAGACGTTTTACCCTTAAATGTTACAAAGAAATCATCAAGTAGTGTTCTGGCTATAGTAATAACTCCTCAAGGTGTAGACCATCTAGGGAGGCTTAGGTGGATTTCCTGAACTGTTAGGAGTTTAAAAGCTTGTAAAACTTGTGTCCCTCCCCACTTTAAAAAAAGAACTGATTCATGCACACAACCTCAAATTCAACCTATACCATATGTATTTTGCTTAAATTGAAAACATGTAAACATCAAATATGATTCTGTTGGTTAATAAAGGAAGTGAATTATTGCACTCCCCATATTTGCAGAAGTGTTTTTGTGACATGGATTTGATACCAAAAGGGACTTTCTAAGATGAAGCTACGTGTTGGTTTGACACAATTTTTTGTCTCAGTGACAACAGTACTTATGTTTTTTTTTTTCATTCATTGAATAAATCTTTATTGAATGCTTATTGTGTGCCAGGCCCTGTTCTAGGCCTGGGGATATATTCGTGAACACAGAAGAAAAGAACTCTGCACTGTGGAGCTTACACTGTAGAGTGGGATGGCACTGGCAATACATTTACATAAATACAACCATACCTATTGGCAGAAAAACACACACATTTAAACCCGAAAAGTCTACTGGTGAGATGAAGTTTTATTATACATTGTACTTACTATTTGCATGGTATATTCAGGTCTACATATCACTCCACGGGGATTCAGACCATCAGAGGGAACTTTATTGGCAATTTAAGAGATTTAAAGGATCGTTTTGAGCATGCTTTATGTTGTCCTTCAGCAGTCTTTAAAACCTAACCGCCTTACAAGTTGTGATTCCACTGTACCAAAATGAAGTCTCTGTGACTTCTGGGCAAAAGAGAACCATTTAAAGGATATGAGTATGAGAACAATAACATGATGAATTCACATCTGGTCCACCTGGTCTGGTAACAAAGAACAAGACACAGCACATCCACAATCAGTCCACAGTGGAATTCACAACAAGAATTTTAAGAAAAAAAGGAAAGAAACAGTACATACCTCATTTCCCAGTACCTATGTTTTAAGGAATGAGATATTCAGTTATGAATCATATTTATTACGTGACTGTGAATATGGTGCCCCTGAATTACTTTGCAGAGCTTATCCTAACAAAAAATAATATTATAATTCAAAGAATGCTTTTATGTGAGAATTATTTAATTTTTAATAATATAGATCATTGAATTTATTAATAATATATGTGTCATCAGATGGATTATATGTCAAAAGGCACAGGAAATGACTTGAATGCTTTAGTGTCTTGAAGGATGGGTCCTAAGTCTGAGTTCTCAGGGAAAATCTGAAGGAAGCAAGAAATATAGTTGTTGAAAGAACAGTAGAAATCTTATACTTACATGGATTTTTCTAACCCAATGTATAAAATCATAAAGAAGAGATGGTAACTGTGACTACTAATCATGATATGCCATTTTGACTGGATGAATAAATGCTTATTTGTAAAGCATACTTTTGGGTGTATCTGTGGGATGTTTCCAGAGATGATGGGCACATAGCTAAGCAAACTGAAGGGTTAATACCCACTGTGATTCTGGGTGGCACCATCCAATGAGCTTGAACCCTTGATGGAATTAAAAAAACTCTGGAAGAAGTCAGCCTGCATTTGAAAAGCTTTATCTGCTTGAGTTGCCTGCATTCCTCAACTTCTTAGAGGGTCAAGTGGTATTCAGTCACCTGAGATTAGGCAATAATACATCTACCATGCCCTTAACATGGAAATGATTGAGCATTGCTATCTTTCTCAATTCTGTGGCTGATGGTTCATGGCCATTCTTAGTTGGGGAAGGGATGTGTCTGATTAATTCAGGTGAGGAAGGAGATTCTGGCCTGCTAACTGATTATGTGATCGCTAGGCAATCGAGGGCTATTTCTCTATTCTACTTCCTGGGCTCTATGAATTTAGCAGCTTTGTTCTACCATGCTCTTCTGCCATGTTGTTCCTGCCTTGGAGCTGGTAGGTCATGGACCGAATCCCTTGAAACAGTGAACCAAAGAAAACTATTCTTTAAATTGCAAGTGTCAGGTATTTTGACCAGAAAGTGGAAAACTAACTAACATGATACTGTAGGGGCTGCTAATAAAATATAGAAATCATTGAGTTCTTGCATCTCATTATTGTAAGGCCTGTGGCAAACAGGCTCTCTGCCGGCCTCCAGTAATTTCCAACTACTGGTAGTTTCCTCATTGTATAATCCCTCCACCTTCTTCAATGCAGGCTAGCCCACTGACTGTCTTCTGGCCAATAGAATAGAGCAAAGGTGAAGGAATTTCACTTCTGTGGTTAGGTTACAAGGCTGTAATTTTCATCTTGATAGCTAGACTCTATCAATAGTCTAATAGTCTGTAAAAAAGGTTCTTCTTGCTGGCTTTGATAAAGCTACTTGTTCCTCTCAGAAAGCCACAGGACAAGAATATGAAACTTCTGGCCAATAGTGATAAGAACTGAGGTCCTTAGTCCCAGAGCCCTCAAGGAACTGAAATTCTCCCAAACTCAGGTAAGGGAGCTTAGAAATGGCTGCCACCCCCAAGTGAACCTTCCAGTGAACCCCGGCCCTAGGTGACACTCTGATTGGAGCCTTGGGAGAATTTCTGAAGCAGAAGATGTGATGGGGCTGTTCCAGAATTTCCAACTCACAGAAGCTATGGAATATTTTGTTTTAAATTGCTAAATTTGCAGTTGTTATGCAGCAATAGATAACTTATAGATCTCTTGATCTTAATATTATCATTCATTTTGTGTTTAATATTTTCAGCATGGTGGGACTCAAATGTATATATTGTTTATTATATATTTAAGGAATGTTCAGTATGCACAGATAAGAATTGAAACAACAGTTTTGAAAGTTCAGGGTGTATTAGTCACCTGGAGGGCTTGTTAAAGCAATTTGCTGCCTTCTGCCTCTATTTTCGTGATTCAGCAAGTTTTGGTTGGTTCCTAGGAATTTACATTTCTAAAAACTTCTCAGTATTCATTTCCTATAGCTGCCATGACAAATTACCACAAAGTTAGTGGCATAAAGCAACATACATTTGTAATTAACAATCCTGGGAGCCGGGGATTTAGCCCAGTGATGCTGCCGCCTGCCTTGCAAGCTGAAGGTCCTAGTTTGATCCCTGGTACCAAAAACCCCCCCCAAAAAACAATCCTGGGAGTCAATAATAGGTCTCTTTAGATTAAAATGAAGATGTCCTCTTTCTGGAGGCTCTGAGTGAGAATGTACTTTCACATCTTTTCCTACTCCTAGAAGCTGTCTGCATTCCTTGATTTTGGGCTTTGTCCTCCATCTTTAAACCAGCTATGAAGCATCTTCAAATCTATTTCTGCCTCTGTCCTTTGACTCGCTTCCTTTCATTTTCACTTATACAGACTCTTATGATTACATTGAGCCCAACTGACTAATTCAGAAAATTCTTCTCCTTTCAAGAACCTTAATTTATTCACACCTATAAAGTGAGGTCACATATTCAGGATTCAGGCAATGGCATTGTATGCATTTTTGTGTGGCTATTATCCTGTTTAACACATCAGTTAATGTTAATGCTGCCTGTCCAGGGACCATACTGTACATATCACGGATTCTAGACAATTGTAAGTAACTCTCTCCCTCAGGATTTGATGCTGTCTACTCCATCACATGTACACTTAGTGCTGTCTTTTAAAGATGGCACAGTGCTTCCTCCCTTCCTGTGTAAAAGCTCCTTGCCTCAGTGCTCAGGGCCATAGCATAGCAGCTCATAGGTAATCAAAGGCAGTTTCTCTATTTTGCTTCCTGGCCTCTATGAATTTAGCAGCTTTGTTCTACCATGGCCTTCTGCCATAATGTTGCTACCTTGGAGCTGATAAACTCATAAGAGTTTTACCTGAAGGTAGCATCCTTTTAGCTATATTGATGATGAGTGAAATGCTCATCTATCAGGCAGTATTTTTATAGTTTTTGATTTTATCTGTGTTTTACAACAGCAAACATTTTCTTTGGTTATATTTTACTTCATTTTTTTCCTCAGGAAAATTCAAGAATAGGTTTTTTAAGTTCTATAAATTATCTTTTAGAATTAAATGAGAGTTTTAAACATCATACCACTCTAACTAGAAATGTTAGGCTACAATTATCTACATTAAAGGATTTTCTTAGAATCCCATCTCTTATTTCATAATATATTTTTCTTATTTTTTCCATTAGTGTGAATATGTGGGTACTGATTTTGTCATTTAAAAATGCCTTGACTATGAAATATTAAGGTCTTTTCTTACTATTGATACTGAGAATCATAATTGTTGTTAATCATTTAAGCAGATTAAAAGTGAGTTTATATTAGCATCTTCCCTAATCTGTCTTCTTATGCAATGTCTTTACTTTAGAACATATAGTATGTGTGTGTCTATGTCTGTATCGCAAAACATTCTTTATCTTAAAGGACAGTAAATGTCTTTAATTTCTATTCCTAGCATAGCTTAGAGATAATTATGGAGTTCCCACTTTCAAGAACTGTTCCTTTCTTAACTGATTCACAGTGTTGTTCAAAATTTCAGGGAGTGTACCAGATTTTATCTGGAAACCTTACAGATCTAAAGGGGAAAAAAAGACCATAGTATATTAACATCTGTCATGATTTTTTACTGTTTTAGAATCAGTTATTATATCCAGGTGAAGTTAAAGAACTGTATTTGTTCCTTGGAGATCTTCTATCAGTTTTGATATTCCAAAACATTTAGAATTCCTAGGGTAAAACATTTTGAAAATTTTAGTTGTGTCTTACTTCTATTCTAATTAAGCAACAGATGTCAGGGAACTTGGGGGTCTCATTTACAATCCTACATTCAACTTGATAGTAGTTACTAGCTAGAAAAAATGTCTACAGTCACATTTTATTTCCAATTTACATCAGAAATTTGGGTTTCCATAAGTTTGGTTTATGGTTCATAAGTTTAGATATGGCATGTAAGTGGAAAATACAAAAACCTTTCAGAACCTTTTAATTTCATTCTATGAATTAAGAAGTTGTCTCACTGCTTTTTGTCCACAGATATGCTAAAAATGGAAAAGTATAGAGGAGAAATAAAAGCAAATGTTTTCCATTAAAATTTCTAGGGGATGCTGGTAGGTACCTGACTTTCTCTCTTACCACAAAGATTCAAAAGGTAAGGAATGGACCAGGCTGTTGTCAAAACAAAACAACCACAACAAACTCTCATAAAACATTTTTGGAAAATTTTAAGTTTGTCACGTGTAAGTTAACAGTGGAGTAAAAAATAAATTTTTGATAACTTTCCTTTAACTAGACATACATAATAATTTTTTTAGCCCATTCATTCATAATTAATATTTTTCAGAGGAAATATAATATATGTGAATCACTCCTTATAACTCTTTTAAAAAGTAGGGGTTTTTTTGATTTGACAATGTTGCTCTTTGAATTGATCGATTCTATTATTACTTTCCAAAAATTATCATGTGATTACCGATTTTTCAGTACATTTTGTATTTTAAGAAAATTTTGTAGCTTATGACTTCAGAAGTATAATGTGAAACAGTTAACATTTTGTATAGCTAAGGCACATTTTTTTCAATAAATTTGCTTACAATCAATTCTTTAATGAAGCACAAGAATTATAGATGTGGTTCTATATTGAAACACTAGTAAGAGATCAGATAATGTATATCTTTTATTCTATATCATATTCAAAGCAGATATTTTCCAAAAAATTTTAGATTTAAGAACATTTGCTCTTTCTGAATTATTTTAGTCCATCTCCAGGGAGTTCTTTTATTGTCAATTTATAGGATGTGAGATAATTTGCATGCTATAAAAATAAATGAAAATAATGTGATATGTCAAATTTCTAGTGGAGTATGAGTCATATTCCTCTTGGAATGGCATAGTTTCACAGAAAACTACTCTTTTATGACTACTGCTGAAAATTAATTGAAATTAATGTCTTTACAAAAGAAGAAATATAGATTTAATCCCTATCTGAAAAGGAAGTTTCTTGTGTCTTTAATATGTATCTTCATGAAAGTTGTTCCTCTTCATTCTCTCACTACTTACTTAATAAATATTTACTGAGCATTTGGTATGAATAAGATTGGATGTTAGGTAATAACACAAGGGGGTAAAAAATACCCAAGAATTTGCAGATTTTTGTCTGACCATTGACCGAAGAACAATGCACACACAAAGAGTGTTAAGGAAAATGGGGAAAAAAGAGATCATTTCCAACTAGAATTTAAAAATAGCTTAAAAATATTCCAGTAAATGAATCACAAATTGAATGTAGCATAATAGTGTGAGACCAGGGAAACAAAAGAACCTGGCATAGCTAATGTTTTCCCTACTAATGTGGATATTAAATCACATTAGAAGTCTAAGAAACAATTATTCATATATATTGAAATATTTTTATCCAAAATGTTGAAATTATCAATGTCTACTTAATGTATGGATTTATTTTTAAAATTCCTAGTGGTAAATCTTTATCTAAGTCTATATTATGCTTTTTGCTATGAGTTGATAATAACATGCTATGATCAACAAAATAAACATTTTAATTTCATCTTTATCTCAACTTTCAAAAATTTATATATTGTGTGCTTTTAATATTTATAATAAGATTTTAGTGATGAATATTAGTGCTTTAAAAGAAAATATGCATATATTGCCATGTGTATGCTCAAAAATATTTAGTTATGGAATAATCAAAATAATTTGATTAGTTTTCTAAAACAAAAGACATGGCTCTTTATGCAATATTAGATGACCCTGCCTTATTCAGATCATCCCAAAACTTCATCTTAATCTTTTCCTTACTTGGATATAGACAGAATTTATAGGTTTCCCTGAGAATGTAACTTGATGCAGTCTCTAAGCCGTAATTGCTATAGCCCTTCTCCCTAAAATGCTCTTGACCTTGAACGGCACTTAGTTAATCTATTTTTTACATTTCATTTATCATGCATTCTTACTTTTATAGATCTTATAAAGAGCTGCACACAAACCTACCAATACACCCTGTAACATGTTAAAGTTGAGAAGCTGAGTCCTGGAGCTTTAGGGAAGCTATAGCAAGTAAGAAAAATCATCAAACACATTCCACTGAGGAACACATAGAGCTTGGTAGTGGTGGGCTGCCTGCATAAGTCATTACCTGGTCTTGTGCAAATATGTGACTTTCAATTAAGGGTGGATGATTAGAGAGGGAAGGGATACTCATATGATATGCTTTGTGGGAAAAACTCTACTACCATATCCTAAACATCTGATTTATCAGATTTAATGATGTAATAAAAATGGTAAAATATCCCTTCTTACTATCTTCAATGATAAATTTTAGTGCCCAGTTATTGTATACATTTAAGAGGTTATTTGACTGGTGTTTTTAGGAGACTGAAGGCAGAAGCTACACCAATGTAGAAGCTTCATCAATATCACCTGAAATAAAGCATGCTTCAATAATAGAAAATAATCTAAATAATACCCTACATACTATTAGGTCATGAAGAAATAAAATAGAAGTCAATAGCAAAAAAAACCTATACAGATGCATGGAGATTTAGTAATACATTTTCATGTAATCAAAGAATCACAGAAGAAATCAGAGAGGGAATTAAAAAGTTCCTAGAATCGAATGACAATGGAAGAACAACATACCAAAATCTATAGGATGCAATGAAAACAGCCCCAAGAGGGAAGTTTATAGCTATAAATATACATATTAAAAGAATAGAATGCTCACAAATAAATAACCTAATGATGCTTTTCAAGGTCCTAAAGAACCAAGAAAAATATAAACACCAAACCAATAGAAGAAATCATAAAGATTGGAGCAGAAATTAATGAAACTGAGACAAAATATACAAAGAATCAAAGAATCAGAGTTAGTTCTTTGAAATGATAAACAAGATTGGTAAACTTATAGCCAAACTTACAAAAAGAAAAAATAAATCAAAGTAATTTGAAAAGGTAAAATGACAATGAACATCATAGAATCCAGAGACTATAAAAACTATTTTGAAATCATATATTCCAAACAATTGGAGAATCTAGAAATAAAGGATAGATTCCTAAACATATCTGAATTACCAAAATTCATATGAGAAGATACAAAAACCTTGAATAGACCAGTAATAGTCAGTGAAATAGAGGCAGTAATAAAATCCCTACAAACTCAGAACAGACCTAGACATGATAGACTCAAAGCAGAATTGTACCAGAACTTCAGACAAGATCTAATGCCAATATTTCTCAAACTCTTCCATGAAATGAAAAGGAAAGGGACACTGCCGAACTCATTCCTACAAGCTAGCATTACTCTAACAAGGACTTAACAAAAAAGGAAAAGTTTACAGACCAATCTTCTTTCAGAATATAGATGCAGAAATCCTTAAGATGATACTGGCAAGCAGAATACAACAAATCATTAAAAATATCATACATCATGACAAAACTGACTTCATCCCAGGAATGTAAGGATGGTTCAACCCACTTAAATCAATTAATGTAATATATTTCATATATGGAAGCAATGAAAAAAATCAAGTGATCATCTAAATAGGAGAAAGAGCCTTTGAACACATCCAACATCCATTTTGATAAAACCCTGATGAAAATAGGTAGAGAGTGGCCTTGTTTCAAATAGATCAAAGCCATTTATGACAAACCTACTGTCAACATAACACTAAGTGGAGAACAAAATGAAAAGGATTTTCTCTAAAATCAAGAACAAGAGAGGGCTGTCCGTTCTCACTACTTGTGTTCAACATAGTTCTCAAAACTTTAGCTTGAGTAAAAGGGGAAGAAAAAGAAATAAAAGAGATATGTGTAGAAAAGAAGTCAAAATGTTCTTATTTGCAGATGACATGATTCATTACATAAAAGACCAAATAAAATTCCAAAACACTCCTAGAGCTAATAAATATTCAGTAAAGTAGCAGCATACAAAATCTATATGCAAAAATCAATATGCACCAAAGAAGAAATTAGGAAAGCAATGCTATTTGGAATACCTTTAAAAAATTCAGCATGGAGCTGGAAAAAACATAACCATATTGATTGATGGAACATAATAATGACTAGGAGACAGAGTGGGAGAGAGGAAGAGAGGAAGGAAGAGCACAGTGCTTGGAAGCTAACACTAATCTCATTTACTATATCAATTTGTTACAGTTGGTTGAACAAGGAAAATATTCTATATAGAAACTAATAGCCATTAAGGACTCCATCAAAATATTATTAGAATTAATAAACAAGTTCAGTGAATTTGCAGAATTTGTAGAATTTTGTACAAAATCAATATATAAATATTTGTGGTATTTCTATAAACAATGAACTATCTGAAAAAGAAATCAAGATAGTCCCATTGGGAATGGCAGACCATCTATATGATGGTGGTCCCATAAGATTATGTCACTTAATGTGATCATAGTAATTTGGGTTTGTGTAAGTACTCTCTCTGACATTTTTACAATGACACATTTAGCGGAGTACCATTCTGCCATAAAGAGGGGTAAACTTGAGTCATTTGTAGGAAAATGGATTCAACTTGAGATCATAATGTTAAGTGAACTAAATCAGACACAAGCTTAAATATCACATGGTTGTTCTTATATGAGAAACCCAAAATATGCATAAAGAGAAAAATTAAAGACAGATGATAGGAAACTTGGAGATAGATCTTTTACAAAAGGAAAGAGGACCAAGGGATGGAGGGAAAGAGAAGGAAGGGGAAGGGAAGAGGATGAAAACAGAATTAAGTTGTCTTATTTTATGTGTATCAACTCCCCACAAGGAATGTAATCATTATGTTGTACAAGCATGTACTAATTAAACAAATAAAAATTAATAAAAATCATCTGAGGACATATTCCTCAGAAAGTATTACCATCTTTAACAACTCATGACTGTATAAACTTAAAGGTTATGTTAATCAAAACATGTATTGCAAGATTACATATTATTTCATGAATATAGACAGCCTTTATGGTTTTTTCTATCAATTTTAAAAATGTCTCTTTGAAAACATAGCACTGCTATAAAAACAGACCATAAAACCATAGAACAGAAGAATGAGTGACAAAATAAATGTATTCATTTATGGTCAATTGATTTTTTTAAGGTCTTTTATTGGTACATTTTAGGTATACAATTCTTTTGCATTTATCATTGGGTGTTTGTACCTGTGCATGCTGTATCTCAGTTCTTATTTTTTCCCCATTACCTGTGCACCTTTCACCCCTTTCACCCTTCCCTCTTTACATAAACATCATTTCCATTTTTTTTCTTTTCTCATAGTTTTTCCTTTCCCTCCTTTCCTTTCTCCTTCCCCTACATTCACTCCCTCATCTTTGGACCTTTTTTCCTATTTCAAACTATCAATTATTCATTTTAATCATTTTAACCCTTGTTTACACTATCAGTTTCTCACACTAGAGAAACAATTTGGTATTTACACAGGTGTGTCCTATTTATTTCACTTAAGAGTATGACCTTGATATGCATCCGTTTAGCTGTAAATGACTCTAGTGTTTCATTTTTTATGGCTGAGTAGTACTCCATTTTATTAAAAAAAGCACATCTTCTTTATCCAGTTTCCAGTTGATGGGCACTTGGGCTGTTTCCAAGCTTAACTATTACAAACTGTGTTGCTATGAACATGGGTGCACATATATTGCTGTAGTATGATTTTTAAAATTTTTGGGGGGAGATATCCAGCAGGGGAATAGCTGGGTCAAATGGGACCTCTAGTCCTATGCTTTCAGGTATCTCCATACTGATTTCCACCCTGGTTGCACCAGTCTACACTCCCACCAGCAATGGAGAAGGGTTCCTTTCTCCCCCCCCCCCCAGCATTTGTTATTTGTTGATTTCTTGATAGCAGTCATTCTTTCTGGGATGAAGTAGAATCCCAGTGTTGTTTTCATCTGCATCTCTCAAATGACCAGTGATGTTGAACATTTTTTCATATATTTGTTTGCTGCTTTTTCTTCTTTGTCTGAGAAATGTCTGCTCATTTCAGATGCCCATTTTTGAATTGGGTCTTTGAATTTGGGGGGCTCTGATTCTTTTCAATTCTTTATATATTCTAGATAGTAGTCCTTTGTCTGAGGTACAGCTGCTAAAATTTTTTTCCCATATTGTAGGTTGTCTGTAAGCTCTGTTGGTGGTCTCTTTTGCAGTGCAGAAGCTTTTTAATAAGATGAGATCCCAGTTGTTGATTCTTTCTGCTAGTTCCCATGCTGCTGAGGTTTTGTTCATGAAGTCTTTTCCTATGCCAATGTCTTCAAGAGTTCTACCTAACTTATCTTCCAGAAAGTTTAGTGTTTCTGTCTTAATATTTATGTCTTTAATCCACTTTGATCTTAGTTTAGTGCATGGTGGTAAGTATGGGTCTAGTTTTAATCTTTGGCAGGTTGAAATCCAGTTTTTCCAACACCATTTATTAAATAGGCTATCTTTCCTCCAATGATGGTGGTTGACTCCTTTGTCAATGATAGGTGGCTGAGTATGTCTGGAGATGTTTCTGCATCTTCTAATCTATTCCACTGATCCTCACGTCTGTCCCTTTGCCAGTACCATGCTGATTTTATCACAGTAGCTTTATAGTATAGTTTCATGTTGGGTATTGTTATACCCCCAGCCATGTCTCTGTTTCTTAGAATTACTTTAGCTATTCTATGTCTCTTATGGCTCCAAATGAATTTTTGCATTGTTTTCTCTAGTTTTGTGAAGTATATTGTTGGAATTTCAATCAGCATTGCATTGAATCTATAAAGTAGTTTTGGATATATGGCCATTTTCACTATATTGGTTCTTCCTACCCAGGAACAAGGGATGGCTTTCCATTTTCTTGTATCCTCTTCAATCTCTTTTTTCAGATGGTCAATTGATTTTTTAAAAAAGTATCAAGGACACACAATGGAGAAAGGGGAGTCTCTTCCATAAACAGTGTTTAAAAATTGTCTATCCACATGTAGAAGAATAAATTTAGACTTCTACCTTTGTCTTTTTGGAGCATATACAAAGATTAATTCAATGTTGATCAGAGATTTAAATGTAAGGCCTGAGACAATAAACCTAATAGAATAAAACAGGGGAATAACAATGGTGGTCTAGGCAATGATGTTTTGGATAGTACCCCCAAATATAGGAAATAAAAACAAAAATGGATAAATATATATCAAATTAAAAAGCTTTTGTACAGGAAAGAAAAAAGTCAGCCATTGAAAGAAGCAATGTAATTTGTAAACTATACATGTAATATGAAAATATGCATGTAATAACTATACAAGGAAATAAACATCTCATTAGCAAGATAATAAGTAACCTTTTAAAAAAAATGAGCAAAGGACCTAAATAAACATTTCTCAAGACAAGGCTTTCAAATATTCCACAGACAGATGAGAAAATGGTCAACAACACTAATTGATAGGGCCATGCAAATCAAAACCACCATCAGTTATTTCCTCACACATACTAGCATGAACATTATCAAAAACACACAAGAAAGGAGTGATGGCAAGGAGAAAGGGAGACCCTTGTGACCGGTTGGTGGAGGTATAAATTAATACATCAATTATAGTAAACAGTATGAAGATTCCTCAAAATGTTAAAGGTAGAACTACAAGATCTAGCAGTCCCATTGATAGATATATAACCAAAGAATATTAAATTGGTTTGTTGAAGATCTGAAAATCTCATGAAGTTCTGGACATCTGAACATCTGAACTCCCATGTTCACTGAAGCATTATTCACATTACCAGGATACAGAGTCAACTTAACATCTAACAATGGAGGAATGGATTTGAAAAGATATGGTGGAATACTATTTAGCTGCAAAAAAGAAATTCTGTCACTTGTGACATATGAATGAAACTAGGTTAAATTTATGACAAGCTAGAACTTGGTAAGAAAACCTGGAAATATTTCACTGTGGCAAAACCAACATTTTGTTGATAAAAGTATATATCTTCTATCATATATGGCTTTTGCTATGGAAAGAAGGCTGTGCCCCCTCAAATTCATATATTGAATTCCTAATCTCTAATTCAGCTGCATTTGGGGACAGGTCCTGACAGGAGGTGATGAAAGTGAAAGATTCTAAGATTAGAACCTTAATGTCCTCATAAGAAGAGAACCAGAGAATTCTGTCATGTGAGCACAGTGAAATAGTGGCCATATGCAGGCCAGGATGAGGTCCTCTTTAGGATCTGAAGGTGTCTTGGTTTGTATTTCCAGCCTCCAGAACCAGAAAGGACACATTTCCATTGTTAAGCTACCCAATGTACAGTATCTTGTTAAGAGCAGCCGAGTCTGAATCATCAGCTTTTCATCAATTTGGCATAAAAGGCAGTGTGGCCAAGTTTGTGTTGGGAAATTTCTCGCTTTGCTCTGGCTGTGCCTCTGCTGAATTAGGATTATACCACGCAGAGAAGGAAGAGACACTAAGGACAGTGTCTACTCATTTTATTTCCTTGGGGTTAATATTTTGCTGGTTTGAAAAATCCTTAATAAGATAATGGCAAACAGAATGCAGAAGATCATCAAGAAGATCATACACCCTGATCAAGTGGGATTCATCTCAGGGATGCAAGGATGGTTCAATATACGAAAATCAATCAATGTAATACACTATATCAAAAGAGCCAAGGACAAAAACCATATGAATATCTCCATAGATGCAGAAAAAGCATTTGAAAAAATCCAACATGCATTTATGATAAAAACCCTACAAAAATTTGGAATAGATAGCCTCTACCTCAAACTGATAGAAGCCATCTATGAAAAACCAACAGCCAATATCATACAAAATGGTCAAAAACTGAAATCTTTCACACTAAAATCAGGAACAAGACAAGGATGTCCACTATCACCACTCTTGTTCAATATAGTTCTGGAAACATTAGCCACGGCAACTAGACAAGAGAAAGAAATAAAAGGAATAAAGATAGGAAACGAAGAAGTCAAACTGTCATTATTTGCAGATGACATAATACTCTATATTGAAGACCCCAAGAAATCCAAGAAATGTCTTCTAGACTTAACCAAATTGAGTAGAGTACCTGGGTACAAGGTCAACACACAAAAATCAATAGCTTTCCTCTACATCAATGACAGACTCACTGAGAGAGAAATAGGGTAAATAATTCCTTTCACAATAGCATCCAAAAAACTGAAATACCTAGGAATCATCCTAACAATAGAAATCAAAGACCTCTTCTCTGAAAACGATAGCACTCTGAAAGAGAGATTGAAGATGATATCAGAAAATGGACAGACATCCCCTGCTCCTGGGTAGGAAGGATTAATAGAGTGAAAATGGCCATACTTCCAAAACTGCTATATAGATTTAATGCAATTCCAATTGAGATCCCAACAGCATACTTCATGGACCTTGAGAAAACAATCCAAAAATTCATTTGGAACAAGAAGAGACCCAGAATAGCAAAAGCAATTCTAGGTAACAGAGACATGGCAGGAGGTATCACAATCCCCAACCTGCAACTCTACTACAAAGCTACTGTGATAAAAACAGCATGATACTGGCAAAGAAACAGACTTGAGGACCACTGGAAAAGATTAGAAGATGCAGAAAGAACACCAGACACACCCAGCCATCTCAACTTTGATAAAGGAGCCAAACGCCCTCACTGGAGGAAAGATAGCCTCTTTAAAAATGGTGCTGGAAAAATTGGGCATCAATTTGCCAAAGATTAAAACCAGACCTGTATCTCTCACCATGCACTAAACTAAAATCAAAATGGATTAAAGATCTAAATATTAAAATAGAAACTCTGAACCAGTTGGAACAGAGGTTAGGTAGAACCCTTGAAGATATCGGTGTAGGAAAAGATTTTATGAACAAAACCTCAGTTGCCTGTGAACTAGCACAAACAATCAACAAGTGGGATCTCTTCTTAATAAAAGGCTTCTGGGGCTGGGGATTTAGCTCAGTGGTTTCATTGCCCGCTTTGCAAGCGCAGGGACCTGAGTTCGATCCCTGGTACCAAAAAAAACAAAGGCTTCTGCACAGCAAGAGAAACCACCAGCAGTGTGAAGAGACAATCCACAATGTGGGAAAAAATCTTCACCTGCTCTTCCTCAGACAAAGGTCTACTATCTCGCATCTATAAAGAACTTAAAATTTTCAGACCTCCCAAACTTAAAGACCCAATCCAAAAATGGGCATCTGAAATGAACAGACATTTGTCAGACAAAGAAGGAGAAATAGCAAATAAATACATGAAAAAATGTTCAACATCACTGGTCATTCAAGAGATGCAAATGAAAACAATGCTGAGATTCCACTTCACTCCAGAAAGAATGGCTGCTATCATGAAATCAACCAATAACCAATGCTGTCGGGGCTGTGGGGAAAGAGGAACCCTGCTCCACTGATGGTGGGAGTGTAGACTCGTGCAACCACTGTGGAAATCAGTATGGAGATACCTCAAAGAACTAGGACTGGAAGTCCCATTTGACCCCGCTATTCCACTGCTGGGGATCTTCCCCAAAGAATTAAAAGAATCATATCACAGTGATATATGTGTGCCCATGTTCATAGCAGCACAGTTTATGATAGCTAAAACTTGGAAACAGCCCAAATGCCCATCAACTGGAGACTGGATAAAGAAAATCTGTTTTTTTCATAAAATGGAGAACTACTCAGCCATAAAAAATGAGAAATTAGAGACATTTATAGTTAAGTGGATGCACATTGAGGTGATACTCTTAAGTGAATTAAATAGGACGCACAAGTATAAATACTGAAGAGTTTCTCTGGTGTGAGAAACTGAAAGTGTAAATAAGGACTAAATGTAGAATAGGTAATGTGAAATAGGAAGAAAAGTTGCAAAGGGGAAGGAAGTGGGAGGGCTAGGGGAAAGGATAGAAGGGAATGGAAAAATCCTGAGAATTGGAAAAAATGGAAATAAAGTCTTTGTAAATAGGGAAGGGTGGAGGGGGTGAAGGGAGGGCTAGGAATGGGGAAAAAATAAGAACCAAGATGCATTATGTAAAGGTACAATTTCCAATGAGAAATGTAACTGTGTTGTACACCTACAATGGACCAATAAAAGTATTTAATAAAAAAAATATTTTGCTGATTTGATGGTGGAAGCAGTTTAAACAAGTTTAAATTATCATTCTTCCTTTTTTTTTTTTTTTAAACATAATCCATTCCTTTGCTGACTCCTAGTGAAATGTCCTAGAGGGAATGGATTTTCCTATTTGACCATAGGTGTACAAGAAACATCACATACATTACATGGCCGGCCTCGCAACTCACAAGGGTTAATCATGTTTTCCCCCTCAACTCCTTCAGCACAGAAAGGGAGTGGTGAGCTTCAGAGTCACCGCTTATCTGTCTTCTGTTCCCAAATGCACCTCCTTTACTTCCTCTGATATCAAAAACTCTTCAAGGCATCAATTCTGTTCTTTGCTTGTTTTTTAAATATGATTGGGCAGTACCTTCACACACTAATTTCCCACCTTACAAATGAGTTCAGTTCAGGGAGAATATTCTAACTCGATTTTGTTTGATGACAAAGTGAGTCTTATACATCTTTGACACAAATATACAAAAAAAAGCATAATATCCAAACACACACGAATACTGTAAATAAAATACAGATACCTTAAAATGGTGGTACACTACAGTACAGCTGTAAATTAACTATTTTTACTTTTACAGTTACCTTAAAATGGTAAGGTAAACATTTGAGCTGCTTCTGTGATTTAATGACATCTATATAATTCAAGGTCCCTTGGTATCTGTGAAAGTTTGGAACTTGAATATTTGAATGTAAGTCGGGGACTTACTGTAATTTAGATCTTGAAAAGGAAATGAAAATAAAGAATACTTTTTCTACACAACTCTGTTTTGGGACTTTCCACATAAATCCTCTCCTTAGGCAGAGGAATAACTAAGCCTTGATTACTAGTTAGTGGAGAGAGAAGAGCAATTCATACTAATTTACTTAGAATAAAACACAAACAACTGAACTCATTTGCCACCATATACTATATATTGTTGCAATTGGAATGCATCACAAGCTCAGGAAATGTTAGTTTTCTTCTTCCCATTCTCTTATTTTTTCTCCTTTTTTTCTCAAAACTGACACTGATTCACTTAAAGCAAAAAAAGACGCTCTAATCTTAGCCAATGTTAATGCTGAACAGATGAAATAATAATTTCAGTAGAAAGACGATATAAAATATTCCTTCTATTGGAGTTCAAAGCCATCTATTGACATTTGACTTCTGACAGCTTTTATTTCTCAGTCTCCTTCCCTTTGCCAGAACACCTAGTTGCCCACAACCTGGCAAGCTGATAAGCAAGCCTGGGTGCTTCCCCCTTTGGCACCAGTGAGAGACTCAAATCATGTAAGCTGCTGATCACTCACTGGGATTTGCACCCCAGTCCCACCCCCTAATTGCAATAAAACCCAGGCCATTCTCTTTCTTGTTTTTCTAAGCCATTTTGGATATGCTTTAAACTAGAAGTTTGCCCTGATGAGACCTCAATTGCATAACACAACTTTACATACCCTTTTTGTGTGTGGTGTCATCAGTCTCAATGTTGCAGTCAGACTTTGGGTGGGGTGTACAACTCTTTTTGAAGGTAACCATAACACTTCGAAGGGTTTGTGAATTTTAAAGTGATTGTGTGAGAAAGAGAGAGAAGAGAGAACTTATGTAATTTAAATTACAAAATAAGTTTTTGGAAATTTAAAATACACGTACCAGTTTCGAATTTTTTAAAAAACTGGATGTGTATGTCCTATGCTATTTGATTATTAGGATCCAGTACCTAAAAACTTAGAAAATGGAATTTATACACTGATTTCTACACTATGAAAAAGTGTTAGTGTCAAAATTTCTTCTACCTCAATCAAAATTTCAATCACCAGATGGAATGAAGAGTTTTTAGAAATAAACAGCACTGCATTTGTTCAGTCTCAGGGCATTCGACCTCAGGGAGTTATGATAAAATCATCCCTTGAGATCAAGCAAGGTTCTGCCTCCCTTTTCTTGGTGTTATCAACTAGAAGCCTTGTATAACATGGCACTAGAACATCAGTGCTCCTAACCCTGCCACCTTTGTGCAACACAGAGAAAACATCTGGTAGAGAAGCAAGGCCAAGACCTGAGCAGGCAATAAAGAGGTTAGAAAAAGCAGGACCAAGGAGTCACAGAGTGAAGCCAAAGAAGTTGAAGAGAGAGAAATACTCACAGCAGAGGCTATATCAGAGGCCTCAGATACTGTAGAGAAGGATGGATGTGCGCATCTTTCAAAGAGCAGGCAGGACTCATATATTTAAGATTGTGTTCTCAAATCTCTGCCTGTGTAATAGACATTCCCAAAGTAACCTGGACAACTCCTGATTTTGCCCTTAAGGCAGTCAGTCTGTGTTGCAGTAATGCCCCATAACAAACATTAATCCCAGTTGGTGACATATGGCAATAGATACATTGGATCTGCTGGCCATCCATGATGGCTCTGTCCTAGACTGTTAATCAACTAAAGATTTGCTTAGTGTATTTTCTCAGTACAAGAACTAGGTTAAGGGGACAGATTTTGACTTGATTATGCTGTTCCCATACCAAGTAAATATCAGATAGAAGAAACTTGCAAAACTTCAATGTGTAACTGATACATGGTTGCTTCTGTCTGAGGATCATTGCTGAGAAGAATCACAAACTTTTCAAAATATTCAACCATATAAAATAGCTATTTATAGTAGAAAATTTGGTACATACCAGAAAATAACATTAATAATCTATTCATAATATTTTGATGTATTTCCTGAAAGATTTTTTGTGTATTTATGTAATAGTCATTTAAGATGTCATTTCACACATGTAGTTTTGCTTCTTTCTTAAAACTTGTATGATAAACTATTACAAGTCATTATATAGGTATTATTTTAAAATATAAATAGTATTCTATACTACATATGAACTATATTTAACTATCTATTGTGGCATTAAATTGCTTCATATTTTAATTTTATATATTTTATTCATATTTTAATTGTATTTTTTCAATAAACATTTTATTTGTGAAATATAATAAAAAATCTATAGCAAAATTAAACTTAAAGAACAAGCTTCAATTTCCAAAGCATTTTACAGTTATTCTATTATGTTGAACAATATGAAATTGCTGATATTTGACATTTGACCTTCAAAACCACCAATTTCATTTATATCAAACTAAATAAATCTTTAGAATCTTTTTGTGTCTTAATTTAATTACACTGCTATCTCTGTTTAAGTCTGTTTTCCTAGGTGTGAATATTACAAATTAAAATAAACTTTTTACTGTTTGCTTCTCTGTTTTAACGACTTGTATTTAATCACAAATTTTCTTTTATCAGGTTTTACACATAAACAAGATATCACCTACATTACTTTCTCAAGGGTTGAAAAATGTGAATGATCTTTAGAAATAGAATCTATCTATTACATGGAAATAAACTGGCTTTTCTCATATGATCCCAGAAGCCTGGTGACATTTCTGACACCCACAGAATCAGAAGTTTAAAACATGAAGGGACCTCAAATTTTCTTCAGTTGAACATCATAATTTTACACCTGAGGAAATTCAACCTGAAAATACTGACAATATTTGTCTTATTATTGGGGAAGGTTAAACTTGCTGACAAATCTTCTCGGCTGATTTCTATTGTTTATCTCAGGAGCAGGCACATGCAATAGAAAAGTCGATGAAAACATATAAATTAAATTTGAATTTCAGATTGGGTTAACTTTTAAAATATATGTAGTTTACTGCAATACTTGAGATACACTAAAAATTATTACTTGCTTGCCAGAAATTTGCAATGAACTAGTTATCTTGTATTTTTACCTGCCGAATCTAGAAACCATAAGAACTGGCCTTTTTTTTTTTTTTTTTTTTTTTTTTAAATTCTTTTATTGGTACATTGTAGGTATACAACACAATTATATTCCTCATTGGGAATTGCACCTTTACATGATGCATCTTGGTTCTTATTTTTTCCCCATTCCTAGCCCTCCCTTCACGCCCTCCACCCTTCCCTATTTACAAAGACTTTATTTCCATTTTTTTCCATTTCTCAGCATTTTTCCTTTCCCTTCTTTCCTTTCCCCTGCCCCTCCCACTACCCCTACCCCTTTGGACCTTTTCTTCCTATTTTTTGTTATGGATTATTCATTCTAATCATTGGTACATTTTAGGTATACAATATAATGACATTCATCATTGGAAATTTGCACCTTTACATAGTCTCTCTTGGTTCTTATTTTTCACCCTTGCCCAGCCCTCCCTGCAACCCCTCCATTCCTCCCTATTTACAAAGATTTTGTTCCTATTTTTCCATTTTTCTCATATTAATCCCATTTCATTCTATCCTTTCCCCTAGCCCTCCCACTTTCTTCCCTTTGCCACTTTTCTTCCTATTTCACATTACCTATTCTACATTTAGTCCTTATATACACTTTCAGTTTCTCACACCAGAGAAACTACTCAGTATTTATTCATGTGTGTCTTATTTATTTCACTTAAAAGTATCACCTCAATGTGCATCCACTTAGCTATAAATGTCTCTAATTTCTCATTTTTTATGGCTGAGTAGTACTCCATTTTATAAAAAAAACCCAGATTTTCTTTATCCAGTCTCCAGTTAATGGACATTTGGGCTGTTTCAAAGTTTTAGCTATTAAAAACTGTGCTGCTATGAACATGGGCACACATATATCACTGTGGTATGATCCTTTTAATTCTTTAGGGAAGATCCTCAGCAATGGAATAGCAGGGTCAAATGGGACTTCCAGTCCTAGTTCTTTGAGGTATCTCCATACTGATTTCCACAGTGGTTGCACGAGTCTACACTCCCCCCAGCAGTGGAGCAGGGTTCCTCTTTCCCCACAGCCCCGCCAGCATTGGTTATTGGTTGATTTGATGATAGCAGCCATTCTTTCTGGAGTGAGGTGGAATCTCAGCATTGTATTCATTTGCATCTCTCGAATGACAAGTGATGTTAAACATTTTTTCATGTAATTATTTGCTGTTTCTACTTCTCTGTATGAGAAATGTCTGTTCATTTTAGATGCCCATTTTTGGATTGGGTCTTTAAATTTGGGAGGTCTGATCTTTTTAAGTACTTTATAAATTCGAGATCGTAGAACTTTGTCTGAGGAAGAGCAGGTGAAGATTTTTTCCCACATTGTGGGTTGTCTCTTCACACTGCTGGTGGTTTCTCTTGCTGTGCATAAAACCACTTAATAAGAAGAGATCCCACTTGTTGATTGTTTGTGCTAGTTCATGGGCTCAGAGGTTTTGTTTGTAAAATCTTTTCCTACACCAACGTCTTCAAGGTTTCTTCCTAAACTCTGTTCCAACTGGTTCAGAGATTCTATTTTAATATTTAGAGCTTTAATCCATTTCAATTTTAGTTTAGTGCATGGTGAGAAATACAAGTCTAGTTTTAATCTTTTGCAAGTTGAAGCCCAATTTTTCCAGCACCATTTATTAAAGAGGCTATTTTTCCTCCAGTGAGGGTGTTTGGCTCCTTTATCGAAGTTGAGATGGTTGAGTGTGTGTGGCATTGTTTCTGCATCTTCTAATCTGTTCCACTGGTCCTCAGGTCTGTTTCTTTGCCAGTACCATGCTGTTTTTATCACAGTAGCTTTGTAGTAGAGTTGCAGGTTGGGGATTGTGATACCTCCTGCCATGTCTCTGTTACCTAGAATTGCTTTTGCTATTCTGGGTCTCTTCTTGTTCCAAATGAATTTTTGGATTGTTTTCTCAAGGTCCATGAAGTATGCTGTTGGGATCTCAATTGGAATTGCATTAAATCTATATAGCAGTTTTGGAAGTATGGCCATTTTCACTCTATTAATCCTTCCTACCCAGGAGCAGGGGATGTCTGTCCATTTTCTGATATCATCTTCAATCTCTCTTTCAGAGTGCTATCATTTTCAGAGAAGAGGTCTTTGATTTCTATTGTTAGGATGATTCCTAGGTATTTCAGTTTTTTGGATGCTATTGTGAAAGGAATTATTTACCCTATTTCTCTCTCAGTGAGTCTGTCATTGGTGTAGAGGAAAGCTATTGATTTTTGTGTGTTGACCTTGTAATCAGGTACTCTACTCAATTTGGTTATTAGGTCTAGAAGACTTTTGGTGGAGTTCTTGGGGTCTTCTATATACAGTATCATATCATCTGCAAATAATGACAATTTGGGTCTTCATTTCCTATCTTTATTCCTTTTATTTCTTTCTCTTGTCTAACTGCCGTGGCTACTAATTTTTCCAGAACTATATTGAGCAAGAGTGGTGATAGTGGGCATCCTTGTCTTGTTCCTGATTTTAGTGTGAAGGATTTCAGTTTTTGACCATTTAGTATGACATTGGCTGTTGGTTTTTCATAGATGGTTTCTATAAGTTTGAGGTAGAGACCTTCGATTCCAGTTTTCTGTAGGGTTTTTATCATAAATGCATGTTGGATTTTGTCAAATGCTTTTTCTGCATCCATGGAGATGATCATATGGTTTTTGTCCTTGGCTCTATTGATATAATGTATTACACTGATTGATTTTCATATATTGAACCATCCCTTCATCCCTGGGATGAATTCCACTTGATCAGGGTGTATGATCTTCTTGATGATCTTCTGCATTCTGTTTGCCATTATCTTATTAATGATTTTTTTATCTATGTTCATTAGTGAGATTGGCCTATAGTTCTCCTTTTCGGTTGGGTCTTTCTCTGCTTTGGGGATCAAGGTGATGCTTACTTCCAGGAATGAATTTGGGAGTATTGCTTCCCTTTCAATTTCATTGAAGAGTTTAAACAGTAGTGGCAGCAGTTCCTCTCTAAATGTCTTGTAGAATTAAGCAGTGAAGCCATCAGGGCCCGGGCTTTACTTAGTTGATGTTTTTAATTACATTTTCAATTTCATTGGTTGATATTGGGTTGGTCAGAATTTTTAGGTCTTCTTCATTCAACTTTGGTAATTCATATGTATCTAGGAATCTGTCCAGTTCTTCTGTGTTGTCCATCTTATTGGTGTATAGGTTCTGGAAGTAGGTATTGATGATCCTCTGGATTTCTGCTGGGTCTGTTGTAATTTCACCCTTTTCATTCCTAATTACATGGATTTGGGCCTTTTCTTTCCTTTTTCTGATAAGGTTGGCTAAAGGTTTGTCAATTTTGATGATTCTTTCGAAGAACCAACTCTTGGCTTCATTGATTTTTTGTATCATTCTCTTAGTCTCCATTGCATTGATTTCTCCTCTGATCTTTATAATTTCCTCCCTTGTATGAGCTTTGGGGTTGTCCTGTTCTTCTTTTTCTAGAAGGTTGAGGTGCAGCATCAGGTTGTTTAATTGGGCTCATTCTGTTTTCCTAATATGCATATTCACTGCTATGAATTTCCCTCGTAAGATTGGTTTCATTGTGTCCCATAGATTCCAATATGTTCTATTGTCATTGTCATTTAATTGAAGGAACTGTCTGATTTCTTCTTTAATTTCCTCTGTGATCCATTGGTTATTCAGACGTGTGTTGTTCACTTTCCACATGTTTATGAAATTTTTTGAGTTTCTTTTGCTATGGATCTCCAATTTCATCACACTATGGTCTGATAATATACAGGGGATAACTTCAATTCCTTTGCACTTACTTAAATATGTTCTATGTGTGAGTATGTGGTTTATTTTGCAGAATGACCCATGTGCAGCTGAGAAGAATGTGTATTCTGATTTTGTGGGGTGTAAGACTCTGTAAACATCTGTTAAGTTCATTTGTTCAAGAGTTCAATTGAGTTCTAGTATTTCATTCCTTATTTTTAGTCTAGTTGTTCTATCTATTTGTGAGAGTGGGTTGTTGAGAACACTCGCTACAATTGAATTAGTGTATATATGACTTTTCATGTCCTTTAGTATTTGTTTTATATATTTGGGCGCAGTAGTGTTTGGTGCATAGATATTTATGATTGTCATCTCTTCCTCTTGGATTCTTCCCTTTACAAGGATGTAGTGTCCTTCTGAGTCTCTCTTAATCACTGTTGGTTTGAAATCTACTTGATCTGCAAAGAGGATAGCTACTCCTGCTTTTTTGGGGGTTCCTGTTGCATGTAGTATTGTTTTCCACCCTTTAACTTTCAGTCTATGAGTTTCCTTTTGAATTAAGTGTGTTTCTTGTATGCAGCATATTGTTGGATTTTGCTTCTTGACACATTCTGCCAGTCTGTTTCTTTTGATTGGCGAATTGAGGTCATTAACATTGATGGTTATAACTGAAACATACTGACTTGTCATTGCCATGACTTTTCCTTTTTGTTGGGTTCTCCCCCTTTACATTTAATTTCTTGTCATGCCAGATGGGTTCATTCTTCTTTGCTTCCTGGGGTTGTGATACTCAAGGTCTGTTCCTAGGATATTGTGTAAAATTCTTTGGAGTGTTGGTTTGGTATTCACTAAGTTCCTAAGGTGCTCTTTGTCATGAAAGTATCTTATTTCTCCATCCATTTTGAAAGATAGTTTTGCAGGGTCCATCAATCTGGGTTGGAGGCTGTTTTCTTTTAGGACTTGGAACATGTCACTCCAAGCTCTTCTTGCCTTGATGGTTTGTGTTGAGAAGTCTGCTGTGATTCTGATGGGCTTTCCTTTGTATGTGATTTGTTTCTTTTCTCTGACCGCTTGTTGAACTTTGTTCTTCTGTTGTGTTTCTGGAATTTTAACTATTATATGCCTATGTGTAGTTTTTTTGATCAAGTCTATTTGGAGTCCTATATGCCTCACTTATCTGTATGTCAAGCTCTTTTCTCCTGCTTGGGAAGTTTTCTGCCATTATTTCTGTGAAGAGATTTTTTATGTCATCTGCAATCTCTCCTGTTTCTTCATTGAGCCCAATCAGTCTTATGTTATTCTTCTTTGCATGATCTAGCAGCTGCTGGATTGATTTCTCATGTTCCCTTATAATTTTGAAGCAATTTTTCTTTTCCTGATCACTAATTGCAATCTTATCTTCTATATCTGAAATTCTGTCCTCACATTGGCTCATTCTGCTGTGTAGACATTCAATGGAGTTTTTCATGTCCTGGAAATCTATTTGCATCTGTTTTATGGATTCCATTTTTTTCCTGTCCTGGGATTCCATCATGTTCCTGAGCTCCTCTCTAGATTTATTAATCATGTCTTGCACTAGGAGCACAATTTCTCCTGTTATCTGAGAAATTATTTCTGATTTCATTTTTTCCATATCTCCTTTTGTTGCCAGTTCAGTGGGTCCAGGTAGTTGAGTATCAGAGTGTTCCATCTCATTTCCCTTTGGGGTTGCTGTAGGTGATCTGGAAGTCTGGTTTTGATCTGGTTTTGAGACTTATTTACATGTTTTCTCATTTTGAGTGGGGTGGGGGGCTGTTAGTGCCTGCACAGATTACCTCCTCTGAGCTGGGAGAGGTGGGAAAGGGGCCGGGTGCAGTGGTAAGAATGGTTGCCCAAAAGCCCTTTCCTTTGGGGTGGCAGCAGCAGGAGGGATGGTGGATGGGAAGCCCCTTCCTCTGGACCAGGAGCAGTGGGACAGTGGCTCTGAAGCCCCTACCTCTGGGCTGGGAGCACCCTGACTCAGTACCTTGGTCTGGTGGTCTGGTGTCCTCTGTGTCTTTGTAGTTTAGAACCAGGTGTCTGCCTGTCTGCAGTGGGGTGATTTGGCATCTTCTGCGTGACTTGGGACCTCGGTAGGGCATGCACAGACCTGTCTGCAGCAGGCTGATTCGGCATGTTCTGTGCAACTCAGGACCTCGGAAGGGTGTGGGGAGACCTGGCTGTCTGCAGCAGGGTGATTAGGCATCTTCTGCACAACGTGGAACCTCGGTCAAGAACTGGTCTTTTTGATGGAATGTTGGAAAATAGTTTATATTTAATGAAAGCTCCTATTCCAAACCTTCAAATGAAAGTCATTGAAATCTAGTATTTCACTGATGAAATAAGCTATCATTTTAAAAATATCCATTTGCAATAATAAATAACCTTTTAATTTTGAGGTATCGTACTTGCTTTATAAAGAAATAAAAAATACAATTGACATATTTTTACATATATATACAAACTCCCTATCAGAAACAGTATAAGGAAAAAAAAGACACAAAAGTGCAAATCTTGCCCATTGGTAGCTCTCATGCAATTATAATTGGGAATTACAAATTACTATATCCCAATCATGACATCTCTTTAAGAAAAATATTCTAATTATAGAGATGAGAACGCAGAGCTGCCTAGAAATGAAATGCCATTTATTCCACTGAGGAGTTAAATCAGGTTTCCAAAATCAATGTGTTTGGATTTAAGTTTTTGTTTTTCTACATTATATTACTCAGTGAGAAAGGAATATGAAACCACTCTTTGTTGCTTTCACAGTACTAATCCCCTTAGTCCTTCATACTCCCATTCTTTGACAACTTCTTGCCAATAAAATACTGGTTTCATTCAAGTCTCTATCCCTCAGGAAGGTCCCTTATCCTTAACCCCAGGCTGTATATTCTGATACTTTAAAACAACCATAGTAACTTTTCTTTTTCCATTGTTTGGATTAGGGTTATGGTTTGCAAATTTGTGTGGCAAAATTACCTGGAGAGCTTGTTAATGCACAGATTGTTAGACCCCATCTCCAGACTTTCTGATTCAGTAGGATATGTGGTGTGGGAGATCTTTCAAATCTAATTTAAGTTCCTAATGATATTGATGATATTGATAAAGACCACATTTTTAATGCTACTGTTTTGGGAGAACTCTGTGACCTGTGTGGATAGGGAGATGGGGGAAGGCTTCCAAAAAATATATCTCTACCATTCCAAGACTCTACATTTCCTTATTTTTTGAAAACATTTTTATCATGTTTTTCCATTACCTAGCCAAATTCATCCTGCTTGATACAAGAGAATTAGGTTACTGTCCTAGATTTTACTTGGAAATTTTAGTGAGTAATCCACATACCATTAAATTGATTGGCTAATCCATTTGCCATTAAGTTAGCAAATCCTCTATGTTAGCATTTATGTTCACAAAGTACTTAATTTCTATGTACTTTGCTATTGGTGGACCTTATATTGAAAGGCTATAGCAAAACTTCCTATTAAAAGTAGTAGTAGAAACAATAAAAATAAAGAGAATTCATTACTTTGTGTCTTATTTTCTTGTTGCTGGGACAAAATATCTAACACTCACCCATATGTTAAAGGAAGAAAAGTTTACTTCAGCTCACAATCTGTAGAAGTTTCAGCCTGTAGTTGGCTGCCTCCAGGTCAGGGGGACACGGCAGAGGAGTATGACAGAGGAGAAGGAGTCCATGGCAGGATAGGCAGGAAGCAGCCAGCCTCCCTTCCCTCACTCCCTTTATATTCCACTCAGGTTACAGGGCCACTGGTTGGCACCACCCACACCCAGGGAGGGGGCAACATCCTTAGTAATTTCATTCAGCCACATTCAGAACTGTGCCAGTCCAATGAGTGGACTGATCCAATATCATACACCCCTGACACAGCCACCTCCCAAAAGTTCCACTTATGAGTACATGAGGCTTTGGGGGGCATCTAGATATAAGACATAACATTTTGTCATAACAAAAACTCATTAGTAGGCTGCGCAGTACAATGGCCATATGTTCTGAGATATGTATCTGTAGACCTCTAGTTTGTATGTGAGTTATTAAAGAGTTTGGCACTAGATGGTATACATATTTTATTTAGTAGCTAAGTATTCTGACCAAGGATCTTCAGGTGCTCTTTTTATGTATTTGAAAGCATAGACATTCATTGCAGTCATTTTGAGGTTTTGGTGACAATAGTATTTACATTATTACATGGTTTACAAAACCCATTTTCAAAATGCTTTAAAAATAGCAGTGGCATTTAAAACATGAATCAAGGCAAATCTGAACTCCTACTAGTCACTTTTTTTTTGGTATGGGAATTGAACTCAGGACCTTGTGCTCCTACTAGTCACTTTTGATAAATGAATGGTAAGCTTTGAATGTTAGAAGTTCTTTCTCTGGCTTGTATGCAGAAACCACTTGCAAAAGGTGCTCATTCTGATTCCACCAAGAGCAGTGTCAAGGTTTGATTTGTAGTTATTAAAAAGTTATAAATTTTCTTTTCAATTAACTAGCTTTTCTATTTTTAAAAAATCTGTTTTTTTCCCTATCCTGAGCTGATGCAATAGAACTTTTTGTCTTATACCATTTAACCTCCAAAACAGATTCAACTCAAAATAAACTCATGGAAAAGTGTGTGGCATCCTTTTAAACTACGGGTCCAATGATTATTTTGTATTCAACTTAATTAACTACTGTAACCTTGGTAACCAAATTTAGCTGCCTGTTGGAATATTTTCATTTCTCCCCTGTATTTCTTTGGTTATCTATATTTCATATATTTCCTATTAATTTTTTTAATTCATTAAGTTTATTGGTACATTTTAGGTATACAATATGCTGACATTAATCATTGGGAATTTGTACCTTTACATGATATATCTTGGTTGTTTTTTTCCCCCCGCATTTCCCTGATGCACATTGAGGCCATGCTCTTAAATAAAATAAATAGGACACACATGTGTAAATACTGAATAGTTTCTCCAGTGTGAGAAACTGAAAATGTAAATAAAGACTAAAAGATATAATAGATAATGTGAAATAGGAAGAAAAGAGGCAAAGGGGAAGTGGGAGGGGTAGGGGAAAGGAAAGAAGGGAATGGAATTAATTTGAGAAAAAATGGAAATAAAGTCTTTGTAAATAAGGAAGGATGGAGGGGTTGAAGGGAAGTCAATGGAATGGGGAAAAAATAAGAACCAAGAGAGATTACGTAAAGCTGCAAATTTCCAATGATAAATGTCCTTATATTGTATACCTAAAATGTACCAATAAAATTCATTTAAAAATAAACTGAAAGTGTAAATGAGAATTAAAATACATTATAGATAATATGAAATAGAAAGAAAAGGTCTATCAGGTTCTTTTTCTATTTACTTTTTTTAAAATTTAATTTTATTGCTACATTTTTTAAAATTTAATTTAATTTTTTTTAACTTAAATTCTTTTACTGGTACATTTTAAGTATACAACACATTTACATTTCTCATTGGGAATTGTACCTTTACGTGATGCATCTTGGTTCTTATTTTTTCCCCATTCCTAGCCCTTCCTTCATCCCCTCTACCCTTCCCTATTTACAAAGACTTTATTTCCATTTTTTCCATTTCTCAGCATTTTTCCTTTCCCTCCTTTCCTTTCCCCTGCCCCTCCCACTACCCCTACCTTTTTGGACCTTTTCTTCCTATTTTGCATTATCGATTATTCATTCTAATAATTGGTACATTTTAGGTATACAATATAATGACATTCATCATTGGAAATTTGCACCTTTACATAGTCTCTCTTGGTTCTTATTTTTCACCCTTGCCCAGCCCTCCCTTCACCCCCTCCATCCTTCCCTATTCACACAGATTTTGTTCCTATTTTTTCTCTTTCATGTTAATTCCATTCCCCTCTTTCCTTTCCCCTACCCCTCCCACTTCCCCTTCCCCTTTGTCCCTTTTCTTCCTATTTCACATTACCTATTATACGTTTTAGTCCTTATTTGCACTTTTAGTTTCTCACACCAGAGAAACTATTCAGTATTTAGATTCTTGATAGTTGACTGTCATGGAACTCCTATTTTCCACTTTAAAAACAAAATAGACCTCTCTTGAATAATTTGAATATTTTAATTTAATACTTATTTTTCATATTACTAAAATGGTTTGTATGATGTTCAAAATGAACAAGTTAAAGCTACATAATGAATGCAAATAAATCAGCAAAATAAAATGATCAATGATGATGAACACTAGAACTTCCTAGGTTGCCTGAGTGACATTTGGGATAAGAATAAAGTCATGCTTATCCCTAATAGATGAGAAAGATGATAACACATCCTAATAGATAGAATACTTCAATGACACAAGTACAAATGTGATTATTTCTGAACACCTATTTGCCACTCAATATTTTCATTCTGGTCTCCTCTGTGACTTAAATACATGCATGAACATTCACTGTAATGTCTTTTTAATTAGGATAGTAAATTTGGGGGACTACTCTTTTCGTTCAAGTCATCAGAATGAGTATTTAAATGATAGAATTTTATATAAGTTTATATGCTTTTATTAACTTCAACGTTTTGAACACAACTTAAAATACTACCTCTAAGTTAAAACCTAAGAGACTTATAATTGATAAAAACATTTTTATTAATAGATCAAGCTGTTGGTACACTTTTGTTTGAGTTAATTTCCCTAGATTTTAGTATGGATTATGCCAACTTTTTATCTAAAGGACAAAATATTTTGATGAAAGTTAATCTGAGAATTGAAAGATAATGCGCTATTCCAATTACTGAATTAATGTTAATTCAAGTGGATTAACAGGTGTTCTATCGTAATGCTGAATTAGTTGCATCAGAAAGTCCAATTTTCATTGATAGTGAGTAATGCTTCTCAGTTCGGCTTAGATTAGATTTGTGAATAGTTTCTCTGAAATTCAATGGAAGCACAACATGCTAGGCTGCCCTTAATTAAACAAATCAGGCTGTGTGTATTACTTTGAGTTCTCCAAAGAAGTAGAACCAATAATAGGGAGGGAGAAAAGGATGGAGAGGGAGAGAGGGAGAGAAAGAGAAAGAGAGAGAGAGAGAGAGAGAGAGAGAGAGAGAGAGAGAGAGAGAGAGTTTTTATAGGGAATTGGTTTACATAATTATGAAAGTTGAGATGTCCCATGAAATGCTGCCTCAAACCAGGAACTAGGGCAACTAATGATGTAATTTAGTTTGACTTCGAAGGCCTGAGAAACAAGTGAGTTTGTGGTATAAAACTCAATATCTGAGTGCTGGAGAAAAAGAAATTCCAGTGTTCAAACTGGATGTAACAGCTCAAACAGGGAAATAATTTGATTTCATCTGCCTTTTTTTGATCCATTTTGGCCTCGACACTTTGGATGATGTCCATCCACGTTGATGACATTGGTTCTTCTTTATTCAGTATAGTGATAGAAATGCTAATCTCTTCCAGAGATAACCACATAGACATGCCTAAAAATATTGTTTGAATGGCTATTTGAGCATACATCAATTGTGTTGACACATAAAAGTAATTATCACATGGGGTAAAGGAGAAAAAAACAGGACAGTTAATATAATACATAAGGAAGAGTACAATGGAAATTTATGATAAAATGACACTGCATTTAACATTCTTTCATTTTACATTAGTTGATAGACTGCCTTTGTGACCTGCTTTTAATATTCTAGCATTACAAGATACAGAATGCTGAATTAAACATGCATAAGCTGTTGTTTTATGAAAGTCGGGGATCTAAATGATTTTAATTTCTAGCTGGAAGATATTCAATACAACTTTCTTAATATCTTTACCAAAACAAAGCTCAGAATAGTGGTACAATTCAAATAGGCCATGTTGCCATAATCTGCTGCAAAGCAGGATCAGATTTCCAGGCCCCCAAGTCTCTACCCTGTCACTGTTCCCATGGAAGAAGGGGGTTTATTCCACCTCAGATTCAACATAGAAGTACTGTACTCAGGAGTACTGTACTCAGGAGTCATGCCCTCAATTTTTCTTTTCAAAGTAAACTTCTACGTATGAGACTTTACTCTTGATCCAATAAAAATCTTATTTGAACACTGAATGAACACAAATACTGCAAGTACGCCAACTTAGTTGAGCACTCTTTTCAGATTTTTTTCTTAAAATAATTATTGTACATTCAATTTACTTTGCAGGCCACCTTCTCCCTCTGTAAAAGTATTCAACAGGTTTTTAGGCACTTATTAAAATTTTGGTTTTATCCAGATTGGTATAAATTATTTTCTGATTCCTCTTGTTATTCTCTATCAGTTTTCACACTGAGGTAGACACAGCACTTCTATGGTTTGATCTTATGCCCTTGCTTTTCAGTTTAGACATATTAACCTGGGCGAGAAATATTTCATCTTTTAATGATCTTCCTTATCTTCATTAGACTGAAAATACATATTCCTAAATATTCTGCCATTTTTTTACTGAAATGGGAATGTGTTCTAATGAACAGTGTAGGGGAGCCATTGCAAAAGGATTCTATCTATTGCCACCATTGATTAAAGTAAGTGTATTCCAAGGGCCGGGGATTTAGCTCAGTGGTTTCACCTCCTGCTACACAAGCGCAAGGACCCAAGTTCAATCCCCGGTACCCCCCAAAATAAAAAAAAAGTAAATGTATTCCAGTTTGTTACTGGTGTTGGTGGAAATTTAATTCACCATTCTTGTTAGTTAAAGAGGTTCAGAGACTTACCATAGTTTTTCTTAGGACTTATCTCAAAGAACTTTTTTGCCTAGAATAAAATCAGATTATTTTGATTAAAAAGGAAAAATCTCTATGAGGTTTATAATAAATTCACAGGACAAGGCCATAAATATTAGTTTAGAACTCAGTGCTTAAAAGAGCAGGGTTAGACATTCTGCTGGATGCAATTCTCTACTTTCTCCATTATTTTTATTCTTTCTTTTAAAAATTCTTTCCTTACTTCCTCTTCTTTTCTTATTTCTTCCCCATCCCCTCTCAGCTGTGTGGTTGAGATGCAGTAGGTGTTACTGAAGTTTCTTCTAAATATATTACCCTCTGTAAGTCATGAGGAACTTATAAAGTAGAAAAGGTTTTTAAGGAGAAGTTCTATGAATTTGCCTAAAATGACTGTTATGTGCACCTGGGATATCATTTTTTCAAGAAGCTCTGGCCAGGATTTTCTGCAAAGTCTTTTACTATCCTCTATATTATAGACATTGGATAACCCTGAATGCCATTCACTTGCTAATTAGCATTAGAGCTGAGATTATGCCCTTGGTCTAACAGAAATCTGCATGGGCTAATTTAAACATACTTTTTCCTGTTTAGTTTTCAATGAAAATGGAATACAGGTGAACAAGAAGATTTCGATCACACTTCAAATACTTGTAAGAGCTACCAAGCTCTCACAGAATACCATTCTCTTCAGAACAGTCTTAAATTTCTTTTATATGTTCCTCATAGGTTTCTCTATTTTTTATTTATCTTCTTTATGGTCTCTTTTTCTGGAGATTTCTGGGTTTTGTTCTTTTTTTTTTTTATTTTGGTACTGAGGATCGAACTCAGGACCTTGCACTTGTAAGGTAAGCAGCGGAACCACTGAGCTAAATTGCTGGCCCAGATTTCTGGGTTTTGATGAGTGTCAGAACTTTTAAAATGAAGGTTGGGGTAGAGTGGCTGAATCAGTGGTTGCTACTCTGTTGAGAAAAAAGTTACATTTTAAAGAGATGAGAGCAAAGTCACATGCATGACTGAAAAGCAAAAAGACTTTTAAGGACCAGCATTTTAGCACTCAGTAATGATTTATCAAGAGGTGTGAGTGTGAATTTTAGCATTTGGGTTTACTATTTTATTGTAAAAGGTAAAATAAATGGCATACTTCAGAAAATCATGGTTTCTAACGCTTACAAACAGCTATAATTTAGAAACTAATAGTCAATAATAGCTAATAATTTAATAGTGAAACTTAGCTTTTGTCCTTTCAAGAGAAAACCATAGGTTTAACTGTGCCTTTGCCTTTTCATAATCCTTACAAAGTAGACAATCTAATGCATTTCCTAGTGCCCTACCCTCCATTGTAAACTGGGAGACAAAAAGTTTCAAAAATGTCTGATATATTCCTGAAAATTCATAGTTTTAAGCATTATTATCTATTGAATTATTTGATATGACTTTCCTTAAAAAGAATAAATATTGGTTTAATATATATGGGTGTTTTACTAAGAGTTGAGGAAAGGGAAAGGAAATATTATAAACCTAATGGGAATAAAAGTGTACATTGAGTCTGAACTGAAAAACTGTTTTTGTAACTCCAAACTATCAGTTCATTATAACTGCTACCTTTATAATCAACCTTAGACTCATTACAATTACAGAAGAAATATGAAATTACCAATGTATTTATATATATGATATGAAACTAGTAAGGATCCTACCATAAACTTTGAATAGTGAAAAAAATGAGTTAATAAAGAAGAGCAATGACTTAGAATCCAAACTTCCATTTTCAAGAAATCTAGAACCCCATGTATTTAAAGAAAAGTATGGCAAAGTACATATTTTCCAATCAGAACTCTAATCAGGAAGGGGTGGTCCTGGTGTCAGAGGCAGCATGTATAGAGATGGAAATGAGTATCTGAAAAGATTGCAAGTAAACTAAGGGGATATAGAAAGACCACTTTGCCTCCTCAGGTATAGCCCTAGTTAGCATCTTGAGTCCTGCTCACTCAAGAAAGGGAATGAGGTTCTGTGGAAATTGCCACTGATGCATTGGAACTGAAGAAAAAGAAGGGATACTGCTGTAAAAAAATTCCTACTGCTCCTCAGGACCAGGAGCTCTTACTTACCCATTGAAGTTCTCATTACCAAATTTGTTCCTAAGATCTCAACAAAGGGATTTTGATTTTGATTGAAGAAATTCAGGCCAGCTGTCAGTATGAGTCAATCTAGACCAGTGGTTTTCAGATCTCTATGCATATATGAATCACTTGGAAAGAATTTTAAAATATGGATGCCTGGACCTCACTTGCAGATATTTGGACTTAATTGGTTTGGAGTGAGGCCCAAGCATTGGTATTTTTAAAAAAGTGTTCCAAATAACAGAGAGAAGACTGGTTGTTGTCATGGCAGAGTAACAGACTAAATCTACTGCCAATAACAATTATTAAATCAGTACAAAATGTAAAAGACAAGTAGTTGAAGGCAACCTCAGTAAGAAGCCATAAACTAGAAAGGATATGATCTATAACAGAAGGAAAACATACTAGGTCAGTTTCATATATACTAAGCTTTTCCCCTGTGGACAGACCTCAGGTCCTTAGCCTGTAGCTGAATCCTGCAATAACCATAAGTGTTTCTGAACTGAGGAAACAGATAAAAGTAGGAGTTTTCAAGGGGATCTGAAAATTGAGGAGAAAAATGTCAGAGGAAGCCAAGTAGCATGTAGTCCCTAAATCTACACAAAATTCCTTTTGAATAGCTAGCTGGCTGACAGCAATACCTTAGAAGATACAGAACTGGGCAAAGACTAAGACTAGCAGCTTCCAGGGGCACAGAGAAAGGGTTTGGATTTCATAGTCTAACAAATTAGAAGAACTACAAAAATTTTTCAGGTTTCCTTTAAGACCTCAGAAGTACTATGCCTTAAAAAAAAAAACAGTGGGAAAAATTAAGTGGACAACACTAATGAAGCTTAAATTCCAAACTCTACACTGTCAAAGTGATATGCTGCTATTGTTTCTTTCTATTAAAGGAAAGTTTATATTTGGAGAACTCTAACTTCATATAGAGGCTCTAAATGTTTTTATTCACCATATATAGCATGTTACCAAAACTAAGTAGAAATTTTTTATTTTGGTAAAATGTAATGGGATCTGGTTTATTGCCTAACATCAACAACAACATCTGGACAATACATCAGAATCAGCAGCACTCAAGATATTGTACGACAGCTAAGGAAGGAAAGCATTATGTAAGGAAGAGGAAATTATGAACCTGAAGAAAGTTTTTAAACTAAGGAACAGGAAAAATAGACCAAGGCAAAAAAGAATTGTGCTTCTTAATATAGGTATATTTTGTTATGAGTCTAGTGAACTCAAGGCAAGAAGAGTTCACAGGCAGGATCTGAGATAGAAGGAGAGCAACAAGAGAAAATCCTGAGATTTTCAGATGGTCTCCTAGAGTACACAGCAGAGTTTTCATCCGTGCATATGTCTGGAGATACTACTTGAGGACAGGAGAACAGAGCTCTAAAAGACAAGAAAAGTGATTGTTACCAGAAGACACCATAGACTGTTTCACTACATATGGAGAGTTTATTATAGTGCTAGAATGATATTAACTCAATCCTCGGGAAATTAACCCAAATGGAAATTATACCCTGATTCCCCAGATTCTGCTTGACTGAACTTAAAAACAATATATAGAACTTAAAGTAACTTCATTTCCTCCTAGAACGAACTGCAGGAATATTTATATGAAGTTTTAAAAACTCAGCACCTAAAATATAAAATATACAACAATTCTGGTACCCCATCAAAATCATTAACACACAAAGCAATAGAAAAGTAAAGTAAAGATAAAGTGTATCCACTAAAATAAAACTTAGAAATGACACAGAGGTTTGGATTAGCAGACAAGGGCATTAAAAGAGTTACTCTGATTACGTTCTTCATGTTCAAGGAGCTAGTGTAAATATTGACTATGCATAAGTGTGCAGGATATTTAAGAAAAGGTGTAGTATAAACTTGTACAGATAAAAATTATGGGATGTCTGACATAGTAAATACAATGGTTTGGTTAAATGTCCAGTTTTACATTGCAGCAGAAAATATTAGTGATCCTGGAAATGTTAAAAAAATGCAAAATGAAATATATAGAGAAAAATACTTACCTAAATAAAGGATATTTAAAATATTAAAAATACTTACCTAAATTAGGATATTTTGGAAATCTTTTGGTAGCTAAATACTTGTAACCAAAAATCCCTAAAGAAGAAGACTGAGAGAATAAATATAACTTGAATAAATAAGGTTGAAATTTTTCCAAATTTCATTAAAATCATAAATCCATATCATTAGATTTTTAGGGTAGACAAAACAAATTAGCACAAACTTAATGGCTTAAATTTATTCTTGTACATTTCTGGAAGTTGGAATTCCTAAATCAAGGTGACTTCTAGACCATGCTTCCTCTGAAAGCTCTAAGGGATGATCCTTCTTTGTCTCTTACAGTTTTTGGAGCTCTAGGCATTCCTTGGATTATGGCTGCATAATTCTTGTCTCTACCACTGCATTTGTGTGTCCTTGCCCTATGTGTCTCATGTCTTCCTCTGCTTTTCAGTTATATGCACACGTGTCATTGGATTTAAGGCCCACACCAGTAATACAGGATAATCTCATCTTGAGACCTGTAACTGAATTACATCTACAAGACCCTTTACCCAAATAAGGCTGTAGTCAAAGGTTCTGTGTGCTGGACATAATTTCTGGGGACCACCATTCAACTAAATATGCCAAAAAGCCCAAAACTTTGAACAAATACTTAACATACAACATATGAAGAAACCTATACCGAATCAGATTCATTAAGATCAGTGATAGAGATAATTCTATAAGCATGCAAATTAAAAAACCTATAATACACACAGAAACAAAGATGATAGCAAAATAACTTGTCAAAACTGTAAACCAGGAAATAGTGGAATGACATCTTTAATGTGTTAACAGTAAAAACTAATTATATACCAAGTGAAAGAATTTTTTAAGAATGACGATGAAATGAAAGACACTCTGGCATGGGACAGCAGAGGTACCAACCAATCACTCAACCTAATTGTGAATGACATCAATGCACAAGGAAAGAAGGTAAGCATAGAGAGTGTCAGCAGCTCTATCCCCAAGAAAAGTCCTTGGTTATCATAAACTGCCAAAACAAAGTGGAGTTGATTCCAAAAGTGGCTCCCTCTGCACAGTAGGCTAGAATTGAAAAAGACAATCCAGTGTAGCATCCACCATATTTGAGACAATTTATTTGAGGGAGTTTAATCAAAAACCATTTAAGGATAGACTTAATTGTTTTAGACTGAGCAACAGAAAAGGACAAAACAATTTCTCTTCAGGGTTTCCGGTATTACCTTACCACAGTGATGGGTTGAGAAACAGCCACAAGAAACAGAAAGAAAGAGTGTGGATGAGACATAAAACCCCTAAGACTGTGATGGTGAGCTTTCTAGAGTTTTCAATAATGCAAACAGCTTGCTGCAGCATGTGCCCCATAGCTTTGCCACCTCTGCCCTAAGATTAAGCTCAGGTTGGGAATGACACAGAGCCCTGCCTTCTGTGGTAAAAATCCAGGCTAAGCTTCTGTGGCTTTAAGATGTGGTTGTGCCTGAAATCACTGACATTATGTCCATCAGTCTTAAACCACTGCCCTATTCCCTACACCCAGCACAGAGATCAGGGGTCTGATTGCGTTCTCCAGTTGCCAATGTCAGTCAGGGCCTGTCTCAGCTTGGATGCTTGCCACAGCCTGGGGTGTATGAACAAAGTGGCCACTGGAGTGGGGGAGGGGTGATTGCTTCACAAACCCACAGGCTGTAAAAATAGATAGAAGAAAACTAACTTATTGGATTCCAATATTGCAGGTCCTGAAAAGAAACTACTCATTCAAAATACAGAAAAGTATTTTTTGGACTTATTTTTTCTTCGTTGGTTTGGAGGGTTAGAGGTTTTCTTTTTTTTCCTCTCTTTTAACTTTTTCCCTTTTTCTGCTTTTCCTTTTCCTCTACTTTGTGCTGCTTTTTCTTTTCTCCTATTTTCATATTCTTTTCAGTTACTTTTATCCAATTCTATTAATTTCCTTTTACTTTTTAATAAAATCCTTTATCTCACTTTTCTCTTATCTTCCACTGCTTAATTTCTCAAATTTTACTTTTTACATTCTCCTCTCCCTCACCCACTTTATCTTTACTGTTACAACAGTTATGCTTCATTAGTCATTAGATACTTAGTTAACACTATGCTATTATTGTTGAATTCTTTTATGTTGTTGGTAGAGATATAGTTGTTGTATTTAGTAATTGTTTACTGTATTACTTATTGTCTTTATTGCATTGCACACAGTAAATATTTGGTTTGTTTTCATATTTTTACTATAATTATAGATCTCTTTCCTTTGCCTAACAGTGGTACATTATTGGTTCTTTTGGTATGTCAATATCCAGTTTATCTTTGATAATAGTATTGTTGCTAATTTTGTTGCTATTTCCAGGTTGGCACAGTTGTTGCTATTAATTGGTTTTCTTTGTATACTAACATCTGGATTGTCTGTGAGCTGTTAAGAATAGTGCAGCCCATTCCTAGAAAACTTGATTCTGGGACCATTATGCTACATCTTCTCAAATTAACAAATATGATTGGATCTTGGGACTAAGGCAAAGCCTACATTTCATCCCACCCAAAGTGTATCACTGAAAAGCAGATCCTAATGAGAACTCCATTCTAGCAACAAAATTTTCCACTATATTCAACCCATAAACCTCAGCAAAAGTAAACAGGAAAGACTCAAATTAAAGCAATTTAACATAAAAAAGATAAAATCAAAGTGGACACCATTGAAATCTAGAAAATTATTGATAACTGCTTTCAAAACCTATACTCCAGTAAATTAGAACATTTGAAAGAAATGGTTGGATTCTTGATGCATATGAATTACCAAAACTGAACCAAAAAGGTATAAGAAATCTGACAAATCCACTACAGGCAAGGAAATTGAAGCAGTGTTTAAAAACTCACCAAGAAAAACCCAGGACCAGGATTCACTGCTGAATTAGGCAAGAATGACAGGAAAAATCTAATGCTAATATTTCTAAAAGCATTTAATGAAATTAAAAGAGAAAGAGTATTCCCAAAGTCATTATTGAAAGCTAACATTAATCTCATTCGAAAATCATACAAGAACTTAACAAAAAAGGAAAACTACACACCAATCTTTTTTTGTTGTTGTTTTTTGTTTTTTGGTATGGGGGATCAAACTCGGGTCCTTGCACTTGAGTAGCAGGTGGCAAAACCACTGAGCTAAATCCCTGGCCCCAACACACCAGTCTTTTTAAAGAACATAGATGTAAAAATCCTCAACAAGATACTGGCAAATAGAATGCAACAAATCAGAAAGTTCATACATGACCAAGTAGTCTTACTCCCAGTGATGTAATGATGGTTCAATATATGCAAATAAATAAATATAATACATCACATAATTAGAAAGAAGGACAAAAAGCACATAATCATTTCGTACACACACAAAAAAAATCTTTGGCAGAGTCCAACATCTATTCATAATAAGAACTCTGATGAAAAGAATAGAGTACCGTTGTCTCAAACAGATAAAAAGTCATTTATAACAAAACTACTCCCAACACCAAATTAAATGGAGAAAAACTGAAATCCTTAATTCAAAAAATCAGGAAAAAAATAGGTATGTTCACTATCATCACTCTTGTTCAATGTAGTACTTAAAATATTACCCAGAACAATCAGGTAGCAAAAAGAAATAAAAAGCATGTGTGTAGGAAAGGATGAAGTCAATTATCATTATTTGCAGATGATGGGATCCTCTACATAAATGAACCAAACCATTTCATCAAAAATATCCCATAATTGATGACTAAATTCAGCATAGTAGCAGGATATACAATCGATACCCCAAAATCCATAGTATTCACAATAAACTTACTGAGAAAGAAACTAGGAAAACAATACCATTAATAATAGCATCAAGAAAAATTACATAGCCGCACCCTGGCAACAATCCACTGGACCCTCTCCCCTGCTCCTCTGTACAGCCACCTGGTTCCACACTACAAAGATGCAGAGGACACTGGACAACCAGACCATGGTACTGAGTCCCACTGCTCCGGGCCCAGAGGTAGGGGCTTCTGAGTCACTGTGCCACTGCTACTGGTCCAGAGGAAGGGGCTTCCTGGTCACCATCTCTTCTGCTGCTCCCAGCCCAGAGGAGAGGGCTTTTGGTCCACCTTCTGTCCCGCTGCTCCTGGGCCATAAGAAGGGGCTTCTGGGCTACCATCCCCCCACCACTCCTGGCCCAGAGGTAGGGGCTTCTGAGCCATCATCCCACTGCTCCTGGACCAGAGGAAGGGGCTCCCAGCCACCATCCCTCCTGCTGTTCCCACCCCAAAGGAAAGGGCTTTTGGGCAACCATTCTTACCACTGCACCCGGCCCCTTTCCCACCTCTCCCAACTCAGAGGAGATAAACCGTGCAGGCATTAACAGCCCCCCACCCCACCCAAAATGAGAAAACATGTAAAAAAGTCTCAAAACCAGATCAAAACCAGACTTCCAGATCACCTACAGCAACCCCAAAGGGAAACAAGATGGAACACTCTGATACTCAACCACCTGGACCCACTGAACTGGCAACAAAAGGAGATATGGAAAAAATGAAATCAGAAATAATTTCTCAGATAATAGGAGACATCGTGCTCCTAGTGCAAGACATGATTAATAAATCTAGAGAGGAGCTCAGGAACATGATGGAATCCCAACATAAGAAACAAATGGAATCCATAAAACAGATGCAAATAGATTTCCAGGACATGAAAAACTCCATTGAATGTCTACACAGCAGAATGAGCCAATGTGAGGACAGAATTTCAGATATAGAAGATAAAATTGCAATCAATGACCAAGAAAACGAAAATTGCTTCAAAATTATAAGGGAACAGGAGAAATCAATCCGGCAGCTGCTAGATGATGCAAAGAAGAATAATGTAAGACTGATTGGAGTCAATGAAGAAACAGGAGAGAGTGCAAATGACATAAAAAATCTCTTCACAGAAATAATGGCAGAAAACTTCCCAAGCAGGGGAAAAGAACTTGACATACAGATAAGTGAGGCATATAGGACTACAAATGGCCTTGATCAAAAAAAATCTACACATAAGCATAAAATTATTAAGATTCCAGAAACTCAACAGAAGAACAAAGTTCTCCAAGCAGTCAGAGAAAAAAGACAAATCACATACAAAGGAAAGCCCATCAGAATCACAGCAGACTTCTCAACACAAACCATCAAGGCAAGAACAGCTTGGAGTGACATATTCCAAGCCCTAAAAGAAAAGACCCTCTAATCCAGATTGATGTACCCTGCAAAACTATCTTTCAAAATTGATGGAGAAATAAGATACTTTCATGACAATGAGCACCTTAGGAACTTAGTGAATATCAAACCAGCACTCCAAAGAATTTTACACAATATTCTAGGAACAGACATTGAGGATCACAATCCCAGGAAACAAAGAAGAATGAACCCATCTAGCATGACAAGAAATTAAATGTAAAGGGGGAGAACCCAACAAAAAGGAAAAGTCATGGCAATGACAAGTCAATATGTTTCAGTTATAACCATCAATGTTAATGGTCTCAATTCACCAATCAAAAGAAATAGACTGGCAGAATGTGTCAAGAAGCAAAATCCAACAATATGCTGCATACAAGAAACACACTTTATTCAAAAGGAAAGTCATAGACTGAAAGTTAAAGGGTGGAAAACAATACTCCATGCAACAGGAACCCCCAAAAAAGCAGGAGTAGCTATCCTCTTTGCAGATCAAGTAGATTTCAAACCAACACTGATTAAGACAGAAGAAGAAGGGCACTACATCCTTGTAAAGGGAAGAATCCAAGAGGAAGAGATGACAATCATAAATATCTATGCACCAAACACTAGTGCACCCAACTATATAAAGCAAATACTAACATACATGAAAAGTCATATATGCACTAATACAATTGTCGTGGGGGTCCTCAACATCCTACTGTCACAAATAGATCAATTAGACAAAAAATAAGTAATGAAATACTAGAAGTCAATCAAACTCTTGAACAAATGAACTTAACAGATGTTTACAGAGTCTTCCACCCCACAAAATCAGAATACACATTCTTCTCAGCTGCACATGGGTCATTCTCAAAAATAGACAACATACTCACACATAGAACATGTTTGAGTAAGTGCAAAGGAATTAAAGTTATCCACTGTATATTATGAGAACATAGTGTGATGAATATGGAGATCCAAAGCAAAAGAAACTGGAAAAATTTCATATACACGTGGAAAGTGAGCAACACACTTCTGAATAACCAATGGGTCACAGAGGAAATTAAAGAAGAAATCAGACAGTTCCTTCAATTAAATGACAATGACAATACAACATATTGGAATCTGTGGGACAAAATGAAAACAGACTCACCAGGAAAATTCATAGCACTGAATATGCATACTAGGAAAACAAAAGGAGCCCAATTAAACAACCTGATGTTGCACCTCAAGCTTCTAGAAAAAGAAGAGCAGGACAACTCCAGAGCTCATACAAAGGAGGAAATTATAAAGATCAGAGGAGAAATCAATGCAATGGAGATTAAGAGAATGATACAAAAAATCAATGAAGCCAAGAGTTGGTTCTTCGAAAGAATCAACAAAATTGACAAACCCTTAGCCAACCTTATCAGAAAAAGGAAAGAAAAGGCCCAAATCCATGCAATTAAAAACGAAAAGGGTGAAAACACAACAGACCCAGGAGAAATCCAGAAGATCATCAATACCTAATTCCAGAACCTATATGCCAATAAGATGGACAACACAGAAGAAATGGACACATTCCTAGATACACATGAATTACCAAAGTTGAACGAAGAAGACCTAAAAATTCTGTACAACCCAATATCATTCAATGAAATTGAAAATGTAATTAAAATATTATCAACTAAGGAAAGCCCAGGTCCTGGTGGCTTCACTGCTGAATTCTATGAGACATTTAGAAAGGAACTACTGCCACTACTATTTCAACTCTTCAATGAAATCGAAAGGGAAGCAATAGTCCCAAATTCATTCCTGGAAGCAAGCATCACCTTGATCCCCAAAGCAGAGAAAGACCCAACCAAAAAGGAGAACTATAGACCAATCACACTAATGAACACAGATGCAAAAATCCTTAATAAGATACTGGCAATCAGAATGCAGAAGATCATCAAGAAGATCGTACACCCTGATCAAGTGGGATTCATCCCAGGTATCCAAGGATGGTTCAACATATGCAAGTCAATCAATGTAATACATTATATCAATTGAGCCCAGGACAAAAGCCATATGATTATCTCCATGGATGCAGAAAAAGCATTTGACAAAATCCAACATGCATTTATGATAAAAACCCTACAAAAAATTGGAATAGATGGTGTCTACCTTCAATTGATAGAAGCCATCTATGAAAAACCAACAGCCAATATCATACTAAAGGGTGAACAACTGAAATCCTTCACACTAAAATCAGGAACAAGACAAGGATGTCCACTGTCACCCCTCTTGTTCAATATAGTTCTGGAAGCATTTGCCACGGCAATTAGACAAGAGAAAGAAATAAAAGGAATAAAGATAGGTAATGAAGAAGTCAAATTGTCATGATTTGCAGATGACATGATACTCTATATAGAAGACCCCAAGAACTCACCAAAAGTCTTCTAGACTTAATAACCAAATTCAGTCAAGTAGCTGGTTACAAGGTCAACACACAAAAATCAATAGTTTTCCTCTACACCAATGACAGACTCACTGAGAGAGAAATAGGGCAAATAATTCCTTTCACAATAGCATTCAAAAAGCTGAAAAACCTAGGAATCAACCTAACGAAGGAAATCAAAGACCTCTTCTCTGAAAAGAGAGATTGAAGATGATATCAGAAAATGGACAGACATCCCCTGCTCCTGGGTAGGAAGGATTAATATAGTGAAAATAGCCATACTTCCCAAACTGCTATGTAGAATTAATGCAATTCCAATTGAGATCCCAGCAACATACTTCATGGACCTTGAGAAAACAATCCAAAAATTCATTTGGAACAAGAAGAGACCCAGAATAGCAAAAGCAATTCTAGGTAACAGAGACATGGCAGGGAGTATCACAATCCCCAACCTGCAACTCTACTACAAAGCTACTGTGATAAAAACAGCATGGTACTGGCAAAGAAACAGACTTGAGGACGAGTGGAACAAATTAGACGTTGCAGAAACAACACCAGACACACTCAGCCATCTCATCTTCGACAAAGGAGCCAAACACCCTCAGTGGAAGAAAGATAGCCACTTTAATAAATGGTGCTGGAAAAATTGGGTTTCAACTTGCCAAAGATTAAAACTAGACCTATATCTCTCACCATGAACTAAACTAAAGTCAAAATGGATTAAAGGTCTAAATAATGAAATAGAAACTCTGAACCAGTTGGAACAGAGGGTAGGTAGAACCCTTGAAGATATCGGTGTAGGAAAAGACTTTATTAACAAAACCCTAGTTGCCCATGAAGTAGCACAAGCAATCAACAAGTGGGATCTCTTCTTATTAAAAGGCTTCTGCACAGCAAGAGAAACCACCAGCAATGTGAAGAGACAACCCACAGTGTGAGAAAAAACCTTCACCTGCTCTTCCTCAGACAAAGGTCTACTATCTTGAATCTATAAAGAACTTAAAAAGATCAGACCTCCCAAATTTAAAGACCCAATCCAAAAATGGGCATCTGAAATGAACTGACATTTCTCAGACAAAGAAGTAGAAATAGCAAATAAATACATGAAAAAATGTTCAGCATCACTGGTCATTCAACAGATGCAAATGAATACAATGCTGAGATTCCACCTCACTCCAGAAAGAATGACTGCTATCATCAAATCAACCAATAACCAATGCTGGTGGGGCTGTGGGGAAAGAGGAACCCTGCTCCACTGCTTTTGGGAGTGTAGACTGGTGCAAGCACTGTGGAAATCAGTATGGAGATACCTCAAAGAACTAGGACTGGCAGTCCCATTTGACCCTGCTATTCCACTGCTGGGGATCTTCCCCAAAGAATTAAAAGAATCATACCACAGTGATATATGTGTGCCCATGTTCATAGCAGCACAGTTTGTGATAGCTAAAACTTGGAAACTGCCCAAATGCCCATCAACTGGAGACTGGATAAAGAAAATCTGTTTTTTTTTTAAATAAAATGGAGTACTACTCAGCCATAAAAAATGAGAAATTAGAGACATTTATAGCTAAGTGGATACACCTTGAGGCCATACTTTTAAGTGATACAAATAGGACACACATGTATAAACACCCAATAGTTTCTCTGGTGTGAGAAGCTGAAAGTGTAAATAAGGAATAGGTAATGTGAAATAGGAAGAAAAGGGGCAAAGGGGAAGGAAGTGGGAGGGCTAGGGGAAAGGATAGAAGGGAATGGGATTAATATGAGAAAAATGGGAACAAAATCTTTGTAAATAGGGAGGAATCGAGGGGTTGAAGAGAGGGCTGGCCAAGGGTGAAAAATAAGAATGAAGAGAGACTATGTAAAGGTGCAAATTTCCAATGATGAATGTCATTATATTGTATACCTAAAATGTACCAATGATTAGAATGAATAATTGATAATGCAAAAGAGGAAGAAACGGTCCAAAGATGTAGCGGTAGTAGGAGGGGCAGGGGAAAGGAAAGAAGGGAAAGGAAAAATGCTGAGAAATGGAAAAAATGGAAATAAAGTCTTTGTAAGTAGGGAAGGGTGGAGGGCGGTATGGGTGGAGGGCGGGAAGGGAGGGCTAGGAAAGGGGAAAAAATAAGAACCAAGATGCATTATGTAAAGGTACAATTCCCAATGAGAAATGTAATTGTGTTGTATACCTACAATGTACCAATGAAAGAATTTAGTAAAATATATCAAAAATGAAAGAAAAATTACATATTTAAGAATTAACTTAATGAAGGAAGTAAAAGGTCTCTACAATGAAAACTTCAGCATTGTGAAAATGGAGATTGAAGAAGACATCAGAAAATGGAAAGATATTTTGTTCTTGGATAAGCAGAACCAATAGTGTCAAAAAGGCCATGCTTCCAAAACTGATATACAGATTTGACACATTCTCAGTCTAAATACCAATTGCATTCCTTACACAACTAGCAAAAGCAATCCTAATATACATATGAAACCAGAAGAGAGTTAAAACAATCCTGGACATCTATAGCAAATCAGGAGGCATCATAATCTCTAACTTCAAAGCATATTACAAAGCTACAGTGATTAAAAAATGCATGGTACTGGCACAAAAACAGACATGTGGATCAATGGAACAGACGAGATAGAGGATGTAGAAATAACCTTAGACATGTTTAGCTATCGATTCTTTGTCAAAGGGGCCAAAAACATATGCTGGAGGAAAAACAGCCTCTTTAGCAAATAGTTCTGGGAAAACTGGCTATCCACATGTAGAGGATTGAATTTAGACCTATATCACTTACCATGTACTAAACTGAAATCAAAATGGATCAAACATCTAACTGTTAAAACAGAAACTTAATTTTCTTGGAGATAAAATAGGTAAAACTCTTGAAGATATGAGCATAGGCAAGAAATTTCTGAACATAACCCCAGAAATAATACCAAGAATGAACAAATGAGATAATATAGAATCAAAATCTTCTGCAGAGCAAAGTAAACAACCGTCAGAATGAAGAGACAACCTACAGAATTGGAAAAAAAAAAAACCACTTTTGCCAGCTATTCCTCAGACAGAGAACTAATATATAGTATGTATAGCAAGCTCAAAAAAAGTAAAACTCCAAAATAAAAAAATCCAGCCAAAAAAGGACCACTGAAATGACTAGACACATCACAGAAGAAAAAGAACAAATGGCCAATAAATTTATCAAAAATATTCACCATCTCTGGCCACTAGAGAAATGCAAATTAAAGCAACACTGAAATTTAGTATTATTCCAAAAAAAATGCTATCATCAAGAAATTAAAGTTGGTGTATTGCATATCTAAAATGTACCAATAAACTTAATGGAAAAAAAAAGAAATCAAATAATAATAAATGCTGGCAAGGATGTAGAAGAAAAAGGAAACTTTTTAAATTGTTTGTAGAAATGTAAACTAGTATAATTATAGAAATCAATATGGAAATTCCTAAAAAAACTAAAGCTCCATTTGGCTGAGCTATTCTACTAGGTGTCTTCCTAAAAGAGTCAAACACATCATATTATAGTGATATGTGCATAGCCATATTTATAGCCACACAATTCATGATAACTAAATCTTGGAAGTGGTCTATATATCCATCAGTAGATTAGTGGATAAAGAAAGTGTCATATTTACATATAATAAAGTATTATTTTGCAATAAAGAAGGATAATCTTGAGTCATTTGGAGGAAAAGTAGATATATCTTGAGACCATATTGCTAAGTGCTGAATCACAGGTTTTCTCTTAGAACAGAAACTCAAAATATGAATAAAGACCAAAATAAAGGCAAATAATAGAAAATAGGGAGACAGATCATTTCAAAATGGAAGGGGACTGTTGTGGCTTGTGTTTAGATCCCCCAAAAGCCTCATGTGGATGAGGTGGGGGTTTCTTTTCCAGAGGTGGCTGAATCTGGAATGTGTGATGCTGGGATAAAGAGGGTGCAATCACTAAATCATTGCACGTGAGTGATTGTTTTGGTACTGCTCTAATCCCAGTAGTATGGATGGGACAAAAGGGGCAGAAAGATGCTGTTAAGACTCCTTGTTGCCTTTGCTACCTTCTGTGAGCCATGTTGTTTCTCTTCTGTGATGACTGTTTGCCATGCCTGCTTTGGAGCCAGCCAATTATGGGCTGAAACCTCTACAAAGTGTGAGCTAAATAAACCATTCCCTGATGAGAGAAAAGTAACTAAAACAGGGACCAGGAGTTGGAGGGAAGGAGGATGGAGATGAAAGAGAAGAAAAATGAATGTTTTATGTACATGTACCAGCTCCCCAGTAGGAGTGTAATCATTATATCCTGTAAATATCTACTAAAAAATTGAAGAAATTAAATAAATGAATACATGAATTATAGAATTGATCAGTAGTAGGCCTGAACCACCAGAAATGGCAATGGAAATCATTCAAGAGAAGGAAAACAATGCCCATTGAAAGCCTACACAAGGAGTGTGGAATAAGGAGGGTCCCTGATTTCTGATGGTTGGACTTAATATTTTTGACTTCACAAAGGTCAAAGGTGATGTGCATTCAGTATATACTGCATTTTAAATTTTGAATTTGATGTTTTTATGGGCTAATGATATGCTCTACTATTGATACTTCTTTTTTTTTAATTCTTTTATTGGTACATTGTAGGTATACAACACAATTCCATTTCTCATTGGGAATTGTACCTTTACATAATGCATCTTGGTTCTTATTTTTTCCCCTTTCCTAGCCCTCCCTTCACCCCCTCCACCCTTCCCTATTTACAAAGACTTTATTTCCATTTTTTCCATTTCTCAGCATTTTTCCTTTCCCTCCTTTCCTTTCCCCTGCCCCTCCCACTACCCCTACCCCTTTGGACCTTTTCTTCCTCTTTTGCATTATTGATTATTCATTCTAATCATTGGTACATTTTAGGTATACAATATAATGACATTCATCATTGGAAATTTGCACCTTTGAATAGTCTCTCTTGGTTCTTATTTTTCATCCTTGCCCAGCCCTCCCTTCAACCTCTCCATTCCTCCCTATTTACAAAGTTTTTGTTCCTATTTTTCCATTTTCTCATATCAATCCCATTCCCTTCTATCCTTTCCCTTAGCCCTCCCACTTCCTTCCCCTTTGCCCCTTTTCTTCCTATTTCACATTGCCTATTATACATTTTAGTCCTTATTTACACTTTCAGTTTCTCACACCAGAGAAACTATTGGGTATTTATACATGTATGACACTCTTTCTTGGTGCTGGGTCGCCAGGAGCTACATCTCCCCTGAGTCAGCCATAAGAGATATTCAACACTGTGTTAAAAAATAGACTTTGAGGGCCTGGGATTTAGCTCAGTGGCACTGCGCCTGCCTCACAAGTGCAAGGTCCTGAGTTTGATACCTGGTACCAAAAAAGAAAAAAAAAAAGACTTTGTACCATAATTTTAAGTGATACAGATCAGACATACAAGTTTAAATGTCACATTGTTTCTCTTGTGTGAGAAGCCCAAAGGGTAAATAAGGTGCAAAATCTAGGACAGATATTGGAAAGCAAGAAGAACATGTTCCAATGGGAAGGGGAAGGGGAAGTGAAGGAAGGGAAAAGGGATTCGAAAAAAGAGAATGGAAGAAAAATAGTAGAAACAAAGCTTTTGTAAATGGGGATAGGAAGAAGGGTTTCAGGAAGGGGAAGGGAATGGGATAAAAGAATTAAGATATACTATGTACAGGTACAAATTTCCCCTGATGGATGTGATCATTTTGCATGGGAAACATGTACTAATAAAACAATAAGATGAAATGAAAAAATAGGCTTTGTGAAAACAAAAAGAAAGGCTGTATGTTAGAAGATTTTACCCAACTGTAGATTAATGTAAGTGTTTTGAGTATATTTATAGTAAATGAGGCTAAGCTAAATTGATTTCAAGTAGGTTAGGTTCATTAAAAACATTTGGACTGAAATATTTTCAATGTAGTGTATTTATCAGGATGTAACCTCATTCTAAGGTAAACCTCATTATTATACTGGATACAATAACTACATAGGGGAAGATAAAGGTGTGTGTGAATGTATGTGTGTGTGTGTATTTTACATGACCCTTTAATTTTGGGGTCATTTTAGATTTACTGAAATGTTACAAATATAGTGAAATTCGTACATATCCCCTTACCATCATATCTTATTTTGATATATCTGTGACAATGAAGGAATCAGCAATAATACATTCTTATCATTAACTAAACTTGATAATTTATATTTAACTAGCCTTTCTCTAATTTTTTTCCAATCCAAAATCCCATTCAAGAATTGGACATCCTGTTGTATTTCTTTCAGTTTCTATCAACAGTGACTTTTTCTCTAAATTCTCTTTTTTTGAGGACCACTGCACATTTTAGAAGTTCTAGTTAGATATTTTACAGAATTTACCTGACCTGCAATGGTCTTGTGCTTTCCTCATGGTTGGACTGGGGTTATCATTGTATTCTGTGAGGATGAATACAGAAGTAAAGCGCTTCTCTTATCACATTACATTATATCAGTGGTACATGGCATCAACATGATTTGTCATTGATGGTATGAGATATGAACACCCATCTGGTTCCTAGCATTCTCCATGGTCAAATTTTATGCCCCACTTTTAGTACTCTGTTCCTTGGAACCAAATCACTAAGTTCACATTCAGGAGGGGATTGATGTGTCGTAAATTCTCTGCTTGGATAGAAAAGTATCCATATAAGTTGTTTGAAATTCTTCTATAGTATTACACATTTTTAAACAAGAAGTTGCAGAGGAATACGTGGTGGGAGTCATCCCAGTATGAACTCTATGAGTGCAGAGAGCCTCTCTGTTCACCACTGAATATTCCGTTTCTTAAAAGAAACCAACAAAATATTCTTCCAATAATTGCATACTAAATGGATTTTATGAAAAGCAAGAACAAAATGCAAAAATAACTCAACATACTCTAAAAGTTCTTTACCTTTATTATATCTGGGAAAGAGGAAGTTAATTGCCTGCAATTGCTAAACTAGATTCTTAAACAAGATGTCCCAATATATAAAAACTGACATGGATGCAAATGTTCAAAAATGCTTTTAGATAATAAACTTGTTCTTTTTCCTGCTTAAAAAGACACCAGTCTCCCAGAATATTTTGTTCCACGGCTAGAGGAAAATGTCTCTCTGTTGAAGTATGCTTGGCATTTTCCTCTTAGGAGCAAGTAAATAAGTAGCTATTGTACTGAAATTCTCAGCTCTTGGGTAGTAGTCAATTTCTGCCATCTAGGAGAAGAGGAAATAATTAATCCTGTGGTATTTAAGGGTTGAAGTATTAGAATTTGCCCAAAGAATCCAAGCCACTAAGGAAAAATTGTGAACAAAACAACCTTTTTGTTCTTTTAATGTATGAGCCCACTATCTGCAATAATGCTTCACTGTCAAAGACAAATGTAAGGAAGAGATCTTTGATACTAAAACTAATAAACCAACAAGAGTAGAAGTTGCTGATAGGAAGCAAAAGATAGAGTTTGGATCTTACTCTTAGGAAAGCTGATATTTGAATTTTCCTATCCATGTCTGAGGCCTATTGCATACTGGGGAATATACCCATAAGAAAGGAGAGGCCAAACAGGAGAACTCATCAAAGCACTTACTCTGCAAGTACCATGGCTCAGTCCTCTAAAGGCCCATGTTTTGAAGGCCATTGGTGCATCGGGAGGTGGTGGAACCTATAGGACATAGGACCCATTGGGAAAAGTGAGGTCATTGGGTACATGCCCTGGAAAGGGATCTTGTGACACAGACCCCTAACCTTATCTTTTCTTTGCCTCCTGGCTGCCCTGAGATAAATAGGGTTCCTCTGCCACATGCCCGTACCAAGCAGTACTGTACCATGACAGGATCAAAGTAACCATGCCAAGTGACCATGAAACCTGTGAAACTAGGGGCCCAAATCTCCCCTTTTCAAGTTGATTATCTCAAGTGTTTTATGCCAGGAAGGGAAAGCTGGTTAACACTTAAAGAATCAAATTATGTTGCAAATATAAAACAGAAAATTTCTAATCATTATTGTTCATGGATTATGCAGGGATCACACTTCTACAATTTCCCTGGTTGCTGTGTTCGCAGCTGTGTATTCTTTAAAATACTTGGGGATAGACTGTGATGTAGTTAATAAGCACTTGAAATATTCAGCTTATTAATTCACATTGTAGAACTAGCTAAAGCAAAAGCTGCAAATATCACTGTCAGAGTCTACCCTGGAGTTAACAAAAGGGGTGGGAGAAATAATTTTTTCATCTGTAAAATAAGTGTTGTTTGAGTTCACTAAAAGTAGTACACCAGCAGCTCAGCCTCAGTAAGTGGTTACATGAAGCTGGCCAAGTAAGAACCTTCAGAGTTGACCCCAAAGTCAAAAACCCTGCTCTGTCCTGTTCTACCCATTTTAGAGTATTCTGTCTCCTAATCCAGATCAAAACTTAGTTCATCTTGTCTCTACTATGTTTTTATAGTTGGCTTTGCACATTTTTTTCTCTAGAAGTTGCTTATCAGAAATTATAGAGACAGGTAGCAGGGACTATATTGGCTTTTGTATAGATCATTTAAATTTTCCTTCTTCTTCTCAGTATCAGGGATCGAACTCAGGATCTTGTGCTTGCCAGGGAGGTGTGGCACCACTGAGCTAAATCCCCCGCCCTACATCATTTGATTTTTGTACTTGTAAAAATGTTCACATGTAGGGAAAGATTAGACTGGAGACTTTCTTTCCTTTTAGTGCTGTATGTGATAGTGAGGATGTGAGGCAGTGAGAGCTCTATTCTATTATTGTACAACCACTGGATCTTCCTGCCCCCACCACAAAGCATCTGACTGACTTAGAAAAATTTCCACAGGCAAAATACCTAACAGGAGATAAGAGTTCCAATTTCAGGAGAGAAGTTGTAACACTTTGTTTTAACCTGAAAAGATGAGAAAAATGTGAAAGAACTCTACATATTAATATAGAAACTCATGTAAAAAAATCGTCCCTACCCCGGGCCCTGCGGCATGATGGGAAGCATACAGATAGCAAAGCAGTGGCCAACAAAAGAACTCATCAAACTGCCTACTCCGCTTGCAGCACGGCACAGTGGTTGCTACAGTTTAGATTTTGAATACCTCCAAATGCCCATGTCTTAAAGCTTGGTCCCGAGCCCGTGCTGCTACTGGGAGTTGGTGGAACTGTTAGGAAGTGGGACGCATGCCCTGCAAAGAGATTCTGGGACCAGGCCATTTGTCAGGGTGAGGTATATGTGGGAAGAGGAAGTTAGTCTGGTTTTCACTTTATGTACTTCTGCATTCTTCATAAGACAAGTACATTTATTTCAGAATATGTCAGAGAGAGAAAGAGGGAGAGGGAGAGAGAGGGAGAGGGAGAGGGGGAGGAAGAGGGAGAGACAGAGAGAGAGAGAAAAGAAAGTTCCATGAGACAATGTGTATTTATATGCATGTAAATCTATGGATAATTTGATGGATATTAATTCTACTCTAGCAGTGTGGGTTTTTAAAATTTTATTTAGGATTGGAGTGGGTATATGATTTGTTTACTTGTCTTCAGGTGTAAATTATTGTTAAAAAGGAAAAGAGTCAGCATTCCTTTTTCAACTATTTTGTCAGTGAATTCTTTTTTAAGTTTAAATCTAAACAAACAATTCTTTTACAGAAAAGGTGTTACAAAGCCATGCATTATATTGTACAATATCTGCTTACTTAACGCTGAATACATAGGCAACATCTTTTTTCTCTAAAACTTGAGTAAAGAAAATTTACATTAACAATCTAGAAATTCTCTGTAGTTATAGAAAAAATAAAATTAAAAATTGGTGGCATAACTTGGGAGATATTTTCCTAGTGTTTACTGTGTATTACATAATACACATTAAGGAACAAGGATGCTCGGTAATATAAACTTAAAAAACAACACTTCCCCATGATGACTGAAGGTGGGAGCAGATTTGATTTTTCCTCCCAAATAAAAGGAAATTCTGTTTTATTCTTCTTAGATCTTCCCCATTAGTACTATCTTTCTGGGTAAGAATTCCGACAATTCTCTGGTGCTTCCAGTTATCGTTAGAGTGGACTCTTCCTGTCTTCATGACTATGGAGTGATCCATTGCAATAATCCTACTGTGTGACTTTTCACTCATGGCTTAATTTCTTTAAGATATATTGTTCCCCTCCATGGGAAATAGATAATATGTATCTCTTATTTTTATTGAAAAATATTTAAGAAAACTATGTATAAAAACCTTTCAGTTTAGGGCCAGGGATTTAGCTCAGTGGCGTTGCCACCCGCCTCGCAAGTGCAAGGTCCCGAGTTCAATCCCTGGTACCAAAAAAAAAAAGAAAAGAAAAAAAAAGAAAAAAAACTTTTAGTTTAGAGCATGCTAACTCTCAGTAAATGTTAGATGCTTTCCTTTTTTATATATGTACATATTTTTATTACTATAAATATCATCATCTTCATTATCATATTTTTCAATCTATATGGACAGACAACTTTTAAGATTAGTTTTGATATTTGGGTGCAACATTGAATTAATATTCACATAGTTGGATTTTTATTTGCCTCTAACTCATTTAGTATGTTTTAAGCTGCTACATATACAAAGTAGCGAAATATTCCAAATCATTTAAAAATAAAAACACAGAATAAAGAATTTTTTCAAATCAATTAAAAATGAAAAATGCTATTAGAAAAGCAGGAGGTCATGAGCAAGCATTTTGCAAGACAGATTCTCCAAATGGCTGATAAATATATAAAATTGGGCTCAAACTCATAAGTAATTAGCATAAGACAAATTGCAAAGAAATTTCAGTGCTCATCATACCTTTGATAAGGACTAAAATAAAAATTAGCAAATTCTATGTGCTACCAAGAATGGGGGGAAACTTAAACTTTTGTTTGTTGCTTTGGGAATATGGAACATTGGGAATTGGAAAAAATTATAAACATTTTGTATTTTACCTGAACATTCAGGTTAAGGACAAAGATTAACATAGTCAACAGAAATGCATGTACAAGTACACTAAAAGACACATATAAAAATGTTTATACTAACACTATTTACAGTAGTCAATGAATGAATAGAATTCATGGGTGGATTGATAAATGGTTTGTGATGTATTCATACAGTTGAATATAGCAATGAAAATGGATAAGTTTTTCAGTAAGAAGCATTACGGATTATTATTTTAATAGTAGGCACAATACTATAATGAGTAAAATCCCCCACAGATATAAAAAATGTTCATAGAATGTGAATCTAAGTTCAAAACTCAACGAAATTAATTACTAGTTTAGCAATCAAAATGGTAGTCCTTTAGAGACGAGATTAAGAAACAGAAGGAAACATACGAGAACCTATGAAAATGCTGGCAATATACTATTTCTCATTCTGAGTAGAAATTTTATGGGTATGTTCATGTTTCGAATTTTTTTAGACCTACATAAACATTTTCTGTGTATAACAAATACAACTTTGGATTCTCTTGATATTATATGTATGTGTTATATTTCAATTTAAAATATAAAAATGATGAAATAAAGGGTGCAATCTCATAAACAGTGGTGTAACTCACTTAAACTGTTAGATGAACTCTATGCTTTTTGTTTTGTTTGTAGATATGGAGAGGTGAATTTGGGGATGTTAACTTTAGCTTGGTAACTTGGTTAAAAAAAAGTCAATTTGCATATCTTTTTCTGGTGTTAACAGAAATTTGTCAAACAAAGTTTGCCTTGTTTCAACAGTGGCTTTTGGATTTTAGATCAAAATACATCAACTATTATTCCTTATTTTGTATTCCATATTTATACATGCTGGCTTGTGGTCTCTGAAGAAGCTCCTAGGCCTCCTTCATATCTCTTTCACAGCTGTTTGAATACAGAACATTCATCTGAAGTAGTTTTTTTTTTTTTTTTTTTTCTGTACCGGGGATCAAACTCGGGTCCTTGCGCTTGCGAGCCAGGCGGCGGAACCACTGAGCTAAATCCCCGGCCCCATCTGAAGTAGATTTCTAACCTTGTACTTCTGGCCTGAGACCTTCTAGCTTACCTCACCTGCAGCATTATCTGAATGAAATATTCTTCTATAAAGAGCATTGTAAAAAGCAAGTCATTAGCTTCTCCAAATACAATTTGTGATAATAATTATAATTCCTTACAGGTATTTGGTGCTCACCAGGTGATCTTGTTTCTCTTGATTTTTGTTTCATTTGCTGTGTTCTTCCTCTGTTTCAACTCATTTTCCAGTCTATAGAGTTTGCTACCTCATCACCACTGCTACCACCCTCGTTCAAGACATCTTTGTCTTGTATCTGACCTATTGCACTATCTTTGCTCCTATTTTTTCCAAATCTAATCAAACCTGGAGATGGAGCTGAGATTCTCATAGCTCAGCTGTGGTACACATGACCCAGGGTGGAGAGCTCATGGTCATTCATGGAGCTCAAGTCAAGCTTGGTGCCATTCAGCTTCCCCTGCGAGCTATAGTTTCTAGTCTGACTCCCTGCTCAGTGTTTTGGTAGCCTCTTTATTTCCAGCATTTTCAGTTTCCAATTAGAGGTCCATATGAATTTAAAATATATTTTGTTCTCCAAATCTAGATTTGAAACATGAAGGGGAATAACTCCATTTTCTCCATGTGCTATTTTGACTGAAAATCTCTACATATATTGAAAAAGGCCTGAGGTTTAAGTAACAATCAATTGATAGCTGCTATTTCACACTGCATTTTCTCATATGTTTTTACTTGAGACCCATTACAGTCCATATTTTAAGAAGTCAGTATGGCTTCTTTCTTTTTCTGTAGACAAAATAGATTTTTTTAAAATTAAAAGTTGAGCCTGGCAAGTTTTATTCAAGATTAAATTTTTTTACATCGTGATTTTATTTATATTAACATGCTCTTCATAAGAAAACCTCAGCAACATAAGAGTCAAGGAAGACAGTAAAGAAATCTCCCTAAATCCCAATGCTTGGAGACAATTAGTATCAGTTTTAGATCCACCTCATTGCACCATGCTGTCCTAGGACTGTGTTCCTTCGGGAAGCTCAAAGTGCAGATTTGTTTCCTTGCCTTTTCCAGCTTCTGGGTGACCCTGCTTCCTTGGCCTGTGGTGCCTTCCATCTTCACCTCAGCAATACCCCCTCAAGGCTTTCTCACACTGCTTCGCAGAAGACTGAGACTGTGACTTTAATGTTGCACATTAAATTTAATAAAATACTATTAAATTTGTTTTAACATATGAAAATAGAAAAATATAAAAATGTAAATATTAATTTGCTTAATACAAAATACCTAAATTTTCCTCTAAGATAAAAAGACTATAAATACAGAAATTAATTTTTAAGGTAAAACACAGTTTACTTTGTGGTATGTTTTAACCTTTATCATTGATAAAATAGAGACATTTTCAGTCACAAGTATTTCTATTTTGCTTCCCAATTTACTAATTTTTAGGTGTTAACTTGTCAAGATTTATAATATTAATATTCTACAACATTGTTCATATATATATTGGCTTAATTATTTACAGCACTGTCTCTACTTTTACATTTAATTTTGCTTCATCTCTAATTTGTTTGGATTCATTTTAAAGATATTTCATTTAAAGTCTTCATTGATGAATAAACATGATGAGGATTTTATTGCATTTGTGACACCTATTGTTTTTCATTTATAGGCTATATAAATGTTGTATTGAATCAGTATAGGCTAGATTTTACTGAATAACAAATTACCTAGTATCATTTTCCTTATATTTGGTTGATTTCCTTCAATTTTTTTTGTAGTGAAGTCTTTTGATGATGAATTCTTTTAGCTTTTGTACTTCTATTAATGCCTTTGCTTCATACTTGTTTCTGGAATTTTTTCAAAATTTTTTTTCTTGAATAAGTAATTATATTTTATACCTATCTCCTTCTATACTTTAATGATGATTTTTCACTTGTTTTCTGAATCAGATTTTTTTTTATCAGAAACCAACTATCACTCTTTGTTCTTCACATGTTTTTTTGGGGGGGGGGTTGCCTGTTTAAAGATTGTTTTTCCTAATCATTTCTTTAAAGCATTGCTTTATAATGTGCCTTGGTATAATTTTCTTATAGTATTTTACTTGAGATTCATTGAACTTTTGGGATCTATACGTTTATAATTTTCACCCAGTTTTAGATATTTTGACTATTTTTTTCTTTAAATTGGTTTATATATCTCTTTACTCTTCTTACCGATCCTCTATCATATATATGTTAGATCTTGGTGTCCTAGAAAACTGATATTCCTTGCATTCTTTTAGTCTTTTCTTTCTTTCTCTATTTTGTATATATTCAAATAACAAGTTTTTAATTCTCTAGTCTTCATATTTGTTCAATGTCTAATTTGCTCTCTGTAATACTTAGTGGTTTTTATTTTCATCTTGGAAATCTTAGTTTTCTGCTCTAAATTTTTAACATGCTTCATCTTTATTTTCTGTATGTATGTTTGGTATAATAAGTCCTTCCTCTGGCTTCGTGAACACATCAAATATAGTTATAATGACTGCTTTAATGTCTTTGTGAACTAATTATGTCATCTACATCACTTAATTATTTTGACTGAACATTTCTCTTTGTTATGGATTACAGATAAGTGATTATTTGCCTCATAATTTTTAGTAGCTGCCAGACAGCATCAATTTCACATTACTGAGGTCTATTTTTGACAATAGAAATACACTTGAACTTATTTTCAGGGACACAGTTAAATTACTTAGAATAGGGCCCAGGATTTAGCTCAGTGGTTCAGCCTCCTGCCTTGCAAACACAAGGTCCCAAGTTCGATCCCCAGTACCAAAAAAAAAAAAAATTTAGAATCATTTTGAATTTTCAGAAATTATTGTTAAGCATTGCTAAGTGGTACTTAAGGCTGATTTTATCTTTTTGCTAAGACAAAAATTCTTCTGAATACCAGTGCCCTATGTATTATGAGATTTCCTTGTCAGACTAGGTAGCATCTAAATTCTTTTATTTTTATTTTATTTTTTTTTGGTACTGGGGATTGAACTCATGACCTTGTGTTTGTGAGGCAGGTGCAGTGCCACTGAGCTAAATTCCCAGCCCAGCATCTGAACTCTTGACTGAGGTTGGAGAATTTGCTTTTCAACCTATTCATGTGCCTGTTGGCAGGAGGGTTCAGATCCTCCCCAAACACTGGGCAGGGCCTCACTTTCTCATTACCTAGGCAGTCCACAGGGTTGACAGAATGACCTCACTTCATGGCAAGCAGCTTTCTCCAAGTGGAAATCTGAAAAGGCGACTGACTGGGGGTTGCGGGGGTGGGGGGACAAAATGTGGAAACCACAGATGGTCCTTGAGCTCCACTGGGAAGTCATACTTCATTTCTGCCAGAGTCTCTTCCTTAAAAGGAAGCTACTATGTATAGCTACACACAAGGGGCAGGAAATTAAACAGTATAAGAGGGACATAATATGTGTCCCTAATTTAGAGCCTCTGGATTCCACTTATGTATAATTTTGTCATATGAAAAATTCACTATAATTCACTTACCTCTTGCAAGACTGCCACATTTTCATTCCTTTATTCCCTTAGCTCTTACTCCAACTGGAGTCCACTGGAATCAGAATTAGGCCCAGGAATGGAAAAAAACACCTTCAATATAATTACTTACCTCCAGCTTTTCAAGAATAGCTTCTTTTGCTCTAAAGATCTGTTAATTTGAAAAGACTAATTATCTGCCCCAAAACATACAACAGTTAGTGATGGAAAAGGAATATCCTCGACCAAAGAATGAATATCTCATGGACATACATTTTATGACATGGGTATTTGTGTGTTACTCGGGCTGGTCTCAAACTTCTGGTCCAACAGGATTGTTCAGCCTTAACTTCCTGAGTATCTGACACTAAGCCTGGCTAACATATTTTAAAACTACTCTCCCCTGGATAGTAATTAGTTCTTGATGTTTATGGTAACTCTGTTCATTGTCTCTTTCCCCCATCTAGTCCATAAGATAAAAATGGCAAGCTTTTTGGATCTTGACACAGCTATTGAAATGCTGCATCCATAAGTAAGGTATTTTACTCTTGAGATTCTTCTTGAGATTCTCCACAGGCTCCAGAATTCTTTTCCTGAAAGACCATTCTTACTCTTTTTTCCTTTCAAAATTGGGATACGAATAATCAGGATCTCCTCACTTCATCCCCTCTACTCACCACCATGGCCTGGGTAGCAGCGGGCACAGCTGACTCAGCCTGGTCTCACTGGGATCTCCAGGGTTGACTTCTGGCTCTGGCTGTCAAGAAGCACCTTAGAGCTTCCGTTGCCTGCTTGCAACAGGCTTGTTGGCAGCTTTAGTCTGGATTTAACTTGGCTTTCTATTTTGTTCCATTTTGGAGAAAAGAGACTCTGTGATGTAATTGAACTTCTTGTCTTTACTACGGAAGTATTTAATGAATTTTAAGTGGAGAAATATGGACTCGGATCAGGACCTGAACTTTTTTGTGACCCCTTTATAGTGCTCTTTCTCCTATTGACAGATTGTTTTCTGAAGAATGAAATTCTTCTGCAAATTATTTGTAAAATGGAAGAAGTATGATTTGAAAAGCTGAAGTATAGTATGAAAAGTATATTTTAGCTTTATCTGGAATGGTCGCTCACATATATTGACTTCAGCATTACAGTACTCTAAGCTTTTGGCTTTGATGTTATAAAAGATATAGTTGAAAAAGAATGCACTACAGTTGTTACATAGACCATTTACTCCATGGTACTCATAACTTTTGCTTTCTTAGGAAGCATCAGATACATTTATGCAGGTGTCAGATACCCACCTTAATTTTTCTCCTATTTTCATCGCTCAAAGCCATTAATGAAGTGTTGCTTTCAGATTCTATTTTTAAATTACAGAGTTAATATTCAAGCCCATTTTTCTGAAATGTAACACATTTTAACTTCCCTGTTTCTAATTATTATTTTATTATCACATTCTTGATAGTGAGCAGTTAAAAATTAAGACCATAATTTGGATTGCAAATTATATCCAACAATATTATGATACTGTGTTGATTTTATCTTTATGCATTTCTTTACAATTTTTTTGATAGTCATATAAAATTCCAGGTCTTATTTGACCAAGGTAAAAAGATTTTTTAAAAATATCTGTAAGAACTTTATACTATTCTCTATAATATTTACTGAGGAAAAATTACAGAAGATCTGAATAAATTGGGAGAAATATCATAGTCCTTGATTAAAACCCTCAATTTTATTATTACAGCAATTCTCCAACAATGAATTTAACAATGCTATATAATTTCAATCAAAATTTCAGGTAATATTTTTGACACTAGAATGTATATGAAAATAAAAAGGAACAAGCATAAACTAAATGTTTTTCAAAATGGAAAAACTAAGTTGAAAGGCTTACTTACTTAATTCAAAGACTTCCAGTTAAACTGTGGTAATTAAACCAAGAGAGTATGCAAATAAGAATAGCCATGAAGATTAATGAAGTTCAGAAATGATCACACATATATGAAGAACTGATTTAAAGGATATATAAGAAGAAGAAAAAAATAGTCTTGAAATAAATATGCCAGGATAATTGAATTAAGCAAAGATATACTAGCTATAACACCAAAAGCACAATCAATAAAAGAAAAAGATGATAAATTGGGCATTATCAAAAGGCTTTACTGACATAGTGAAAAAGACAAGTTGGAAAAAATACTTAAACACATTTTAAAATTACTTATACCTGGGCCGAGCATTTAGCTCAGTGGTTCTTTTCCTGCTTCACAAGCAGAAGGTCCTGAGTTCGATCACTGGTCCCCCTCAAAAAAAATACTTATAAATTGTATGGAACTTTCAAGAAAGAAAGAACTCAATAAAATGGAAAAATCAAACAAATTCACTGAGGAAACCATATAGTTAGTAAAAACATGAAAAACTGTTAAACAGTATTCATCCTTAAGGAATTAAGGCTGCAGTCAAAACTGGGTGTGGGGATGCATGCCTGCATTTCCAGCACTGGGGAGGCTAAGGCAAAAGGATCACCATCAGTTCAAGGCCAGCCCGGTCTACATTGTGAATTAAGTTTGGACTATGTATCAAGACCCTAACTAAAAAACATGCCTACTCAAGTCATACTACTGACCTATTACATTAGCAAAAAATAAAAGGTAGATTACATAAAATTTTGACAGAGATGTGGAGAAACTATTCTTCTCATACACTACTGGTAAGAATGTAAAGTGTGACAGTGACTTTGGAAAATAGTTTGACAGTTTCTTCCATGTTTTAAATGGTAAACATATGCCAATTTTATGATTTAAACATTATATCCCTAGGTATTTACTCAAGAGAAAAGATAATATTCCATTGATTACGCATGATTGTTGCATGCAAAACTCATAGTTTTATTTTAATGGCACAGTATAGAAGAAATCTATATGCTTATTGAAAGATGATAGATAAGTTCCGATATAGCATAGTATATAATTAAATGCTACTCTGAGAGGCAAAGGAATGAGTTATTGATTCATGATTGTAACTTTGATGAATATTAAAAATTATACTGAGAAGAAAGACCAAAACCAAAATACAATGTGTATTGTATTATACCATTTATGAAAAATTTTAGGAAATTTAATCTTATACATTATGTCAGAAAGCATATCACTAGGTGCCTGGGAAGGACAGGGGAAAAGGTAGGAGGAATGTAATGAAGGATTATGGAAAAGCACAAAGAAATATTTGGAAATGAGAATGATGATTTCATTGCATAACAACGAAAAAATGATGCTTTTGATAAGTGTTGTAAGATCAGTTGGAATGCTTATAGAAAAAATGAGTATGTCTACCTTAGAGCACATGCAGAAATAAATTCTAAAAAATGGCAAAACTAATTATGAAAAGTAAAGCAATTAACTTCATTAAGAATAGAACCTACTGAGAACAGTAAAGATTTGGGCTTTTTTTTTTTTTGGTACAGGGGATCGAACTTGGGTCTTTGCGCTTGCGCAGCAGGCAGCGAAACCACTGAGCTAAATCCCCTGCCCCTTGGGCTTTTTTACTTTTAAACATCAATTTTTGTTTTAATTCATTACTTAGCATCTATAGCTCATTAATTAATTAGCTCTTATTATGTGCCAGATACTGTTCTGAGAGTGTTACATAAATTTATTTATCATCAAAACCTCTTAGTGTAAGTATGCAATCCCTCCTATACAAGTGAGGAAATGGAGACAGATATAGATATAACTAATTAATTAACTTATTTGTATTATTTCATTAATATTCTAAAATAGAATTTTAAATAAATCAAAAATGTAAAATTCTGAGTCCTGACCAACTCTTCATTTCTCTGTGCAGCCAGATTTAATTCATACAATACCTCTAATCCTCAGCTTTTTCACATTCAAAAAGTATAATAATACATAAGGCTGGTATTAACTCCAGGATCTGTGAAGATCAAATGAGATGAGCTGTATGAAAGAGCTTTATGCATCATAAATTGCCAGTAATAATAGATTTTCCCATAGGAAAAAGATTAATACAGTTTAGGAGCCACCAAGGCGCAGAAGTAAACAGATAAGCAGTTGAATTTTGCCTCTTTGCCTTTCTAATGATATGATTTTTGTAAATTAAGTTGTATCTCCCAATCATTTCCTCATTCACTTTGGAGATCATATCATGCTGTTAATATTCCTATGTGTTAGATAATCTTTTAAATATTTTACATGTGTTAATTTATTTAATTCTCACAATGACTCTATGGGATATGTAGTATATGGCTCATTTTCAGATGGCAAACTTGAGGCAAAGAAAGGAAAAGTAATTTGTCCAAGGTCATACAGCTAATAAGTAACAGAGCCAAGATTTGACCCAGAAAGTTAACATATGGAACAAAAGTAATGGACTAAACAACAGTGTGAATATTCTGTTATAATGCTGTTATTGTTCTTTTATAGGCTAAGAATTTATGCTCCAATTATAGATAGAAGAGGAGTGATAAATCCATGAAATAACACAGAACAGAAGATACAACTAAGAAAAATATAACGGAGTCAAGGTAAAAGGGGATATGGACTTCGGTTGATACACAGCACAAAAAAGGCTAAAACAATAAATAGCAGCAAAGATGATGTAACTAGCAAACAGGAACTATCTGCCCTGGAGACAATGAAAGCATAGTGGGCGTCTGGTGGGTTGAGTAAATATTCATCATTGAGGCTGTTAAGAGTTGGTAAGTTGTTGCCATGGTTACTTTAAACTCTCTTAAAATATGTCCTGATAGAAGTCCTTAAATTAGCTTATCTTTGCAGTTTTGTGTGCCACATAAAAGTTGTATGACTCTACAGTATGTTTATAAATAAGAATTTGTACATTATTAACCAACAGTTTCCTAAAATCTTCACGTGTATAATCAATAATATGAAATAGGAAAAAAAAGTCCAAAGGGGAAGAGGATGGGGAAGTGGGAGGGGAAGGAGAAAGGAAGGAAGGGAAAAGAAAAATTATGAGAAAGGGAAAAACACAGAAACAAAGTCTTTGTAAATAGGGAGGGGTGGAGGGCTTGAAGGGAGGGTAGGGAAATGGGGAAAAAATAAAAATCAAGATATATCATGTACAGGTATAAATTCCCAATAATGAATGTTACCATATTGTATACCTAAAATGTACCAATAAACTTAATGAATAAAAGAATCTTCACATGTAACTTCATAGATTGACTCTTTTGAATGAAACAGAGCAATCTGTCACTTGACTTTTCTATGACATTCAAGATATTGAAGTTTATAAGAAAAGATTGATTTAGACACAAGTTTAATGGAATTAAAAATGTGTGATTAATGACATCTGTTTTTTAGGCATGATATCTGAAGTGAAATTAATTAATGCCTTATATAAATTACACATTACACTGTACCTTGCCTAAAAGAGGAAAAATTTTGTTAAATTTTTCTTAACATTTAAACATTTTAATAATACATTATTAGATCATATAATTTCATAACCTTTATTTATATCTCCCTATTTCATTCTGAACTTCATAATTATTTAAATGAGTCTAATTTTCATTTCTATGCATTTATCCCAAGAAGCGAGATAATGCCCAATTTCATACTTTATAAATAGAAGCTAAATATGAGCTTTAGATAGTTTGGCCTCTAAGGCATCATATTGTGCAATGAACTAGGGTAAATGTTTTTTAATGTTTTGAGGCTAAAACAATAAAGGGAGGGATATATTTTCCTGATAAATGTATTCCATGTGAGTGAAATATATATGCCTCCCATAACACATTCATAATATTTTTAAACAAGCTTTGTTTCAAATCTACATGAAGATTAGACCTAAACATATAGGTGTATAATCTGAATTAATAGTGAATTACCGCTTCATTTTATGACTGTGATTATAACTTTCTAATTCCTCTGTATAAACATAGTTTTAAGATGTTAAGCATTTTGGGACTCACACATATCAAGAACATCTAGTAGGATATAGAATTACATCTGTCTTGAATTCAGACTGAGTATTTTGAGGGTTAATATCCATGGTCCTTTACAATAAGGGTTGTTATATGCTCTTATCCCTGTAGCAACCAGGGAGGAATGTCAACAAAACATTTTACCATTGATGCTGTTTATATTCAAAATACTGTGCTTAGTAAGCCAGGGGCTATCTACAGAACCTTACACTGTACATATAATGTGCCATGACCACTCAAAACAATAAGTAAGTAGTAGACATGTTTTTGCAATAAGATTAAAAAGTGCATCTGGTACTTTCCTATTTTAAAGCATTACATTGACATTTGAGAATAGGCAATATTTTCTTAACAACAGGTAAAAACTATACAATTTTAGAATTTTTGCATGGTAGACAATAATTGAACAATTTACTTTTGTGTGAAATTATTTAGAGATTAAAAAGAGTGAGCTAAATGCTTGATTAACAACATGCTTTGGATGTTACCTTTAGCAGGAATTGCTTGTCTCTACACTACATTCTCCTATATAGTCTATTATAAATAAGCTAGACATAAAGAACAAAGATATTGCCTATGATTTTCCTAAATAACTAAATCAGATAGTTTGGATTAAACATATTCTGAGAATTGTGCCCAAAAATGAGAATTGAAAAAAAAAAAGGAAAAGATTTTTTCTACCAGTTTTCAAACACAGGATCAAGTAAATAGTAAGGAAATGACAAGGGATATCTAAAACTCTCACAAGGAACTCTTGAAAGTTACATTGATCATTAGTTCTTTTTATCAAATATTGGACCCAATTCCTGTAGTTTGTGATGAATGCAGGCATCACAGGCAGATAAAAAGGTTTTGTTCTGATTAGCTTAAAGAGTCTTTCAACATTTTTTCCATATCTTTGAGGATGTATACTCATCAGCGGGATATTTTCTCGTTAGAAAACCCTTTCATGTGCTATGATTTAAGGTGGATCCCTTCTTATGGAAACCAATCATCATAATTTTGTCCCTCCAACACATCTGTCAGAGTAATTAATTAAATAAAAACTTGGAATCTGTGTATGTCTTCTACTCCAGAATGTGAACTATTTTGGAAGGAGGGAGATTACTCTGCTCAAAAATATCCACTGACTTCTCACTGTCAAAGGATAAATGTGAAATCTATAGTTTAGCATTTGCTAACTTGTATCATTTCAACTTTGTCTGATTTTCTTGTCTTTTCTCACACAATTTCTCTGTGTATCCTCAAAATGCCAGTCAAAGTTGCTTTTCTTAAAGATCCTGTTGAGAATTATTGTAATAATGGCTTCAACTAACACCTGCCTATATTCATACTATTTTGCAGTGTGATTTGCCTTTTTTTCCTCTCAAAGGTGGAGTTTATTTCTTCACTTGTGGAACCAAAGCTGGCCTGTAAATTGCCTTGACAACCAGATATGGCAAACTTGTTCTCCAGTGAAGAGTCCATGCCTGAAGAGATCTCGTAGTTAACATGACTGCCCTCTAGAACTCCAGAGAATAGAGTGCTCTAAAGTGGGCATTTTATCATATTAGAATATGAGGTCCATATGGAAGAGAACCAAAGAGTCTCGGAGTACAATGAACACCAATTTCTTAGTCCTTCTTGCTCAAGCAGTCCTTCATCAGAAGGTAATCAGATCTGTGTGTACAAGTAAAAGAAAGTAGAAGAAGCACCTCCAACAAGCCACAGAATCATTAGAGTAAATCATTATTTTAAGTCACTAAGTTTTGGGATGGTTTACTGTGCAACAATAAATAATAAACTACATAGATGATTGATGTATGATCTACCTATAATGATTTTCTTTGAATACTATATCCCTCAGCATTACACTCTTATGAACCTGTACAAGTATATCAGGTAATACAATCTTCTAATTTCATATTGTAAGAATTTCTATGTTTCAACCATAATGTAAGCTCTCTTATTTTTGTAATAGCACATTTTAAAGAAATGTCTTTTTATTCTTTAAATGATATATAGTATTCTCGAAGACCTTTAGTAATCTGCACAGAATAAATGAACCTGTTTGGGTTTATGTTTTCTTATATATGTTGTTCTTAGACTTTTACATGCTAAAATTCATGACAAGAAACGTGAAATCCTTCCACTGAGATAATATATAAATTTAATCATATTCAAGATACACTTATTGATCATATACACCATGAAAGATAAATACTAAAAGTTCTGCAAGGACAAATAAGGAAGTACAAGTCACCATATGTATTTCATGTGTTTATAATTTAAACAAGGTTTTATAAATCATGGGCAGCTATTTGATTGCATTTTTTGTATATGAAATTTTACTAATATATACTCATGTCCTTTCATTTTTGAATTGTATGTGGCTGATTTTGTACTAGTGCATTATACTTGAATATTTGCCTAAATTACTTCACAGTTTGCAAAGCCTAAAATATTTATTATCTGCCTCTTAAAAAATGTTCACCCATAATTTAGAATAGATAATAAACCTAACTATAATTAGAGAAGAAGTGTAAGATATAAATTGTGGCAAGAGACAAAAATTTTTTTTGTCTGAAATATTTTACAGAAACAAAGGAGAGATAGTCACTTTTGGCTGAAATACAGAGGAAAGACTGAATGAGTAGGATAAAATGTCATAAAAGTGAAATAAGACATTGTTTTAGAAAGCGGTGCATTTGAGGATTAGAAATTTGGAACCAGGAAAAATACAGAAAATAGAAAAATATAGACTCTCATATGTGAAAAGGAAAAGAAAAAGGAGGGCAGTTAAGTTAGAAAGAGGATGGGAATGTTACAGTGATATTGTAAATCAATGCAGAAGAGTTACAAAGTAGGATGGTCCATTGTACAGACTGCTGTAAATCATGTTTTAGTTCCCTTGGGCTGTTTTAACCACAGTACCTAATACTGAAGAGTTAAACCAACTAAACGTTATTGATTACAGATCAAGAGGTAAGGCTAAACTCAACTTTCTTCAGGGCCAAACTATTTCTCATGATTCTAGGGGAAATGTTCTCAATCCTTCTAGCTTCTTGGAGTTTCTAGCAATCCTTGGTATATGTGGGTTATAAATACATGCAGCAGTCTTGTTCTTGTGTGTATTCATAGCCTCTTCCTCCTGTATCTGTCTCTGAATCCAAATCTCTCTTTCTCTTTTTAATAGAGATATTGAATTTATTGAGTTAGAATTGATTCCAAATACCAGTATAAAGAAGTTATTTCCAAAGAAAGTCATATTCTAAAGCTCTAGAGGTTAAAATTTTAATATGCATTTCATGGGAGATACAATTCAACTGGAAATGGTATAGACAACACTACCTTGGAGGAGCCACTTGATGCATATTATTAAAATATTTGAAGAATTATTTAAATTAGATTGGTGAGTTTAGGACCCATGTTGTTAGAAGCCGCTAAGATAGAAAAATTTGTGAAGAAATCAAAATGATGAAAAGTATAAAGAACAGAGCACCTTGAAGAGATTATAAAGGTAACGCTAGTTTTAAAAAAGTCAATAACCAAAACTGAAGAAATACAAGAGAATAAAATAACTGATTGAGCAAGTCTTAGATTTAAAATAAGACAGGAAGAGAGACAATCAGTATACCAAGTGGAGAGAATAAATTTGGCCAAAAGGAGGAGTTTATTTTCTATCAAAGAATGAAAAAATGAAAAAGAAATTCTGTAAATTTGTGAAGATATTTTACCTTAGATACAGAATTTCTTAGGAAGATGCAGTACATCATAGGATTGCAATAAGCTAGTAAGGATTATGTATACTTTTTAAATCTAGTAAAAACGTATGGAAGAAAAAAAGCTAGCCTTATACATTTTCAGATATATATATATATACACACACACACACATATATATATACACACACACACACATATATATATACACACACACACACACACACATATATATATATATATACACATACATTTTCAGATACACACACACACACTTCTATAGGCAACTTTGGCTCAAAAATTTTAAATGAGAAATTCCATAAGTAAACAATTCAGAAATTTTAAGTTGTGAGCCATTGTGAGTGTTGCGGGAGCCTTGCACTCTCTGACTCCATTCTTTCTAGGATATGAACCACCCCCTTTTCTAGTGCAGTGGTGGTGAACCTATGACACATGTGCCACAGAGGACTGTTTGTTATTAAAAGATCTAAAAGGTTCACCATCACTGGTCTAGTGCGTTCATAGTGTATGTGCCACCCACCAATTAGTCATAGAATATTTGTCTAGGTTATTAGATAAACAGTTGCATTATGATAATGCTTGTTTTTAACTTATTTAACAATGGCCTAAACAGAAGAGTAATGTTACAAAGGAGGCCCAGGCCATAAAAATAACTCTAGTATGATGCAATAATCCTACAAGACATAATAGGTAAAAAAAATGTATGTATCAAACTTGGTACTTTTTCATGACCTCATGCATCCACTGAATGTCTTAGTATGTGTCCACTAGAGAGAGAAACTTTTCCATTAATGTTCAGCAGCCCCAGAGATAAAACAGGAGATATAGACTGAAAGGGTTAGTGAGACTCGGAGATTCACAAAGAATATTTGAGACAGTAGAAATCCTTCAACTGAAGTAAATGAATACATTTTTTTGACATTTATGTCAGAACTTATTAAATAGGGAGGAAAATGGTAAAATATGGAATGTATTTGGGAACAGTAAAGATGAAACTTCTCTATGTTTAGGTGAAGAGCAAGCTGAAATTTAGGAGCAGTGACATTAAGATGAGAAGTAGAGTTCAGAAACTGAGGTCTGCGAGCTGGAGGTATGTTGACAACTGATGAAAAATGTGTGCATAGCTTGGTAGGTTGTTGAAGTCAAGTGATTTTTTAGGAAATGCAAAATAAAAAAACTCAGTCTGACCTAAGTAACATCATATCTTCAGAAAAAAATAAAACGGAAAAATATACAAAATGCTCCAAACATCTAAATGACAGACTGTATAGCTTTATTAATATGAGAAATTGAATAAAGTGATTAAACTATTTCATCAGAAAGATCGTTTTTCATGTCTGGAATTACTGACAGGCTTTAAATAAAGGAAAATGTATATGAATATTAATATGAAATTCATTTTTTTCATAAATAAGTGGAGGGTAAATGGAAAAATTATTACTAAATGTGTAATAGTCAATGGGAAATTTGGGGGGGGTAGCTTTTATTGCTAAGCAAATCTTCATGAATAAATGTTGCAGCTCAGTGGAGTTCCATATTATAAAAGGTACATATTCAAGTCATCTTTGCTCCCAGTTTTCATATAGTAAACTGAAGAAATATCTAAGGAGAAAAGATTGTACTTGGTCTTGGAGACTTGAGTTATATAGCCTTGTCTACATGTTAAATTGATCATACTGAATTCAAATCAAACCATATATGTAGGAAACACCTTTATTTTTCTCTTTGCCATCTTTTTAAACAAGTTCTATCAATTCAGCTATCCTGTCTTTAGATAGCATCTCCAACAGATCTCATAATTTTCTTACCACTTTGACTATAAAAATAATTTCATTTCCAGTTGTAAAAATGTCTGGCTTATTTTAATTTAAAATTTTGATGACACACCCCTTTCATTAGCCTAGGCATGATCTGTGTCAAATTCTAAAAACCAACAGTAAGCTAGATGAAAGGGAGGGTGTGATCCATTCTTTTGTCCCTTTTCTTCACCTCCTCTTCCTCTCCTGCCTCCATGTCTCCCCTGTAGGACTGTGGCAAGAGGTGGGTAGGAAAGACCAGGAAAGAGATACAGATGGTTTATACATTGCCAGTGGTTTCTATAGTTTTCTGTTAAGCCGCATTTTCTCTATGTAATAACCATGATAATGGACAATATCTGAAACATGGAATAACATTGAGGGATTTTGGAGCCTCCTCCTGGGGTCTTGCTACATCCGAGTGGTACATGCTGTGGTCTCTTCCCCGATCTCCTAATTTGGCATCTCTTCAGAACCTGATATCACCTACCTTCTACCTTGTGTACTTTCCTTAAAAGAAACTCATGTATCCTTGTGTCATGGAACTAGAGAAGGTAGTTGCTCTAACTTCTGATTTGTTTCTCTTCCTGCTATGGAAATTCTAAAGGAAAGTAATATTTATTAATATACCTGGAAAACCTCTATTCCCTTTTAATCGAATATTAGGTCATACATAGTGGTATAGAGGAGTTATTTTCATAAATTTTGCTCATCTACTTTCTAGACAAAAATTCAAAAGTAATTTATTCTCTTGTACATTTTGGATTTCCATCTTATTTGTTTTATCATAAGCTTAAATGAATGTACTTTCTGGTATATTATAATTCTTAATATTTAAAACAAAACAGTCACATTCTTTAAATGCATCCACTAGAATTTAATTACTCTATTAACTCTATAACAAACAAAATCAATTGAAAAATATGTGAGCAAATTCTTTTTAGGAGGTGAAACCTTGCTCCTTTAAACCTTTCAGCATAAATAGTGGTGGACTTCTCTATTTTGTTTCCTCATAAAGTCAGGTTTTCTCTGGAGCTCTCAATTTACCCACATGACAGGAAGAAAATGGGTCTAGAAAATTTCTTTTTGGGAAATGAGATGCTTTCCTTCTTATTTTTACCCTACTCCTCATAAGTAGCTCTGTTTGTATAGCCATTTATTGATTTAAGTGGGGTGGAAGACCATACATCCCTTTCTTGCAGGAAGAAGAGTTAAAGCACTGTGTATTTTTAGGAATTCTCTTGAGCACATTATTTAAATGTTTCCTGTCTTCCATTATATAGGGTATTAGGAGGCATGATATTCTGCTGGGCTTGCTCTATTTTGTTCAAAGAATAGTCTCTGGGAATATCAGAGGATGGGTATATTACACATATTGTTCCTAGTTTTGGAGTTTTAAGTGAAAATTAGAGACCGTCAAATTATTCACAAATTTCTCTACAGACTAATTTCCAGTGATATTTATATTAAGTCTATGACTGAGTTTACACATAGAGAGGAGTAGCTTACATAGCAAATAGTACAATCATAAGAGGGATATCAACATTTTTCATCGGTCTCCTAAAATTCCTGATGGGAATGGGAAAAAACTTACAATCTTTACAAAAATAATTTCCCTTGGTTTGTACTGAATACTTTTAATTGAAGTTGATATACTGATGGAATGATATACTTAATAGTTATTAAACTGGCCCAGAGGAAGGGGATTCTGGCCATCCATCCAGCCCGCCATTTCTGGCCCAGAGGTAGGGGCTTCCAGGCTGCCATCTGTTCCACTGCTCCCAGCCCAGAGGAGGTGAGCCATGTGGGCATCAATAGCACACCCTCCTCCAGGTTGAAATGAGAAGATACTTAAACAAGTCTCAAAACCAGACTTTCAGATCACCTATAGAAACCCCAAAGGGAAATGAGATGGAACACTCTGATACTCAACCACCTGGACTCTGTACACTGGCAAGAAAAGGGGATCTGGAAAAAATGAAATCAGAAATAATTTCTCATATAACAGCAGAGATTGTGCTCATAGGCAAGACATGATTAATAAATCTAGAGAGGAGCTGAGGGACATGATGGAATGCCAACATAGGAAACAAATGGAATCCATAAAACAGATGCAAATAGATTTCCAGGAGATGAAAAACTCCATTGAAAGTCTACACAGCAGAATGAGCCAATGTGAGGACAGAATTTCAGATATAAAAGATAAGATTGCAATTAGTGACCAGGAAAAGAAAAACTGCTTCAAAATTGTAAGGGATCACAAGAAATCAATCCAGTAGATGTTGGATGATGCAAAGAAGAATAACATATGACTGGTTGGAGTCAATGAACAAACAGGAGAGAGGGCAGATGACATAAAAAAAACGGTTCACAGAAGTAACGGCACAAAACTTTCCAAGCAGGGGAAAAGAACTTGACAAGCAGATAAGTGAGGCATATAGGACTCCAAATAGCCTCGATCAAAAAAAATCTACACATAGGCATATAATTGTTAAGACTCCAGAAACTCAACAGAAGAACAAAGTTCTACAAGCAGTTAGAGAAATGAAACAAATCACACACAAAGGGAAGCCCATCAGAATCACAGCAGACTTCTCAACACAAACCATCAGGACAAGAAGAGCTTGAAGTGATGTATTCTAAGCCCTAAAAGAAAACAGCCTCCAACCCAGACTGATGTAGCCTGCAAAACTATTTTTCAGAACTGATGGAGAAAAAAGACACTTTCATGACAAAGAGCACCTGAAGAACTTCATGAATACTTAACCAGCACTCCAAAAAATTTTAGACAATATCCTAGGAAGAGACAATGAGGCTCACAGCCCCAGGAAGCAAAGCAGAATGAAACTATCAGGCGTGACAAGAAATTAAATGTAAAGGGGGAGAATCCAACAAAAAGAAAAAGTCATGACAATGATAAGTCAATATGGATCAGTTATAACCATCAGTGTTAATGGTCTAAATTCACCAATCAGAAGAAATAGACTGGCAGAATGGGTCAAGAAGTAAAATCCAACAATATGCTGCATACACGAAACACACTTAATTCAAAATGAAACTCATAGAGTGAAAGATAAAGGGTGGAAAACAACACTCCATGCGACGGGAACCCCCCCAAAAGCAGGAGTTGCTATCCTCTTTGCAGATCAAGTAGATTTCAAACCAATACTGATTAAAAGAGACAAAGAAGGACTCTGCATCCTTGTAAAGGGAACAATCCAAGAGGAAGAGATGACAATCATAAATATCTATGCACCAAACACTAGTGCTCCCAACTATATAAAACAAATACTAACAGACATGAAAAGTCATATATGTACTAATACAATTGTAGTGGGGGACCTCAATACCCCACTGTCACAATTAGATAGATCAAGTAGACAAAAATAAGTAATGAAATACTAAAATTCAATCGAACTCTTGAACAAATGAACTTAACAGATGTTTACAAAGTGTTCCAACCCACAAAATCAGAATACACATTCTTCTCAGCTGCACACAGTTCGTTCTCCAAAATAGACCATATACTTGTGCAGAGTGCGATGAAATTGGAGATCAATAGCGAAAGAAACTGCAAAGATTTCATACACATGTGGAAATTCAACAACACACATCTGAATATCCAATGGGTCACAGAGGAAATTAAAAAAGAAATCAGAGAGTCTCTTCAATTAAATGACAATGACAATGCAACATATCAGAATCTATGGGACACAATGAAAGCAGTCTTACGAGGGAAATTCATAGCAGTGAATACTCATATTAGGAAAACAGAAAAAGCCCAATTAAACGACCTGATGCTGAATCTCAAGCTTGTAGAAAAAGAAGAGCAGGACAAACCCAAAGCTCATATATGGGAGGAAATAATAAATATCAGAGGAGAAATCAATGCAATAGAGACTAAGAGAATGATACAAAAAAATCAATGAAGCCAAGAGTTGGTTTTTCAAAAGAATCAACAAAATTGACAAACCCTTAGCCAACCTTATCAGAAAAAGGAAGGAAAAGGCCCAAATCCATGCAATTAGGAATGAAAAGGGTGAAATTACAACAGACACAGCAGAAATCCAGAGGATCATCAATACCTACTTCCATAACCTATACACCAATAAGATGGACAACACAGAAGAAATGGACAGATTCCTAGATACATATGAATTACCAAAGTTGAACGAAGAAGACCTAAAAATTCTAAACAACCCAGTATCAACCAATGAAACTGAAAATGTAATTAAAAACTTACTAATTAAGAAAAGCCCAGGTCCCAATGGCTTCACTGCTGAATTCTACAAGACATTTAGAGAGGAACTGCTGCCACTACTGTTTAATCTCTTCAGTGAAATTGAAAGGGAAGCAATACTCCCAAATTCATTCCTGGAAGCAAGCATCACCTTGATCCCCAAAGCAGGGAAAGACATAAGTGAAAAAGAAAACTATAAGCCAATCTCACTAATGATATTAGATGCAAAAATCCTTAAAAAGATACTGGCAAATAGAAAGCAGAAGATCATCAAGAAGATCATATACCCTGACCAAGTGGGATTCATCCCAAGGATACAGGGATGGTTCAACATACACAAATCAATTAATGGAATACACAATATCAGTAGAGCCAAGGACGAAAAACATATGATCATCTCAATAGATGCAGAAAAAGCATTCGACAAAATCCAACACACATTCATGAGAAAAACCCTACAAAAAATTGGAACAGGCGGTCTCTACCTCAATCTGATAAAAGCCATCTATGAAAAACCAACAGCCAATATCATACTAAATGGTCCAAAACTGAAATCCTTCACACTAAAATCAGGAACAAGACAAGGATGTCCACTATCACCACTCTTATTCAATATAGTTCTGGAAACATTAGCCACGGCAATTAGACAAGAGAAAGAAATAAAAGGAATAAAGATAGGAAATAAGAAGGCAAATTGTCATTATTTGCAGAAGACATGATACTCTATATAGAAGACCCCAAGAACTCCACCAAAAGTCTTCTAGACTTAATAACCAAATTCAGTCAAGGAGCTGGATACAAGGTCAACACAAAAAAATCAATAGCTTTCCTCTACACAAACAGCAGACTCCCTGAGAGCCAAATAGGGCAAACAATTCCTTTCACAATGGCATCCAAAAAACTGAAATATTTAGGAATTAACCTAACAATAGAAAACAAAGACCTCTTCTCTGAAAACTACAGTACTCTGAAAAGAGAGATTGAAGACAGTATCAGAAACTGGACAGACATCTCCTGCTCCTGGGTAGGAAGGGTCAATATAGTGAAAATAGCCATAGTTCCTAAACTGCTATATAGATTCAATGGAATTCCAATTGAGATCCCAGCAGCATACTTCATGGACCTTGAGAAAACAATGCAAAAATTCATGTGGCACAAGAAGGGACCCAGAATAGCAAAAGCAATTCTAGGTAACAGAGACATGGCAGGCGGTATCACAACCCCCAACTTGCAACTTTACTACAAAGCTCCTGTGATAAAAACAGCATGGTACTGGCAAAGAAACAGACCTGGGGACTAGTGGAATCGATTAGAAATGCAGGAACAACTCCAGACACACTCAGCCATCTCAGATTTGATAAAGGAGCCAAACACCCTTACTGGAAGAAAGATAGCCTCTTTAATAAATGGTGCTGGAAAAATTGGGTTTCAACTTGCCAAAGATTAAAACTAGACCTATATCTCTCACCATGGACTAAAGTAAAATCTAAGTGGGTTAAGATCTAAATATTAAAACAGAAATGCTGAACCGGCTAGAACAGAGGTTAGGTAGAACTCTTGAAGACAATGTGTAGGAAAAGATTTGATGAACTAAACCTCAGTTGCCCATGAACTAGTACAATCAACAAGTGGGATCTCTTCTTATCAAAAAGCTTCTGCACAGCAAGAGAAACTACCAGCAGTGTGAAGAGACAACACACAATGTGGGAAAAAATCTTCACCTGCTGTTCCTCAGACAAAAGCCTATTATCTTTTATCTATAAAGAACTTAAAAAGATCAGACCTCCCAAATTTAAAGACCCAATCCAAAAATGGGCATCTGAATTGCACAGACATTTCTCAGACAAAGAAGTAGAAATAGCAAATAAATACATGAAAAAATGTTCAACATCACTGTCATTCAAGAGATACAAATGAAAACCATGCTGAAATCCCACTTCACTCCAGAAAGAATGGCTGCTAGCATGAAATCAACCAATAACAAATGCTGGCAGGGCTGTGGGGAAAGAGGAACCCTTCTCACTGCTGGTGGGAGTGTAGACTGGTGCAACCTCTGTGGAAATCAGTATAGAGATACCTCAAAGAACTAGGACTGGAAGTCCCATTTGATCCTGCTATTCCCCTGCTGGGGATCTTCCCCAAAGAATTAAAAGAATCATACCACAATGATATATGTGCATTCATGTTTATAGCGCCACAATTTGTATTAGTAAAACTTTGAAACAGCCCAAATGCCCATTAACTGGAGCCTGGATAAAGAAGATGTGGTTTTTTCATAAAATGGAATAATACTCAGCCATAAAAAATGAGCAATTAGAGATATTCATAGCTAAATGGATGCACATTGAGGCAATACTCTTAAGTGAAATAAATAGGACACAGATGTGTAAATACTGAATAGTTTCTCTAGTGTGAGAAACTGAAAGTGTAAATAAGGACTAAAAGGTATAATAGAAAATGTGAAATAGGAAGAAAAGGGGCAAAGGGAAAAGGGGAAGTGGGAGGGGTATGGGAAAGGGAAGAAGGGAATGGAATTAATATGAGAAAATGGAAAATGGAAACAAAGTCTTTGTAAATAGGGAGGAGGGGGCGTTGAAGGGAGGGCAATGGAAAGGTGAAAAATAAGAATCAAGAGCGATTATGTAAAGGTGCAAATTTCCAATGATGAATGTCATTATATTGTGTACCTAAAATGTACCAATGTTTAGAATGAATAATTGATAATGTGAAATAGGAAGAAAAGGTCCAAAGGGGTAGGGGAAGTGGGAGGGCCAGGGGAAAAGAAATAAGGGAAAGGAAAAAGTATGAGAAATGGAAAAAATGCAAAGTCTTTGTAAATAGGGAAGGGTGGAGGGACTGAAGGATGGGCTGGGAATGGGAAAAAAATAAGAACCAAGATGTATCATATAAAGGTACAAGTTCCCAATGAGAAATGTAAAGTTATTGTATACCTAAAATATACCAATAAAATGTACCAATGAATAAAAAAAATAGTTATTAAAAACCTCATGATGGGCTGGTGATTTACCTCAGTGGTTCTGGTGCCTGCCTCGCAAGTGCAAGGTCCCGAGTTTGATCCCCAGTACCAAAACAACAACAAGAACAAGAACAACAACAACAACAAAAACCTCATGAATGCAGAATTTGTGCTTTTTCTTTACTATGGAATTTTCAGTGCAAAAGATTGCATATACTGGCATGCAATTCATGATGATGAAATATGATGTGTGATTTTCAAAATTCATGAGGATTTCAGTGTCCCTTTTATTTCTTATAGAACATTTATTTAATAAACACTGAAATAGCCCTTATTATGTGTCAGGGACTACTCTAAATGAGTTTAAAACTCATTTAATTTTCATGACAATGTTATGAGGTACTTAGTCTTTTTTATTTCTATTTTACCAGAGCAAACTGAAGCATGAGAAACGGAACTTTGCCCAAGGTCACACCACACACAGAAGTAGAGCTGGGATTGGGCAGAGGCAGTCTGACTCCAAAATGTGTGTTCTGATCACTATGCAAGGCAGCCATTGCTCTTACAGAGATTTAAATTAGATTAAAATAAGAGACATGCAGAAAACATCATTAAAACAAAAATTGGAAAATCTAAAGTCATAAAGTGAATGAAGGGAGAAATTATTATAGTGAAGAGTTAAGTACTAAATTTAGCTCTATGCATTTTAACAGCCAAATCATAAAGGAAAATAAGATGAATTAAGAAGCTCTTACAGGCTCAATGTCATAGGAAAATGAACTTAGAATGTGTTTGGATGAAGATACTATCTCTGACATTCAATAAGAAGAGGTTTATGTCAGAAGACCTTTTCATAAAAGATACATCCTATAAATTTTTTGGAGATCATATAGAAATTCTTTTTCTATGTCATAATAAAAATAAGCCAATGACAATAATGAAAATACTAAAATTTTTGATGGGAATTCTAAAAGAAAGTAATATTTATTACTATATCTGACAAACTTCTATTCCCCTTTCATTGAATATTAGACCATAATGATATAGATGAGTTATTTTCATACATTTTGCTCATCTACTTTCTAGACAAAAATTCAAAAATAATTTATTCCCTTGTACATTTTATATTTCCATATTATTTATTTTATCATGAGCTTAAAATTGCAATGAATGTATTTTCTGGTATATTATAATTCCTAATATTTAATGTAAAATACCAATTCTTTAAATGTGTCCAATAGAATTTAATTACTCTATTAACTTTACAACAAATAAAATAAATTTTAAAATATATGAGTAAACTCTTTTTAGGTGGTCAAAATCTTTATTTTCTGCTTCTGAATTCCATTCCATCATGCATATCGAATATTTCTTGCAACTCTTTTATTAATCAATTTTTCTTGTGTCTTTGCACCAACTACTTATTTATATGTGGTCTATATTTCATTTTTTCAATTTTTCTCTACTTTGGACCTCAAATGTGATGCTTAATCTTGATTGTCAACTTGATTGGTTTGAAAGATGCCTAGGAAATTAGTGAAGCATGCTTTTGAATGTGTCTGGGTGGGTGATGGTGTGTGACCTCGGGACTCATCTACCTCTATCCCCTTTCCTTTGGGCTCTTTCCCTGCTCTCGGCTTTTCAGATGCAATGAATAGAGCAGCTTTCTTGCACATTACCATTTCTGCCTTGGCGATAGCCTACCACGGACTGAAATTTCTGAAACCATAAGCCAGAAAAAACTTCTCCTATCTGGTTATAGTGCAAAATATTGTTAGTCTCAGCATTCTGCGAGGATGAGCCCAGTCTGTGCAAAATTAGAGAGATCTTGTTTTAAAACTTAAAAGTAGTAAATAAAGAAGGGCTGGGGTCCAACTCAATGTGAAGGTTTTGCATTCATTCCCCAGTAAAATAAATACATAAATAAATTTCTCCTTTACATTGTAGATTATTACAATTAAATTGTAAATTGTTAGATATTTGGTCCCCACAACAGGAGAGTTGGTCAGTATATCCAGTTTTAAGAAATTTGAACAAAGATAGAAAATAAAATAATATTGGCAATAAATCTCCTAATGGCATTTTAAAATTAGTTCAAATACTTTTGAATTAATATTACTTGTTGCTAGAAAGATACAGGATTCAATAGAAATCAATTGCAGAGCAAAAAACTAAATACAGTAATGATTATTATGAGTTTATTGTTAAGTTTTGCAAACTATTCTCATATGTAAATTCTGTCTTATAAATATATGATAAGAATGAAAAAAGTTTTCAGAATTCTGTCTGGGTGAAAATCAATGTTTTCAAAATTCAATATAAATTCTATATAATTCATAAAACTTTCCCTATAAGCCTGAATGAATGTTTGAAAAAATATTTGCTATTTTCCTTTCACTATGGCCTCTTTATTAAAAGGTGTAATGTTGATTTGTGAATATAAATGCAGAATTTTTATTGCTATATCCTCCTTGAAATCATGTCACTAAGATCCGAACATCAATCCATGAAAATTTTCTCGTCAAACTCCTTTTCCTATTTGAGAATGGTAAAATTGTATATAGGGTGTAGTTTGTAGCAATTCAATGTTTCTTAACAATACTCTCTTTGTTTTATTCTTAGGTCATACTCCCATCATAATCTTAGATTCCCTAATTACAATCAAGGGACAGAACAGATGAGCAAAATTATCATTGCTACCATTTCACTCTAAACTGTATCTTAATTGAGAGCACTATATGGGTGAACAACATTGTTCTTAGTTTTTCATTCGTTGTTTTATATTGTATTCCAGCCTGATGTCATATTACATTCCTAACAAAAAGTATTAAAACATGGTTTTATGGTTCCTTAATTAAAGGAGTTATTTGTAATATCAATATTTGAACCCCCCAGGCCCTGTTTTGAGTTGCATGTGTGTGTGTGACTTAAGTATTTTTATATCCCAAGGCATTTCAATACTGAGATTCAATATGGTTGGAAAAATAGATTCTCTTTGATAGTATGAGAAGGATAAGTGTGAATGGAGAGGTGAAGAGGAGAACCTACATGATGCTCCCATTACAGTTAGTTTCTCAGCTGGGTCAGATTTAGAGAAGACTGCATATTTCCCTTGAAGGTCTAGAAATTGACAGTATGAGACTATGAGCCATTTAGAAAGTTTTGTGTAGCCTTGAGGCCTATACTAAATCAAACCTTTAATATAGCAATTCAGCTTTGGAAAGCTCTGGGTTATTGAAGCTGAATTTCTCTGATGGGTGTTTATAAATATTTTGTTCATTTGTTGACCACCCTGTCTTTCACAATTGCTTTGAATTTAACCTCACTTACAGAGGAATCTTGACTTCCAAACTCAATTCATTCCCAAGGATTGGCTGTAACTCATATTGGTCAATTGTCTTCAGAGTCTCTCTCCTGCATAATTTTAGGCCACACTTTCTTCCAGGCAGGTCTCAGTGTTCTTAGAGAGACATAGGCTTAGGATTTCTCAACTAACCCCACAGAGGAAAGAATGTTGTAGTGAGACTATCTGTCAGTGGCTGGCATTCAGGTTGTAACTCAAGACTTTGGTCATAAGTTAAAACTAAAATTCCAGTCATAACCTAAGTTGCTCCTATATCAGGCTGTAAATCAAGGATCCAGTGTATTTGTTTTGTTTATCTTCCAACTTTATATATACAGCCTACAGAATCTACTTTTGTGCTTATATGAAGTCTTTTAGTCCATTTAATTCTTGGGAAACTCATTTATGCTGCATGTAGTTTATTTTGATGTTGCATTCCATTCTATAAGTACTGGACAAGCATCCATTTTACAGTTGATGGAAATTTCAGGATGTTTTGCACTTGGGACTTCTGTGAAAGAGGCTGCTAAAATTTTTCAGAATTTCTTTAGTCCTGTGATAGTAACTGTCATTACTAGCCAGTATATTCTGGTGCCTCTAATTCTTCCTAGTAGTAGAACTGGGACTAGGGGAATTCCTTAATGAGGAATTTCTTTAATTGTCGTTACTGGAATGAATGCTCATGAGAATGTTAAGTAGTATTTTGAGAACTAGTATTCATGAAGCTACTGCAATTACTACTAAAGAAAACAAATTTTGTTATACCAAAGCATATTTACCAATTAAAGTTGTTTTTTTCATAAAGTTCACATTTCAAAATATGAGAAAATTTCCAGCCATTTATTTACCTTATTTTAGAATTTAGATGTTTTGTTGGAAAGGCAGACCATTAGACAGAATCACTAGAAATGGAATTTTTGGAGGAAAGGCAGATGTATTGTGAGGCTTCTGACACAGGAACAGTGTTAATTTACACCTGGTGCCTAATGTATAGGAATGCCAAACTTCCCCTGCTAATGCCATGTTATTGAACATGCCAAGGGATTTTTTTATTGGGAAACTGGATCTCTGTGTTCTTTTTATTGTATTACTTTGATTGGTAGTGATGTTGAGCAGCATATCCAGCAGCGGGACAGAACTTGAAGTGATGAGAGGAAGGAAAGAGATAAGTAAACTTTTGTGTTGTTTTAATATTCATATTTTGATTTCTATGATTAAAATATGCAAAACTGTTTAGAAAAGCCCCGCCCCATCAACAACATCTCCTCTTCAACTCTTTTCTTATGTAACTATCCTTGTTTTTCCAAACCTCAGATTACTGGGGGGAATTTGAGGCAAGAGGCATGGTGAGAGATCTAGGAAGTAAAATTAAACAGGACTAGTTTTAAATTTCCTTTTCTCCTTCTTTGGCCTCCCTAAATTTAGATTATGAATTGGGTACATATATTATATGCTATCTCTATTCTAATTTGCTATAAAAATGGCAACACCTAAATTTTAAAATAGATCATGTACTATTGCCTTAGCAGGGATAAAACACAAAAGAACAATCATTGGACAATAAAAAATTTAGTGGCAAACAATTTTTCTGCATGAGTTACACATAGTAGACATTTCTAAAATGTTGAAAGAATAAATTAATGAATAAATAGTAAAGTCAATAAGTGAAGGATGTTAACGAATGTTTACTTGAAAGATATGAATGCCAACAGGAAAATGTTTCTTAATCAAGTTGTGAAATCTAAACTGATTTAAATTTTTATGCCCATTTTTTAATGAGCAAAAGAAGTTTGATTCACTAGAAAATCAATGAATGGAAAAAATGAATCTATAGAAGACATAATGAATTCTATATTATCCATTATTATGTATCAGTTTATATGCCAATGTGGCTTGTCAAAAGTAAATCCAAGAGTTAGGAGAGAAAGTGCAGTTGAACGTATAGTTATAGTCATCTCTTGGTATCCATGAGGGAATGGTTCCAGGATCCTCTGAAGATGCCAAAAATCTGTGGATATTTGATTCCCTTCTTTAAAAAATGCATTTGCATATGAACTATGCACATCCTCCCACATACTTAAAATCATCTCTAGATTACTTACAATACATAAGGTAATGCAAATGGTATATAAATAACTGCCATTATGTATTATGTAAAAATAATTACAAGAAAAATCTCTATATATTCACTACAGACATAGTATAAAATTTTTTTTTTTTTGGTACCAGGGATCAAACTCAGGACCTTGCACATGCTAGGCAGGTGGCAGAACCACTGAGCTAAATCCCTGGCCCTTGAAAATAGTTTTGATTCATAGTTATTTGAATCTACATATACAGAACCCATAAAGAAGACTGACTATGCTGTTACTTATTTAAAATTAAAAATTCCATGACAAAAGAAAAATCACTCACAATATTATTATAGAAAAATCCACTGATCAATGTGCATGATTTCTGAGATTTTCTAATATTACTACAAATAAATTATTAACCATTACATTTGTAATAATAAATGCAAAGACAAAATATTAAGACCCTAACATAGCAGTAGTAAATTAGTGTAATTTACACAGAAATTCTTTCACACAAATAACAAACATTTGCTTTTCATGAAGGACAGAGAAGTATGGAAATAGAGGAGAAATTCAAGAAAGATGAGACAAAGAACAGAAACCCACACAGGTTACCTTAAGTGATTGGAAATGTTTATATGATAGATTCAGAATTTCAAAATGAAAGTTAACTCTCCTAGCAGCCCCATGGAGTATTAGCACACAATTTTAAGCAAAGTATATAGTCATGCATTTTGAAAACTGAAATGTTTATGCAAAGCAGCTCAGGGAACTACTTCAGTTGAGGGCACTGTTCTCCACCCTAATTCTCCAACATTAGGAAGACTAAAATCATTTTCAGTTTTAACTGCAACACCATATGCCCTTGCAAAAGTGATTAATTCCTCCATTTCCTTTGGAATTATAATGTATCTAAATTTAACAATTCTATTTACTTATGGCTCATGTAGGCTTTCATGGCTTAATAAATCATGCATATTGGCTTCTCTTTGCATATATCCAAATTTGTTCATCATACTATTTGAGTCCTACTTCGTATGTTCTATACTCTAACTTAGGAAGAGAACATCCAAATAGGTGAAGGAGTCACTAAATATGGTAGATGTCTGATAGAACTTTGATGTCATAAAAATTCAGGATCCATTTATGGAGACTCATCACTAACACTTATTCATTACTATATGTTTTGAAATTTGTCCTAAAAGCAAAAATTTCAACAACAAAATTTTGTCTTGAGTGAAAATCTCATCCTTAGCCCAATCATCTTGATGGAGTTCTGAGATCAAATATATGTGAGCAAACTCTTTAAATTGTTTGCAGATAGAAGAGATATAATGAAATTTCTCAGAAAGAATTTGACATACTTTGTATGCTGTGTTTCGGTTAATGGTGAAATTAGATGAAATATTTTCATTTTTTTCAATTTTTATTTTTATTAGTATATGTTTGCAATATACAATGATTACATTCATCATGGGGAATTGGTACATGTTCATAACACATCTTATTTCTTTTTTCATCAGCTTCTCTCTTCCGTACATCTCTTGGTCACCTTCCCTTTTACAAAATGTCTAACTCTTCTAAAAACTCAGCAAAAATACAAATGCTACAACTCCAAAATAGCTGTTCTAATTTAAAGAGTATTCAATATATTACAGTAATAGTTATTATTTCTTATTTTGTCTATATATTGCAATTGTATTGAATAACACCTGAATTAATTATAGATAGCTTTAGTAACATGGGTATTTAAATAGTTTTTACATGTCTTGTTTATCCTTGGTAAAATCATTTGAATTACATTAAAATAACAAATCAAGCAAAAGACCAGGCATTGAAAGTGTATCCTCTATAAGACCTGAAATGACTTATAGAAAATGACTTATAGGTAGAAAATCTTATTGTAGAACAACTTAATTTACAAATGAAAGAATTGGTGATTTTCATATTTGACAATAGTAGTTACTTTTTAATTAAACCTAAGGAAGTTTATCTTGAACGTCAAGATTCAGTCATCAATACCATATCATTACCGTGTGTCTAGATCTTTAGATTCTTCCTTTCTCAGTAAACAAAAAGATGGTTTCAGAGAAGGAGAAATGTAGGCTCTTCTGTGGGCTTTACATTGTGTTGTAATGTGCCCCAATGTGCCAAAATATTTTCTTATTTCAGGTTAAGTATTAAATAGAGTGACATTTTTATACCCCTTTGTTAAGTGGCATACACTTTGATACACTGTTTGAAATAATAGGTGAGCAATTTGAATTGTGTCTGACACAGTAGCTTTTGCAGAATTTTCCACATTTTACTCTTGTCTTCCACTATTAGACTTTTAGTCATTGTAAATCTAAAGCTGTAGCCATTTCAGAGAAACTTTGATGGATTCCTTTTTATTTCCAGTATAGAATCAGTTTTTTTTCCAAAAAACAAATACATAATTCAGGTTTTTGTTTTGTTTTGTTTTTTGAGACAGGGTCTCACTATGTAGTTTAGGCTGGCCTTGAACTCACTCTGTAGTCCAGGCTAGCCTCAAAGTCATGGTGATCCTCCTGCCTCAGCCTTCCAAGTGCTGGGATTATAGTTGTGAGCCACCTGGTCATAATTCAGTTTTGAGAATAATTTCAGAATGACAGTATTAAATGTAGGACGAGGCAAGAAAATCCAATTCTTTTTTTGTTTTGTTTTTTGGTACCAGGGATCAAACTTGGGACCTTGCGCTTGCCAGGCAAGTGCCAGAACCACTGAGCTAAATCCCCAGCCCTCCAATTCATTTTTATGAATGGGAAACAAATGCAATACAAAACTCATTAGCTCATTTGTAGTCCATGTGCTACATCATTTTGATATACTTCTTGATGCTTTCATATGGTATTCTCTCAACATCTAAGCTCCTAGAGGTTAGGGACCATATTTTATATTTCTTAACATTCCTCACTGGCTGGTGGAGAGCTGTGAACATAGTTATTTGAATAAAGGATTGTTTGCTAAGTAATTACGGGATTGTCCTTGAGAGAGCTCCTGCAGGAGGTGGGTTATTCAACAAATAGTAATTAAGCAGGTGAACTCAAACATGCCTTTAATTTAGCTTTAACTCTTTCCCTTCCAATTAATTTTTATGCTGATAATGTTCCCTAGGATTATCTAAAACAAGTCTTCAAGTTCCTCAAACTGTATATTGTAAGAAAATAGCTACTACTCTATATTTTTCTCGTGGAGGAGACAAATTGAATTCAGAAATAACCATGGATCTTAAAGTTGAAGAAATTTCATATTTCACACTGTCATGACTGCTGACACTCTGAGTTTCTGTAGGCATTAGAGACGTGTCAGACTTGAAGACATTTGTGGATTTTGCACATTGCATTGAGTATCTTGAATAAGTCTTTTAAGATACTACTCAGATAATGTCATAAAATGATAAAGACAGAGGTTTTTGACATGTACATATGATGCCTCAAAGCATCTTAGGTTGGTCAACCCCATTATCCATGATGTCAATAGTAACTAGAAAAAGCATGAGATCCACATAGGCAATACATGGTATTGTACACCTTAAAGCAGAAAGGGTACTATGAGCAACTTACTACAAACCAGCAATTTCTGAACATGTTTTATTGACCTGGATAATATTTTATAAACATTTGAATTTGTTGTCAACACTTAAGAGTTAGGAAATTTTACTTTTGTTTAATTTTGTAAATGTTAATGTGTGCTACTTTTTAGAATGTCTGGAAACTCAGTTTAGATGGGTAAAATTGTCTGGATTCACTGGCTCCTTTTGGTAAAGTGCACACTGATATTTTAAAGAATAATTACATATATTAGTCTCCCACAACTCTCACTGGACTTCACTACTATTTATGTAATTTTTCAACACCTTTGATTTTTACTTTTGTCCTGTGTCAAACCCGTAAAGATCTGCATTCATGGAAATTATTAGAATTACTCTAATATACCCACTGAATTATGTTCTAAGGTAGAACAAAATGTTAGAGATCTGTGCTTTTCAGTAGTTAACACTATACATATGTGACTATTTAATTTAAATTCATTAAAGTTAAATTAATATGAAAAATTCTAGGTTCTCACTACCTTCATTTCATATGCAGATAGAGAACATCGTTGTCATTACAGAAAGGTATTTTGGACACATTGTTAAAATCCTTAGAAATGACAATGGCCAAAGGAAAGCACAAAGGCCATGGGCTTCAAATAGAAAATCTATACCACAAACAAGTAAACAACTAATATGCATTAATTCAAATACAAGAAAAGAAAGGTTCAAAAAACTCATCTAAATGTCCTTAAATTTATTTATGAATTGTGACATCAAATAAATGATGTCCCCAGGAATGTAAAGATTTGCATACAGAATGGAAAAACATCACTGACAACCTTTTAGATTCCTTCAATAGAAAAATTATGAAAACAATAGATGAGAGAATGTGTACCAATCATTGCTGGATATAATTATATAATGAGTATGGATCTGAAATCTGATAGTTTGGGAACATTTCAGAAAACAGTTGCATAATGAGTCAGCTCGTAATAAGCCTGTATAAAGACAAAATACCTATGAATTAGCTCTCTATATATGAAGAATACATTAAAGATTTTTAAGATATTATTTTCCCCAATAATGATTTACCCACGTGACCTTCAAGGTCTTTTGTTTTGTTTTGTTTTGTTTTGTTTTGGTATACCAGGATTGAACTCTGGACATTGAGCATGCAAGGCAAACGATGGAACCACTGAGCTAAATCCCCAGGCCAATCTTCAAGGTCTTTTAAAGTTCAAAAACATTAGACATTTTACTATTCAAAGCACAATATCATTGAATATAATATTTAGAACAATTGTGTGATGTATTGCTAGAGTTCTTTAGAGTTACAGAAATCTGTTAAAATATGTATAATGATGGTAAATTAAAGGATTACAGAATCAAATGTCTGTTGGATAGTCTACAATGACTGTCTCATGCTGGAGAGCTGGCATGCCCATTGGCTGTTTGGACCAACAAGCTGGAAAATGCGGAAGAGGGATCAAAGATGCCTCACTGGAAAATCACTAGTTTGAGTCCACATTGAAATGCTGAAGAGAATAGTACTTCTCTCCATAGGTTGGCCAAGCAGCCTGAGGCCCCTTGGCTCTGTTCCAGTTCCTGCCCATGGCACGGTGAGGTCCTGGGAGAGGCTTGGAGCCCTGCCTTCATCCAGTGCTCTGCTTAGCATTGCAGGCACCAGCGAGGCCCAATTCCATGCCCCCCACCCACCGCCTTCTGGCTCTTCTGCTACCTGGTCCCACACTACAGAGGCACAGGGGATTATACTTCACATAGTTAAATGTGATAGATTAATAACTACCACAAATTGTCATTTTCCAAGCTGTGCTAATTGTAACATTTGGCTTAACATATTGTGATTGATCTAATCAGTTTTCCTTCCTGGTATAAGGAAAATAAAATAGCCTCAGAGTCATTAGAGCCTCAAAATCTAAACACAAGCCATATCTGGAAGACACCTCTGAAAAGCAATCACTCCACAAGGGTTTTAAACACAAGCAACAAAGATACCTGCATTAAGCAATTTTGAAGTATCAACCCAGGAAATAAACCAAGGACAGTACCAAAAACAAAAATGAGAAGACATTTAATCAAGGCACAAATGCAGGCTTCCACACCACAAAAAGGAAATTCTGGGGGAAATGAGATGGAAAAGTCAGATACTCAACTACCTGGACACCCTGAACTGATAGCATAGGAAGTAACAAAGCAGATACATGAGGCTCTAGAAAAATTCAAAGCAGAAATAATCTCCCAGATAAATACAGAGATGGTGAGCAGAGTGAAAGACATGATTAGAGGCTCTAGAGCAGAAACAGACAAGAAAATAGATGAGACCAGAAACATGCTGAAAACCATGAATGCCCAGCATAAGAAAGAAATGGAAACCATGATCGCCCAACATAAGAAAGAAATAGAATCCATGAAACAGACTCAAACAGGTATTCAGGAGATTAAAAACTCCATTGAAAGAATACAGAGCAGACTAAGAGAATCTGAAGACAGAATATCAGATATAGAAGACAGGATTGCAGTTAAAGCCCATGAAAACAGAAATTTCCTAAAGATAGTAAGGGACCATGAGAAATCAATCCAACAGCTGCTAGATAATGCAAAGAAGAATAACATAAGACTGATAGGAGTCCACGAAAAATCAGGAGAAAGTACAATTGACATTAAAAAAACTGTTAACAGAAATAATAGTAGAAAACTTCCCAGACAGAAGTGGAGAATTGGACACACAGATAAGTGAGGCATATAGAACTCCACCCAGGCACTATAAAAAAAAATCTACACCTAGACATATAATAGTAAAGATCCCAGGAACCCAGCAGAAGAACAAAATTCTGCAGGCAGTTAGAAAAAAGAAACAAATCACCTACAAAGGAAAACCCATCAGAATCATGGCAGATTTTGCAACACAAACCCTCAAATCAAGGAGAGCTTGGAGTGAAGTATTTCAAGCCCTAAAAGAAAATAACTTCCAACCTAGACTGTTGTATCCAGAAAAATTATCTTTCAGAATCGATGGGGAAATTAGATACTTTCATGACAAAGAACACCTGAGAAATTTCGTGAACACCAAACCAACACTCCAAAACAATTTTAAGCAATATCCTAGAAAAAGACAATGAAGGTCACAGCTCCATGAGGGCCAACAGAGAGAAGACACCACATGAGGTAAGGCACTAAAGGGAAAGGCGGAAAAATAAGAAAAGAGCCAACAACAATAAAACATCATGGCAAGAATGAGTCAATATCTCTCTTACAACTATGAATGTTAATGGCCTTGATTCATCAATCAAAAGAAACAGACTGACAGAATGGATTTAGAAGCAAAACCCAGCAATATGCTGTATACAAGAAACACACCTAACTGAAAAGAAAATTCATAGATTGAAAGTAAAAAGATGGAAAATTGTTTTCCATGTAACAGGATCCCAGAAAAAAGCAGGGGTAGCAATCTTATTTGCTGACAAAGTATATTTCAAACCAAAACTAATTAAGAGAGACAAAGATGGTCACTACATCATTATGAAGGGAACAATCCAAGAGGAAGAGATGACAATCCTAAATATTTATGCACCAAATGCGAATGCCCCAAACTATACAAAATGAATATTAATGGACATGAAAAACCAAATAAGAACACAATTGTAGTGGGGGATATCAACACCCCTCTATCACAAATAGACAGATCATCTAGGAAAAACATTAACAGTGAAATTCTAGAACTGAACCAAGCTATTGAACAAATGGACTTAATAGATGTTTACAGAGTGTTCCACTCCACAAAATCAGAATATATATTCTTTTCAGCCGCACACGGGTCATTCTCCAAAATAGATCACACACTAGCTCATAGGGCAAATCTAAGTAAATATAAAATAATTCAAGTTATCCCCTGTATTTTATCAGACCATAGTGCAATAAAAATGAAGATCAATAACATAAGAAAGTGCAAAACACCCACAAACACTTAGAAATTGAATAACACTCTCCTGAACAACCAATGGGTTACAGAGGAAATTGAAGAAGAAATTAGACAGTTTCTACAAGTAAATGATAATGCCAGTACAACATACAGGAAACTGTGGGACACAATGAAAGCAGTGCTGCATGGGAAATTCATAGCAGTGAATGCCCATATTAGGACAACAGAGAGAACTCAGTTAAATAGACTAATGCACAACCTCAAGCTCCTAGAAAAATAAGAGCATAACAAACCCAAAGCTCATACAAGAAAAGAAATTATAAAGATCTGAGCAGAAATCAATGCAATGGAGACTAAGAGAACAATACAAAAAATCAATGAATTGAAGAGCTGTTTTTTGAAAGAAGAAATAAAATTGATAAACCTTTAGCCAACCTTATCAAAAAAAGGAAAGAAAAGGCTCAAATCCATGGAATTAAGAATGAAAAAGGTGAAGCCACAACAGATCCAGCAGAAATTCAGAGGATCATAAATACCTACTTTGAGAACCTGTACTGTAATAAAATGGAAAACACAAAAGAAATGGACAGATTCCTAGATACATACAAATTGCCAAAGTTAAGTGAAGAAGATATAGAAATTCTAAACACCCCAATTACAATGAGTGAAATCGACAATGTAATAAAAATTTTACCAACAAAGGAAAGCCCAGGTACTGATGGGTTCGCTGCTGAATTCTACAAGACATTTAAAGAAGAACTATTGCCATTACTCTTTAAACTCATCAAGGAAATTGAAAGGGAAGCAAGGCTTCCAAATTTTTTCCTGGAAGCAAGTGTTACTTTGATTCCAAAACCAGGGAAAGACCCAAGCCAAAAAGAGTACCACAGACCAATCTCCCTAATGAACATAGATGTAAAAATCCTCAACAAGATACTGGCAAACAGAATACAGAGTGTCATCAAGAAGATCATACACACACAAAAAAAAAAAAAAGAAAAAAAAGATCATACACCCTGACCAAGTTGGATTTATCCCAGGGATGCAAGGATGGTTCAACATCCATAAATCAATAAATGTAATACACTATATTAACAGAGTCAAGGACAAAAACCATATGATCATCTCAATAGATGCAGAAAAGGCATTTGACAAAATTCAGCACCCATTCATGATAAAAACCCTACAGAAAATTGGAATAGAAGGTCTTTATCTCAACCTGATTAAGGCTATCTATGAAAAACCAACAGCCAACATCATACTAAATGGTCAAAAACTGAAAACTTTCACACTAAAATCAGGAACAAGACAAGGATGCCCACTATCACCACTCCTGTTCAATATTATTCTGGAAACATTAGCCATAACAATTAGACAAGAGAAAGAAATAAAAGGAATAAAGATAGGAAAGGAGGAAGTTAAACTGTCATTATTTGCTGATGATATGATACTTTACATAGAAGACTCAAAAAACTAGGTCAAAAGCCTTCTAGATCTAATTGACAGATTCAGTAGAGTAGCTGGATATAAGATCAACACTCAAAAAACAATAGCCTTCTTATATGCAAATAGCAGAACCATTGATAGAGAAATTCGGGAAATAATTCCTTTTACAATAGCATTCAAAAAATGAAATATCTAGGAATCAACCTAACAAAGGAAGCAAAAGATCTCTACACTGAAAACTACAGCATTCTGAAGAAGGAGATAGAATAGGATATAAGAAAATGGAAAGATATCCCTTGTTCCTGGGTAGGAAGAATCAATATAGTGAAAATGGCCATATTTCCAAAACTACTATATAGATTTAATGCAATAGCAATTGAAATTCCAAGAATATACTTCACAGAAATAGAGAAAACAATTCAAAAATTCATTTGGAAGCAGAAGAAACCTAGAATAGCAAAAGCAATTCTGGGCAACAGAGACATGTCTAGGGGTATCACAAGCCCCACCTTGAAACTATACTACAAAGCTACTGTGATAAAAACAGCATGGTACTGGAAAAGAAAGAGACCTGAAGATCAGTGGAATAGATTAGAAGATGCAGAAACAACTCCAGACATACTCAGCCACCTCATCTTTGACAAAGGAGCCAATGGCCCTCATTGGAGAAAAGATAGTCTGTTCAATAAATGTTGTTGGAAAAACTGAATTTCAACCTGCCAAAGATTAAAACTAAATGCAAACCTATCACCGTGCACTAAACTAAAATCGAAGTGCATTAATGAGCTAAATATCAAGATAGAAACAGTAAACTTGCTGGAAGATAACTTAGGAAGAACTCTCAATGACATTGGCATAGGAAAAGACTTTATGAACAAAACTTCAGTAGCACGGGAGCTAACACAAAGAATCAACAACTGGGATCTCATCTTATTAAAAAGCTTCTGCACTGCAACAGAAGCTACCAACAGAGCTCAGAGACAACCTACAATATGGGAAGAAATTTTAGCAACTGTATCTCAGACAAAGGTCTACTATCTAGAATATATAAAGAATTGAAAAAAATCAGACCCCCCAAATTCAAAGACCCAATTCAAAAATGGGCATCCAAAATGAACAGACATTTCTCAGACAAAGAAGTAAAAACAGCAAATAAATATATGAAAAAATGTTCAACATCACTGGTCATTTGAGAGATGCAGATGAAAATAACACTGAGATTCCACTTCAACCCAGAAAGAATGGCTGCTATCAAAAAATCAATCAATAACAAATTCTGGCTGGGTGTGGAGAGAAAGGAACCCTTCTTCACTGTTCATGGGAGTGCAGATTGGTGCAACCACTGTGGAAATCCGTATGGAGATTCCTCAAAGAACTAGGGCTGGATGTCCCACTTGACTCAGCTATTCCCCTACTGGGTATTTTCCCAAAAATCTTAAAAGAATCATACCACAGCGATATATGTACATCTATGTTTATAGCAGCACAGTTTGTAATAGCTAAGGTTTGGAAACAGCCCCGTGGGAAATGGTAGAATTCAGCTATCTAGTTGTAAGAATAGATCACAAGAAGTTTGTTAACTAAGAAAATTAAGTCATTTCTGGGAAATTCCACAAGTCTGTTTGTTCAAAGAATGCCAGAAAACTTTGAGACCTTGTAAAAGTCTCACAGGAGAAAAACAGGTTTTCCTAGTTTTCTTATTTACCATTTTCCGGGGTCAGAGGACCGCAACTCAATGACTCTAGGGGTGGTAAGAGAGATAGGACTCACTATGCGCATCTATGATGTTTATGGTGGGCCGGTGGGCTTGACTTTTGGCTAAAGTCGTCCTTCTCTCTTGGTACTATCTGATAAGAAGAGGGCTGCGGTGTGCTCTTTGATGTATGGGATTGGTGAACGGAAACAGGGGACTTGTGAATTCCCCTGTAGCGTTTATGAGTCACTTAAAGTCACTAGTTATCATCAGAGGTTAAAATCAGAAAGACAATATCCAGAATAACTAAGCTGCTTTCCTACATGTATAAAAGCCTTGCTTCTTCCCTTTGTGATGGTCGAATAGTGCAGAGGAATTAAACTGCTGCTCGTCCCCCAAGCTGTCTTCTTTTCTTTCTTTAAGTCGGTGCTTTCCGGGGTTCCAGGTCTCCCTCAAAAGACAACTTTATTAAAAATAAAAATCAACACAGCCCAAGTGCCCATCAACTGGAAACTGGATAAAGAAGATGTGGTCTTTTTATAAAATGGAGTACTATTCAGCCATAAAGAACGAGAAACTAGAGTCATTTACAGCTAAATGGATGCATATTGAGGCCATACTCTTACGTTAAATAAATAGGACACACATGTGCAAATACCGAATAGTTTCTCTAGTGTGAGAAACTGAAAGTGTAAATAAGGATAAAATGATTAAAAAGAATAATTGATAATATGAAATAGGAAAAGGTCCAAAGGTGGAGGGGTGGCGGGAGGGGAAGGGGAAAGGGAAGAAAGGAAAGGAAAAATTATGAGAAAGAAAAAATAGTGGAAACAAAGTCTATGTAAATAGGGAAGGGTGGTGGGGGTGAAGGGTGCATAGGTAATGGGGGAAAAAATAAGAACTAAGATACATCATGTTCAGGTACAAATACTCAATGATAAATGTAAATGTATTGTATACCTAAAATGTACCAATTACTATATAAATAAAATTATAAAAGAAATGCTGAAGAGGCTAGAATCACAGCTGATAGCAATGTCAAAATATACTGCTCAAGCTCTGTGGAGCTTTTTAAGTGCAGGCCAAACTTCTCCGTGCCCTTTCATTCCATTCAGGCTGAAACCCTATGCCATTGTTGCCCCCCACAATCAGGGAAGGTCTTCTCCCCTCACTTTGCTGGCCTGTGTGACAGTCATCCCTAGAAACGTGCAGTACTAATATGTGAGGTGGCTCTTAATCCAGTCATATTAACAATCACAATTAGTGGAAATATTTATAGCTGAGTAAATGACTTAATTTAAAATACTACATTTAAGTAGTTGGTAACTTTCAATATAAAAGTAGATTATTTTAGTATATGTGCTGCCGAAGTGAGCACAAAACTAGATTAGATATTAAAGTATGTCATGTTTTATATTTTTATCAATGAACGAATTCATAGAGGAAAAGCTTATCAAAATATTAGGTGACAAAATTTGGGAGGAAAAGATAATATGCAATGTTGGAATTAAAATTTGGACAGATTTGGTAACTCAGAACTAACAAGATATGATTTAAGAGAATTTTAAAAGGATGATGCTTAATGATGAATTTTCAAAAGGACATGAACTTCTATTCTTTGAGAAGTTATGACTTTCAGATTCAAACTAACTTGACAGTGAGAACTCTGGCTTGAATCAAAAAAGGTGATTAACAGTGATACCTGTAGAGTCAGCCTGAAGTACTAGCTGTGTTTTTATATCTTTTCCTTGAAATGCTCTATCCCCTTGTCTCCAGGAAACAGTACTCCCCTGGGATTTGTCCTTCCCTGCAGACCACTCCTCAGTATACTTTAATCTTCATCCTCCTCCTATCTACCTCTTAACACTGGAACACAGTTTCTATATGTCCTGTATCCACTTACTTCAATGAGTGATTACTGATGGATTGCATTGATTTCTTTATATTTGCGACCTTTTCCAATTTTAAATCTCAAACCTATACCTGTCTCTGAACTCTACAGTATTGTATCCAGCAGTCCACTTGGATAACCATTCTCCACTTGAATTTCCATTGGAAACCTCAAAATTTACCAGAATGAATTCCCAATTTTCTCTTCCAGACTTGTATCGTTTTCAGTTTTTCTGTCTCTGTTACTAGTACTTCCATTGTTCCAATAGTTCAGGATAAAGAACTTGAAGTCATCTTTTTTATTTTTATTTTAAATTTTAGTTTATTAGTACATGTATGTAGTCCTATTGTTTACATTTTTTGTGGGAATTTGATTCACATAGGTAACATATCTTAATTCCTTTTGTATCTCTTCCCTTTTTTGCATCCTGTTATATTACTGAATTTGATTATCAGTTGTAAGAGTTTTTTGTTGGATTTTTGAGGGTTTCTATGTAGAGGATCATGTCATCTGCAAATAATGATAATTTCACTTTTTCCTTAAGTGTACATATCTCTTTTATTTCTTTTTCTTGCCTACTTGCTCTTTCCAGAGTTTCGAGTACTATGTTGAATAGGAGGGGTGATAGAGGACATCTTTTCCTTGTTGCTGATTTAAAGGAAAAACTTTCAGTTTTTCTCCACTTAATATGATGACTCTTCACTTAATTTGTCATAAATGGCTTTTATAAAATTGAGATAAGGTCCTTCATTACCTATTTTCTTCAGTCTTTTTTTATCATGAAGGGATGTTGAATTTTATCATGGGTGTTTTCTCTGTCTGTTGAGATGATCATTTAATTTTTATCCTTGCTTGTATTTATGTGATGAATTACATTTATTGATTTGTGGATGTTAAATCATCTTTGCATTCCTGAGAGGAAGCCTATTTGGTCATGACTTATGATCTTTTTGGTGATTCATTGTTCTCTGTTTGCCAGTTGAGCATTTTTGGATCTATATTCATTAAGGGGATTGCTCTATAGTACTTTTTTTGGTTGAATTCTTGTCTGCTTTTGGAATCACGGTAATGGCACCTTCCAGGAATGACTTTTGGAGTATTCTTTCTCTTTCAATTTCATTAAAAAGCTTGAAGAGTATTGCTGCTAGTACTTCCCTGAAGATTTTGTAGAATTCAGCAATGAATCTATCCAGACCTGGCCTGTTCCTGGTTAGTAGGTTAATTATTATCGCTTCAATTTTATTGACTGCTATTGAGTTATTCAAGGTTTTAAAAATCTTATTTCAGTTTTGATAATTCATATGTATGTAGGAATCTACTCGTTTTTTCTGAATTCTACAGTATGTTGGCAGTTTTCTGAAGTAGTTATTAATAATTATTTTTTTTAAAAATTTCAGCAGTGTGTGTGGTGATTTCACCTTTCTCATTTCTAATTAAATTGATTTGCATGTTTTCTCTCCTTTTATGGTTAGATTATCTAAGAGCGACAATTTTGTTTACCTTTTCAAGGAGCCAATCTTAGATTCATTAATTATTTGTAATTTTTTTGTTTTAATTTCATTGATTTCTGCTCTGATATTTAAAATTTTTCTTCCCTGTACTACTGTACTAGCTCTGGGTTTGATTGTTCTTGTTGGTTTTTTTTTTTGATTGTTCTTGTTTTTTTGCTAGGATGTTGAGGTGCATCATCAGGTTATTTATTTGGGCTCATTGTTTTTTGTGATGTCGCCATTCACAGTGATAAACTTCCCTCTTAGGACTGCTTTTATTGTGTTCCATAAGTTCTCATATATTGTACTAGCATTATCATGTAGGTCTAGACACTGCCTCATTTCTTCCTTGGTTTCTTCTGTACCGTATTTTTTATTTAATATTGTATTATTTAGTTCTTATGTATTTGCATAATTTCTGAATTTTATTTTGCAGTTGATTTCTATCTTCATTGTTTATGGTATAATTTCAATTATTTTTCATTTACTTTAAGCTGATTTATTAGCTACCATGTTATGTCTTCATAGAAAGTTCTTTGTGCTGGGGTAAAGGATATGTATTCTATTTTTGGTTAGAGCGCTTAGTACATAAATATTACCTCCATTTGTTCAAAGGTTTTATTCAATTCTTCATTGCTTTTTGTCTAGTAGATCTATCTATTTATTATAGTGGAGAATTGAAGTCCTGAACTATCATTGTGTTTCTGTCTATTTGATCCCTTATGTCTAGTAATGCATGTTGGTCACCACTCTTTGATGAATATATATTAATAATTGTTACATCTTCCTGTTGGATTGTTTCATTAAATGATATGTAATGACCTTCTTTGCCACTTTGGATTGGTTTTGGCTTGAAGTCCACTTTGTCTAAATATAAGATAGCTAAATCTGGATTTGGGGTTCCTGTTGCATGGAATATTATTTTTCATCCTTTTATTTTTAGTCCATGAGATACTGTTTGGATTAAATGTGTTTCTTCTATATAGCATACTGATGGATATTGTTTATGCATTCTTCCAGTTGATGTCTTTTGATTGTCATTTACATTGAGATTTATCACTGATAGGTATTGCCTTATTTTCCTGTTGTTGATGCCCTATCTTTCTTTTCTACTTAAATGCTCATCATACCTGGTTTATTCATTCTATTCACCTTCATATCATTGTTTGCTTCATTACCTTTTTTTAGGATATCCTTAAGAATTTTTTGGAGTACTGGTATCAAGGTCATAAATTTCTTTTTGTGCTCTGTATCAAGGAAGTATTTTATTTCTCCATCAATGTTGCAAGGTAGTTCAGCAAATTGTGTCAGCCTGGGTGGGGAACTGTTTTCTTTCATGGCTTGAAACATTGCACTCCAAACTCTTCTGAGCTTTAAGGTTTGTGTTGAGAAGTTTGCTGTAATTCTAACAGGTTTTTCTTTGTAAGTGATTTATTGCTTTTCTCTATCCACTTTTAAGATTTGGATTTCTTGTATTTTGGCTATGATGTGTTGTGGAGAGGTTCCTTTTTGATCATTTTGGGATTTCATATGCTTCATTTATCTGTATGTTAAATTATTTTACCTTGTTTGGAAAGTTTAAGCTATTATTTTAATAAATAGGGTTTTTTTGCAATTTGTACCTTCTGATTTTTTACTAATTCTAATTAATCTTAGCTTATTTTTCTTTTTATCATCTAGGAACTGTTTGATCCATTTTTCATGATTTCTTGTCATTTTTAAGATGTCTGTCAATAACTGGTCAAGCACGCTGTTTTCTCATTCTGAGACTCTGTTCTCAAATTGGTCACTTCTGCTTCCCAAACTTTCAAAGGAAATTTTAAATTTCTGAATTTCTATTTGGAGCCATTTTTATGGACTGTAATCCTTTTCTATGCTGGTCATGCATGTTTGCATTGTTTGTTTAGCTCATCTTTTTTATTAGTCTTTTTTAGATTCACTGATGTTTTTGTTTAATTAGCCCAATATCATGTTACTTTATCTTCTATGATCTTGCCAATTGCCTTATTAAACTATTTAGTTATCTCTCTTGATAGCATTTCAGATAATTCAGGTGTGACACTGTGGTTTCTTTCCATATGATACCCCATGGATCAGCTTTGGGAGAGTTGCTTATTTTGGGAGGAATTTTGTTGACTTATCTTCTCATGTTTCTATTTTTTTTTTACATTCAGGATTTTTATTTAATTTTCTAGCAGGCAATTTACATACCTTTTTCACCTTTTCCTTTAAGTCAGTGTGAAAATTTCTTAATAAACTATTTAAAGAGAAACTTGCTTTGGTCAAGAATGCAATGAAATTGCAAAAAAACAAACTAAATGACTGCTGCTTTAAAACAAACAAAAACACTTTCACCGATTATATTCAAATAAAAACACAATATTTGCATGGTTGTGTTACAGTGGTTCCTGGGCTGGCTTTCCTCACCATCATGTGAATGGCAAGGTCTTGCTCAAAGATCATTATTCGGAGGTCCTGGATGGAAGACTAAGGTCTTGAAATCCCAAATTTTCATTACTCTATCAATGCCAGAAGTGCAAAATTTGCAGAAATCTTGCTTGTCCACCTTATAAATAGACACTTGGGTGATGTTGTCCTGGTGCAGTGTCTTCAAGGCTGTGTTGCAGTCCTCAGTCGTGGCCCTCTTGTCCATGTTGTGGAAATGTCCCATTGCAGAACTGCTCTGCTGGATGCTCTGTTTTGGAATGTCAAGCTTGGAGACAAAGGCCAAGTAGCTGCAGTCATTGTAGCTAAAGACCATTGGACAATAGGCATGCCCAAAAGCCACAACACTCTTCTCAGAGACAAACGACACACTCAGGTGGGGCAGGAAGTCAGTTTTCAGAGTGGAGACCTGCACACTTTTTGAGTCATCAGCAACAGACACAGTGCTGTCATGGCTGACCCAGGCCAGGCAGCTCCCATTGGCAGAGAAGATGACACCATGGACCCAACCACCAGTGCCACTGCCACTGAACTCTAACATTAGCTGGCCAAAAGGTATCTTGCTGCCCCAGGGTCTACTGCCTGGCTTTTCATCCACTTTTTAAATGTAGGAACAAAACACTCTGCATTTGAAGTCAAATGATCCTGGTGCCAGCAAAACATTGGTGGGATGCCAATCCAAGCTAAGGACCATACAGTGAATCGCCTCTTTAATGTGTTTGTTTACCCTCCAGTCATTTTCAGACTCAAAGTAATAAATGGAAATGAGTTGTGCTCCAATTCCCACAGCAAATTTATTCTCTAGAGGGGACCACTTCACCAAAGTGATTGTGTGGTTAATCCTCAGGATCACCAAGGTGGCTTCCAGACATCATCTTTCTGACTCTTGACATAGGTGTGGCAGTCAGCTCCGAAAATGACAGACAATGTGGTCACTCTTGAGAGCCTAGTCCATACCTGTGATGTGTCCCTTGTGCTCCTTGAGTTCATGAGCTTTCATCCACAGGTGATTGGCTCTACTAAAAACTGATGCAAGGACATAATCTTAGTGTTTTCAAAGGAGAGAAAGCTGGGGTTGGGACAGTCTGGAGGGGCTTGCAGTAGAAAATTCGAAGACTTTGGTCAGTCTACAGAAATAGGCTCTGGCAGGTGCTAGTGGAGGACTGAGGCTGGAATGGTTTTTATGTTTGAGAGAGAGAGAGAGAGAGAGAGAGAGAGAGAGAGAGAGAGAGAGAGAAAGAGAATATGTGTATGTGTGTTTGTGTGTGTATGTGTTGAGGCCAGTGTGTTTATTTTAGTGGAATGTTTTGTTTCTAATATGAAGACCTCTTTAGTTGATGTTTGCTTTTCAGTAATGTACCCTGAAAATGATAACTATTGGCCTTTGCCTGAGTCCCAATATCCCACATCCATTTACTTGAGATGGGAGGTTTTATCATGGTTAGCCCAATACAGAACTTCCTAGTGTGGACCATAGTATTGTTAATGATCCCTAGGTAATTTAATTATTGCCATCACAAAGAAAATAGCAACAGCTGTGACATCTTGGCTATAGTAATAAAATAAGCATCAACTGAACTGAATAATGACAAGGCCTAAGGACCAAGAAAATATCATCCCTATACATAGACAAGAGATCTATAATTATGGTATGATCATTTAGATAAACCAAATATCGATCAACTATTGACCTACAGTCAATGTCTAGTAAGTGCAACAACTGTAGCTCTACTAACAATAGTATAGTGTTCAACAGCAATAGCATAAATTAACTGTTTACCTAGAGATTCTTAATACTTAGAAGTTATATTAGTAAAGGTGGAGGGGTGAGGAACCAGAGAATGAAAAAAAAACAAAAAAATAAAAAAACACAGAATTTGAAAAATTAATAGAGAAGGAGGAAAGAGAAGTACAAATGGGTTTTCTAATAAGGAGTAAAAGGAAGTTAAGTGATAGAGAACAGTCACTGGAAAGAGCAAGGAAAAGATAAACAGCAATAAACAGGAGATAAAAGAAAGAAGGAAGAAAAAGTCAGAAGGGAAAAAGACAAGGGGAAACAAAAAAAAATCTAAAGGAAAAGAAAAAATAAAGCAGGAGAAAAACCTGTTACCGTGAAAAAATCCAAAGAAGGACAGGTTAAAAAAATAACACAAAATAGGAAAATCAAAAAGACATTGAGTCAAAGAAAAATTGCTGTGTTGTTGAATGAGTGGTTTTTTTTTCCCCTCACAATCTAGAGTCTTGGGATGTAGACAGACATGATTTTCTATGCCTAGCTTTTGGGCCAATGGGTCTTTGAGGTGTCCTCCTTGCACTAGAGACCCCTCTGTTCATTCCCCCGAGACTGTGGTTATTGTTTGACCCAAGGTGTGTGCTTGCTCCTGTTGGTAGATGGGAGTGTGATCAGCCCTCTTTTCTCTGCTGGATGTAGCTCACAAGGTAGGGGTTCAGGTTGGGTGTTGGACTGAATGTCAAAACTCATGGGGTCTGGTTGCTTCCGTGTCTCCTGGGTGTTGTCCTTGTCTAAGATCACATTAGTCTTTACTTCTGCTGCTCTGTGCTGTCTTCCCTCAGAGGCAGGGCACTGCTCCTCTGTTGTGGGTCTGCTTTCTCCCATGGAGGGCCACCACTCCTGGTCTGCTCTCTCCCATAGTGGGTGGCAGCTCTTCCAGCTTGGATCTCCTCTTTCACGTGGTGAAGGGCTCCCCTCCAGTTCTCTGGAGTCACCCTTCATTACTTACTTTTACTTACACCCTAAATCTAATTAGCTTGAAAATTATGTCCAAATATTCTCATAATTCCTAGGATTTCAACTCCCCCAATACTGCTGTACTGATCTACTTTATCTTCATCTCTCACTTGAATGCCACTTTACCATCATTTCTCACTTGAGTATTTCAGTAGCTCTTAACTCTCTTCGTATTTTAATCCGTGTAATTTTCAAGGCACTTTGATTTTATAGTCAATAATCTATTTTATATTTAAATAAATGTCACTTCTCAGCTCACAATACCTCTCATCTAGAATATACTCTTACTCATTTACAACAGTCTACAAGTTGATCTACACATTATATTTCTGACCTAAAGTCATCTCTACCATACAATGTCCCATTTTAAGACTATTCCCAACAGGATTTTACCTCAGAGGATTAATCTATAATGCTTTTGTCTAAGATATTTTTGTAGCTCAATCCTTAATATCCTTCAACTTTTTATTCAAGTATACTTTCTCAACAAGACTGTACCATTTACTCTATTTAAAATGTTAGTTCTCTCTGATCCCAAGCTGACTCCCATATTTAATCTTTCTTCATGATGTATATTACTCTGAATTGCAGATATATCTTATCTATTTTTTGGTATCCATCTTTTCCTCATAAAATACAAACTACACAATTGTAAGGATTTCTGTCTCTTTTGTTCACTGTTCTGTTAGGCTAACACTGGCATATAAATGTATAATAATTATTTCTGAAAAATTTCATGAATAGGGAGACAAATTCAGAAATGAATGAAGGAAGGTACTGAAAAAATGTAGGGTATTGTATATCAAAATTAAATGATCATTGCTGGTGAATATAAGAAAGGAAAACTTTCCATTTTATAAAAATGGAGTCCAGATGAAGATATATAAAAACCTCCTTTTTTCTGTTCCAACACAAACTTTTCATTTTGCATTCATGCCTTTGAAGAGGACACTTAAAAAACATTTTATCAAAAAGATTCTGATGGTGTGAGAAACTGAAAGTGTAAATAAGGACTAAATGTATAATAGGTAATGTGAAATAGGAAGAAAAGGGGCAAAGGGGAAGGAAGTGGGAGGGCTAGGGGAAAGGATAGAAGGGAATGGGATTAATACGAGAAAATGGAAAAATAGATTCTGAAGAGAATGTTAAAAAGTTTAAAAGAATAATTTAGAGAACATATTTACAATAAAATAGCAAATTGAAAGAGTTAGACTAAATTAATGTTTTGAGATGTCAAATGAAAAGAATAAATTAAACTTATTGAGACTGAGAAAGAAGAACTAGTAGTTATGAGAGAAAATGACTGATTCAGGTTTCATGTTTGAAACACCATTTTCAATACTCTGTACAATTAAAATTCAAAATTGTTTGGTCTATAATAGTCAGTAGAAAGTTTTCTTTACCAGAGAAAAAAGACCAAGTAGAAGCCAGATGGTTAACTATCTAGAAAATTATGCTGAATAGTAATAAGGATTTTAGATTCCATTTGAATTCTAATATCCTATAATATTTTTCTGTTAATAAGCATATATCAATGTTCAAATGAGGGGATATGAATATATATTCATATACAAGCATCACTTCATTTTTATAGGTATTTATTGAGCCCTAGAGACCACCACATTTATACAAAGCTATCTTAGAGCATCACCTGTTGCCTGGATCTGGAAGTCAGATACTGCCACTGTTTTCTCCTATTATTCCCCCCCCATAGGGACACATATTTCCATTATTAAAGATCTTGAGATGATAAGTTTAAAGCTAGGCCTTCAAGATTAAGATCTGACAATGCTCATAGGCGTTTATACCAAACACAATGTTTAATGTAAATTCCCCTTTTCTCCAGCATAAGTTTATTTCTCCCCCCAAATCCAGAAATTTAGTTGTACTTTAGAACAAATACTTTTACTTTACCAGTTAGTTCTTAACTTTTCCACATCCAGGAAGTTTCCTGGAAATAACAAGCCTAGGTGCATTTTATGGGGATAGGGTTTACATGTTGAAAGATGGGATAATCTTTTACTTAAAAAAATGAATGAGAGAAAAGATCAATGAGCTGGCAAGAAAAGTAAAATCAAAGTTCTCTGATGCCCCATAGAGTAATTTTTATATCCATTATCTTTACAAAGGCTGTGAGAATATTGTGAGAATTTTCAGTCATATTCCAAAAAAGATCTCTTGTGATTAACAACCATGTCATCAACTTTTGGAAGCTGTTCAAAGTGTCACCTCGTTTATTGGATTTAAACATTCAAATGTATGTTGGTGTTTAAAGGAAAAACAATTTAAAAATGACTCTGTACAATTGTTTTCCAAACATTAAAGCACATGAGAATTCGCCAAGGGACAAAACACAGGTGCTGATTCCTACTCCTGACCTCATACTCGAACTCATTCCCAGGATAAGCCACAGAGATATGCTTATTTAGTGAGCACACACCCTCATCTCCTTTTGTCTCGAAAGTATGGGTGGTCTGTGGGCTACACTTTGTCTAAAGTGTATAGGTCTATACACTGTCTAACAGTCTATAGACCTTTAGGTGAACTTGTGTTTTTAAATGAAAGGTAACTACTTGTATGCCTGATTCATTGATTTAGTTACATAAAGAGCATAAGTCCATTTATGTTTAAAACTAGGCATTTATTTTTATTTATCTCCTATTCATAAGGATCTATTCTAACAAATTCTTTCATATCTTCCAAAATGTATAATAGAAACAACCCTCCGAGCAGAAGCATGCTCTTCCTGTATCCATATTTTTGAGGAGAGAGCACCCTCATGTGGTAACATGAAGCTAAATATATTCTGAAATTTTTTTATTCTGAAAAAATATTTTCTTTATTCTGAAATTTTTTCAGCATATACCTGAAAACAGTTCCTTGTAATTTGAACCACAAACCCATTGCATTAATTTGCTTTCAAAGAATTTTTATAGCAATTATTTTAGGCCTAAAGAAGAAGATATTAGAGTACAAAATCTATTAACATTCATGCTGTGGATTTTCAGATTCGAACTGTGGCTGTCTCAAACTTTTGTTAGTCATACTAAATGACTAAACCACAAGAAGCTGCTATGGAAATGGACCATGGAAATACTCTGCTCCAAAACCCTAAATGTCAAAAATTTCTAAGATTTAGAGAAAATTTTGAATAACCACTAAGGAATTTAAGACAAAAACAACAAAAGATAACTTTATTGCCTTATTTCAAATTTTATTGACAGGTAATATTAGTGGATATTAATCAGGTATGATGTGATGTCTTAATAGTGCTTAGAGTGTGTCATAATCAAATGAGAGCAATTCAGATTTTTCTTTCCCTAATCATTTCTTTGTGTTTGAAGCTGTTCTCTTTTATATCTTCGTGAAATGTAGAATTATGAACTATAGTCACCCCACAGTATGGGGGAGCACTAGACCTCCCATCCATGTTTTGGTAGCCATTATCCATCCTCCCCCTAACCAAGCTAATTTCCTCCTGAACTTGAGCCTATCCTTTAATGAGGAATATTCCTGAAGATGACACTATCTCACTCACTTTGCTCTTGTGTTTTGGGAATGGCAGATTTTCCAGTAAAATTTTAAAAAGCAATAAATTTTGCCAAAAGAATATTTGTAATCCTATTTTACAAGAGGATTTTGCAGTCAAGTTCATTCTATGGATTAAAATGTGTTCTATATAGCATAAGGGGATAATTTTGAATGTTTCAATGAAAATAATAATCACTTAAAGTAAAAAGTTAGAAATTTTGTCATAATTGGCCATAATTTGTACTTACAGTCTCCTCCTCTTAACGTATAACTCTATACACCCAGGCTGCCCTGAAGTTAATCACATGTAATATTGACCTCTCAAAATTTATAGTTCTCTTATGAAAATACTATATTCAAAAAATTTTAAAAACGTTTAATGTTTTCTATTATTTCCCTGTTTGACAAATGTGACACAATTCAATATTTTTCTTTTCTTTTTTTATTTTACAATATGAATTTAATGTTTATTAAGACCACTGTAATATAAGCAAGAAGCACATGCTTATTATAAATACTATAATAAAAATCAAAAGAAAAATAAGTATGTCACCTGCCATAATCTCTGTTTCCAACACTTCCCAGGAATAATTTATTTTACTATTTTGTGTGTTTGAATACAGTATTTTATACATATGAAAAGTATCATTTTAAATGATTATACTGTATTGAGAAAAGCTATATGAATACATATATACATATATATGCCTTTTGTGCATTTGTGATTATATGACTTTGTGGAGATATATACCTTCATATTTTAATATAATAATTTAATTTAATAATATAATAATTTAATTTAATAATATAATTTTCTCTGTAATCAAATGTTTAATACTCTAGCCTAGTAAATATATATTAATATTTATTTAGCTATTCCTTTGAATTTCTAATGTTTTTATATCTTTTATAGAACTACAAGGAATATCCGTGTACAAAAACTTTATGTGTACAGTAAAACCTTGGCTTTGCAAACATAATCTGTTGAGGAAACATGCTTGTAAACTAAAGCACTTGTACTCAAAGCAAATTTCCCCATGAGAAATCATGGAAACTCAGATGTTTTGTTCCACAACCCAATAATATTTATACAAAATGATTACAATATTGTAATACAATATAGAACAAAAAAGAAAATACAAAATATAAAAGAAAAATATAAAAATTAACTTGTACTTACCTTTTAAAATCTTTGTGGCTGGAGTGAGGGAGATGAGAGAGAGGAAGGTTATTTTGGGGTTTTTGTTGTTTTTTATTTTAGTGTAATAAAAGTAGGTATTAATAAAGAAAATACAAAAACACTTCTATGAAAAATAAAATTTCATAACAAAATAATCAGAAAATAACAATGGGTATCATGATCTTAAAAGAATATAATTTCAATTACTAATCTGTTATTTTGTAGCACAACTTTCACTATCACTAATGGAATCACTGCTATCTATTGGCTCAGTACAGTCTTTTCTTCTTGTGCTAATTTAACAAGAAACCTATCCAATGATACCTACTTTGTCTCCTTTTGAAGATTTCACAGAAATGTGATATTCTATTGTTAAACAGATTCAGCACTTGCATCGCTACACCCTTATTTAGGTGATGCTTTTCTACAAAAGTTTGCACTGTTTCCTGCATTTTACACATTTCTATAATCTCATTTGAAGTGGAGGGTTCTTCTGCCTTTTTGTACTCCTCTGTAGATCTATGGCAATCTCCATAATCTGTTGAGAGAGAATCACTCACAATCCTGGGGGGAGACATTTGTTCTGCTATGGTCATGTGACATTTGTTTTCACATACTATTTATATTATAAGACATCTTATTTATCAAGTTAAAATTTATTAAAAAATATTTGCTCATCTTGTGGAACAATCACAGAATAAGGAAATCTGAGATTTTATTCTATAATTATTTTTAGATCACACACCTGAATAATTTTTAAATTGCCTATATATGTTGAAAATGAAATCTAGAAAAAGTTTAGGTTTCTGCATGATATCTCTTTTCTACCCTTCTAATGCAATAGTACTACAATTGACTAAATCATCACTTCTCTTTGGCCCTCAGTTTCAGTTCTACTAAAAATAATAAACAAGATTGATAGTGGTAGTAGTTATTGTTATAATACTAGCAGTGCTAATATTACTAAAGGATAGCATGGAACCCTTGGCATTATACAACAGAGAAAAATCTTAAGAATAGTATGGATCTGGAATACCAAATGTAGTGAAAGAGAGTAACTTAACTTACTACATGAAATTGAAATAAATTTTAAGTTAGAGAATCCAGAAACAGTTATTTGATTAAAAAGTTGTAAAAATAACTTTTTAATAGTAGAAAGATCTTTAGTAGGATTTTTGAAGGGAAAGCAGATTTGTGGAGAAAAATTAAAAAATAATTGGTATTAGATATAAACATGTTTGTAACATTTAAGGTGATAATAATCAGATATAGCCATAAAGTGGGTTGCTTCCCATCCAATTTCTCTTTCCTCCGAGATAAAGACTTAAATGTTCTGTACCACAAAAAAGAATGTATTGTACTAGAGTGACAATGTCTTTGTGTGTGAATTTATGTTTAAACTTCAAGTTTCTGAGTCACTGTGCATGTACCTAAAGAACAGCATTTATACTTGTAGCTTAATCACTGGAATTTCTATGGCTCACATTTTTTGCTTTCCGTTTGTGACTTATGTTAACTGTAAGGAAACAGCACAGTCACACTCACAGCATTCTGATAACATTTTATCCAGAAGGATATGTACACACACATTTATTTCTGCTCATTTTCTCTTCCCAAGTATAAATAGAATATCTAAGAGCAAATATATTTTCTGTATTTATGGAAAATTTGAGGAACCTAAATGTGTTTGTAGGTTATGAAACTTTACTGTGTTCTATGTGGGCTTTTTTTTGGTAGGGATCTAGTTCTTCCTTTATGCTACAAATAACTGAAGACAGAGGACACTTAATTGGCTTTCCCCATAATATCTTTCTTCTATCACTTCTGATTCAGTGGTATTGTGACTTGACAAAGTCATCATTTCTGTTTGATCCACAGTTTCATCATCATGAAAGAAGGGAATTAAACACACACCCTCAAAAGTCTTTTTCTTCTCTGAAATACAAGTTAGAGAAAATATTTAAGTTTGAAATATATGAAAATGCCATTTTCCAGTTGATATTGTTGCATATTCACATTTCATATGATTTGACTTGGCAATAGGATACATTGTAGAATTGAAGATGTCATATTTGTTTTTGTTTCAACATGTATCTTATTATTAGACATTTTCAAAATTATTCTCTCTTTTGTGTCTTCAGCAACCTAGGATTCTGAACTCTGTTACAGCAGGGACTCTTTTTTATATTTTATGCCGCAGTGCCTAGAACAGTGCCTGGAAAACACTAGATAGAGTGTTGTGAATGAATAGTGTTGTGACTTAGAATGATCACTTTCTACAAAATTGTAATTATTAATAATGATGATAATCAGACATGTTAAAATACTAGAGTAGATAATACCAAAGGTGAAGTTTCTGACAGCTCTGTTAATGGGAAGGTGACAAGTTAATCTCAGCTAACATAATCAAAGGTGTGGCGTATCAGAAAAAGATGAAAAGCTGTGTCAGATTAGAGCAGGGTTTACACATAGTTTTATAATAGTTCTTTATCATTATGGGCATTTTATTATTACAAATATTTGTTCATATTAGAAAATATAAAAATAAAGACATGCAAAAGAAAATTCATTTATAGTGTGATCAAACAGAGAAAATAATAAAATTGAGCCCATACATAAGAGCTTTCAGGATATGATCATTTCCACATGTGAATAATCATTGAAAACATTTTTATATTTATTATGAATGTTTTTACAAATATATAAAGTGTAGAAAGCAATGAAATAACCTACATATACCTATCATCCAAATTCAGCATTTATTTAGATTTTCCATTTGTTTCATTGATTTTTTTTCTCCCCTTTGTTGTCATATTTTAAAACTAATCCAAGAATTGAGTGATGTAATTTTGATACATAATTTGTATGTATTTCCAAAATTAATTTGGGCATTTTATACAACCCTGATACCTACAAAACTATTAAATAAAACCTTAATATGACTTTATATTCAGTACATGCTCTAATTGATCAATTATCTCAACGATTTTGTTAGCTAATTTCTTTGAGTCACAATCAAATAAGATCAACACATTAAATTTGGTTGTTAGATCTCCTGACTTTCTATCCTGTCTATTACAGCTACTCCCCTTTTCATGCAGCAACTGACCATTTCAGAGAAGGCGTTGCTTCTGCTATAGAATATCTGATATTCTGGATCTGCCTGTGTATGTGCTTGGTGCCAGCTAAGTGTTTATTCTCGCTTTTTATCCCATTATTCTCCAGAAATGGGAGTTAGAAGTGGAGGCTTGATGAGGTTCAGTTTAACTCACTAAGGCTGATTCCTTTATTATGAGGCTCTGCACCAACTTTGCCGCTAATACTTCATGATTGCTTGAAATATTCTATGGAGTTGCTAAACATGAATTCATAATTTTACAATTGCTCCCTCATGTATTCATTGATTTAAAAATTCCCCTCTTCAAGGTGGAGTTACTAGTTACTTTGAAATATAGTTGTCAAGGGAAATGTGGGTTAAATATTTAATGATTTATTTATGTTTGCCACTTTTTAGAATCAGGAGCTGGTACCTTAGATATTTCAAGTTCTTATTTCCATTATCCCACAATCTTAAAAATTAGACCCTGAGGTTTGCTTTTGTTTGATTGTTTTTGTTTTTAGAGTCAAGGTCTCCCTATGTATTTTAGGCTGACTTGAACTTATTATATAGTCCTGGGTGGTCTCGAATTTGCGAAAATCCTCCCACTTCAGCTTCCCAAGTGCTGGGATTACAGGCATAAACCACCACACCCAGCTAATCTTACAAATTAGTTGTTAAATAATATCAATTGCATTCATATTATTAATACTATTTTTGGATAACTGGAACAGTGGTCAAAGTGTAAGATGCTTTTCATTGCTCCATATCTGCATAGGGCTGTGTTCCTCTAACATACAATCAAAATACTATGATCTAAAGCCACTGGAAATATTTTCTTTTTCTAATGTATGATCAAATTCATTTACTTCTATTCTTAAATGTGGGTACTTTTTTTCTTTTTATGTACATTTATTTTGGGGAATGAAAAATATTTGTGTTTCAAATGTTAAACTTTACAGCAAGTTATTTTCAGGTAAGTCTCACTGGCATTCCTTTTTAATGTACCTTCTGTCCTGTTTCCCAAGAACAATGATCATATTCAGGTTGTTTTATTCTTCCACTATATTAAAATATACACATATTTTTGTATTATTTGTCCTTTTTATAATGAAATGACCACACAATTCACATGGTTCCACAGTTTACTTTTTTCCCTTCCTTTAACTATATATCCTACCTATCACTGCATTTTCCAGTGGATAGCAGTGTTTTCTACCCCATTACTGTAGGCACTGCAATGTCTGAGACATTTGTGGAGGGTCACAAATTGGGTGGGGGAGCTGTTATTAGCATCTAATGGATACAGGTCAGAAATGATACAGAACATCCTACAGTGAATAGAAAACACTCTACTACCAAGAATTATCTGATTCAAATGTTAATAGTTCCATTCACAATTTTCTGCTTCTTTACATGCCTAGGAATATTTAAATCATATTCTAGATAATGTGAACAGTATGCTGCAGTGAACCTGGAATATCTTCTCTCTCTTTAATGTTTTCTTCTGGCAGATAATTGCTTCCATGCTCTATTGATTCTGCAAATGTTAAGGCTATTAGCTTCTTTATATAAGTTTTGGCCTAAGTTTTATAACATAACCTTTTTGCCCAGGTCACCATCCTTACTTTTGAATCTTGTATATATTGATTTTGAAAATTATTCTCTCTCTCTCTCTCTCTCCTTAATTTCTTCCAGAGTATTGGTGTTATTGGCGAGTAAACTCAGAAGTTTTGCACTGACCTACATTTTCAGTCACTTTTTCTGTTTCTTCCTTCCTCCTGCCTTCCTTCCCTTCTTCCTTCCTTTTCTCTTTTCCTTTCTCTCTTCCTTCCTTGGCAGGTTCTTACTAGGTTTCCCAGGCAGGACTCCAACTTTCAATCCTCCTGCCTTAGCCTTCCAACACGCTGAAAGGACAGATGCGTGCCTTTTGTTTTAGATAGAGTATTCTACAAAGCTGAACATACTATATTTAAAAGGTTCTTCAAATCTTTCCTATGTGCTCTGATTTCTCCTGTTGTTTTTTTCTATAACTAAGAAGATATGTTAAAAATTCTGTATGCCTGTAAAATTTTCTCTCAGTTTTAAATATTTAAATAAATTTTAATATATTTTGAAATTTGGTTATTAGTTGAATTTCAACTTGAAATTGTTATTTCTTTCTATTAATCCCCCTAAAATTATAAAACATGGCACCATTCTTGTCAGAAGACTACTTTATTCTTATATTAATATTCAGCTTTCTATTGCTTGGTGTTTATATGAACTGCCATTTTGTATTCCTTTACAGTGGACTCCAAAATTCACGGGGGTTACACTCCTAGAGCACATGCTAATTTTGAAAAACCGCAAATTTCAGATATGGTCAGAAAAGTGGATTGAAATTTCTATTTTTATAGTTTAAACAGTAAATATGCTATGTTTCTCACAGTTATATAATTTAATTTAATGAAATACAGTATTAATGATGCCTTAGAAGGTCCAGGGAATTTTGCCAGCATCTGAGGGGTCTTAGGGCTTTAAGAAGAACAAAACTGAGAATGCTCCCATAGCTACATGAGGTACAGCAACCTGTTATGATGTGGGAATGTAGTGCATTTGCCAGAGATGGGTTACAGGGCAGCAGCCAATCAGTAGCAAGGAGAACTGAATAACGCTCTCAGATTGGCTACTTGTACAGCTCCTGCCAAAAATTAATTGCTGAGGGTATTTGCAGTTTCTGCGAAATTGCAAGGGTTTCCGTGAACAATTATTAGTTAGGTTCTAAGGGAAAATCCATGAATGACTGAGGCAGCCAACCCTGAACAATGACTTTGAGTGGGTATACTGTACTCCAATTTCACTCTTTCTTCTACCACTTCTCAAAAAATATTAAACCTTACAGGGTCGGGGATTTAGCTCAGTGGTTCTGGCGCCTGCCTCCCAAGCGCAAGGTCCCGAGTTCCATCCCCGGTACCAAAAAAAAAAAAAACCTTACAACAATTTCAGTCCCTTTTTCTACTTCTGTTATATTACTATTGAAATATATTTAGTACTATATGTGTTATAAGTTTCACAAGACTATTCCTTCATAAACAATAATTATAATTATTAACTCAGATAAATTGTATACCTCAATGTGTTTCTCTGTGACATTTTCATACATACATACACTGTGCTTTGTTTCAATTGATTCTCCTTAATACCCCCTTTTTACCTCTATTCTTTCTCCTTTCCCTTTCTTCTAAGTCCCTCTTCTACTTTCAAGTTTTCATTCTTTTTCTTTTATAGTTTTCACATTACAGAAAATCTGTGATACATGTCTTTCTCAGCCATGAATATTTTACATAATATGCTGATCTTCAGCTCCATCTACTTTCATAGGAATGACATGATTTCATTCTTCTTTATGGTAGATAATTATTTCATTATGTACATACAACATATTTTCTTTATTCATCTGTTAGGAGATACGTAGACAGTTTCCATACATTCACAATTTTTAATATTGCCATAATAAATATCGGTAGACAAATATTTCTTTGGTATCCAAACTTCAACTCCTGTGGTCATATACATTGCAGTAGTATAGCGGGATCATCTTTTTATTTTACACTTTAGGGAAACTTCCTACTGTTTTTCCATAGTGGCAAAACAGCCAGTATTAATAAGATGAGATCCCAATTGTTGATTCTTTGTGCTAGTTCACATGCGACTGAGTTCATAAAATCTTTTCCTACACCAATGTCTTCAAGAGTTCTACTTAACCTCTCTTCCACCCAGTTTAATGTAGAAATCACCAACAAAGTGAAGAGACAACCCACGATGTCAGTAAAAAATTTTACCAGGTGTTCCTAGACAAAGGTCTACTATCTTGAATATATAAAGAACTTTAACAAATCAGACCCCCCCCCAAATTTAAAGATCCAAACCAAAAACAGGCATCTGAAATGACCAGACATTTCTCAGACAAAGAAGTAAAAGCCACAAATAAACATATGAAAAAATGTTCAACATCACTGGTCATTTGACAGATCCAAATGAAAACAATGCTGAGATTCCACCTCACCCTAGAAAGAATGGCTGCTCTCAAGAAATCAACCAATAACAAACGCTGGTGGGGTTGTGGGGAAAACAGAATCCTTCTTCACTGTTGATTGGAGTGTAGACTGGTGCAACCACTGTGGAAAACAGTATGGAGATATCTCAAAGAACTAGGATTAGAGGTCCCATTTGACCCAGCTATTCCCCTACTGGATATCTTCCTAAAAGAATTAAAGTAGTCATACCACAGTGATATATGTACACCCATGTTAATAGCAGCACAGTTTGTCATAGCTAAAACTTGGAAACAACCCAATTGCTTATCAACTGGAGACTGGATAAAAAATTTTTTGTTGTTGTTTAATAAAATGGAGTACTACTCATCCATAAAGAGCTAAAAAGTAGAGACATTTATAAGTAAATGGTGTACATTGAGGCCATACTCTTAAATGAAATAAATAGTACACACATGTAAATACCAAATAGTTTCTCTGTTGTGAGAAATTGAAAGTGTAAATAATGGTCAAAATGTATAATAGATGATGTGAAATAGAAAGAAAACATCCAAAGGGGGAGGGGAAGTGGGAGGGGTAGGAGAAAGAAAAGAAGGGAAAGGAATAAATATAAGATAAGGAAAAAAAGGAAACAAAGTCTTTGTAAATAGGGAGAGGTGGAGGGGTTGAAGGGAGGGCAGGGAGATGGGGAAAAAAATAAGACCCAAGATATATCATGTACAGGTACAAATTCCCAATGATGAATGTCATCATATTGTATAGCTAAAATGTACCAATACATTTAATGAAAAAAAAAAAGCCAGTATTTATTTCATCATAATACTGGCATTTCTTTAGTCTTCATTTCTTTTTATAGTTCCTTGCTTATATCTGGGATAAATTTTAACAGTCTGAGGAACTCCTGTCACTATTTCTTATAGTTTAACCCTTCTATGGCAAGTTTTGTTTGTATATGTGTGTCTGTGTGTCTGACAGTTTGTGTGTTGGAAATGTATTTGACTTGACTATATGAAGAATGTTTTCATTTCATAGCAACTTCAAGGTGGCAGAATGATAATTAAAAATATTGCCTTTTAGTTTAATGTGATGGTTGGATTGTCATAAAATATCTTACTGATAATTTCATCAAGGTAAAACTTTTTATATTCTCTGCTTGAACATTTTTCTTTTGTCTTTAATATTTAACAGGTTAACTCATGTGTATGAGTTTTGTTTGTATTTTGCATGGGGTTTTCTGAATTTATTAAATCATTGAGTTGATAACTCATGAAATTTGGAAAACTGTTGATCATTAATTCTTTGAATTATGCTTTGTATTTTTCTCTCCCTGCTTTCCTTTTAAGATTTAAACTACACCTATGTTTGAATTTTTTTACTGCTTTACAATTCTCCAAATGACCTGGCTTTGAGCTCTCAAATATTGTCTCCAGCTTTCTAGCCTCTCCTCCTCAATCCATTTAGTGAGTGTTATTTCAAATGTTAAGTTCTAGACTATTTTTTCTAGAGATTCTGTAACAGCCATGTCCTGTGCCGTATGGGGCACATGCAGCCTTAGGCAGCCAGAAATGTGTTTTTCATAGAGCAGAACTTTGTAATTTTAATGAAATTCAAATTGTCAATATTTTCTCTCTTAATTGGTAATTTTGGTGCTGTGTCTAACAAATTCTTACCAAATCAAAGTATTTTCATAGTTTTTCCTGTTATCTTATAGTACTTGAATAATTTTTCATTTTGTATTTAGGACTATGATCAAGTTAATTTTTGTGAAAGATACATGGTACATACCTTGATTAATTTTTTTCTACAATTATGTCTAATAGTTACAGTACAGTTTTTGAAAAACCAAGCAAAATGAATAACAAGCAATCACAAAGATGTCTTTTCTTCACTGAATTGGTTTTGTTCCTTTCTACATGGTCAATTGACGATGTTTGCATCTGTGTGTGCATTTCTGTATTCTATATCCTGTTACACTGATCTATTTTTTATGCTTTAACTAATACCACACAGCCTTGATTATTACTGTTTTATAGTAATCTTGAACTTGAGTATTCCTTGCATTGCTTAACAAAGAAATACATTCTGAGAATTGAGTCAGGCAAGTTCATCATCATGGGAAAATCATAAAGTGTACTTACTCAAAGTAAGATGTTTATAATGTCATAGGTGATACAATCTTATGGAACAATTAACATATGCTGTTCATTGCTACAGTAAAAGTTATGTAGCACATGGCTGTATATTCTTTCTTTCTTTTTTTTTTTTTTTTGGTACCAGGGATTGAACTTGGGTCCTTGTGCTTGCACAGCAGGTGGCAAAACCACTGAGCTAAATCCCTGGCCCAACATGACTGTATTTTCAATTACCAAGATTTTAATAGTGGAAGTTGGATAATGAAGTTGGATGTTGGCCATTCAAGTCATGCCTTTAAAGTGTCTCAGAATCAGCAAGACTCTGCCCTTCTCATGGTCACAATTGTAAAAATAAAAGACTTTGCTTTGTGAAGGGAGCCCCAGGGTGCCCTGCTCAAGAAGAGCCTCCTAAGGAATTGGTTCTCCAGGATTCTTTTCACAGTGTTTAGTCATGGAGGTGCTCAGAGATCTCTGTAGCCATGATCCAAGAGGTTATGGCTGCTGACCACTGACTGCTGACAGAATTTGGAATCTTTTATGCTGTTCTGGCTTTACAACTATGCAAATTTAAAAGTTGTGTGGTCAGGGAGATTTCCATACAAATTTCAAAGGAAGACTTAGAAGGTTACCCAAGGAGCTCCTGAGAGGGCAGTGTATGAAGCTGTGAGTGAAGCCAATAATGCATTGAAGACCCCAAGGAGTTTGAGATGGCAAGAACACGGAACATCTGCTGAGGAAAGCCAAAAGCAGTGGGCAAAGCCAACCCAAGAAAGAGGCCACGAGGGCTGCAATGCCATAGGAGCATGGCCCTTCAACCTCATTGGAGCTCCTGTCTCACCACAACCTTCTCCAAGTGTTGGACATGAAACTACAGGATTTAATATTTGCTCTACTGGGTTTTACACTTGCATTGTTTTCAATCCTTTCCGTTGCCCTTTTCATCCTTTTTTTGGAATGGGAATATTTACCCTCTCCCATGGATTGTTGGAACTATTTAACTTTCTTTTTGATTTTTACAGGGTGTCTAGATAAGAGTTTGCCTTGGATGTCAGAGGAGGTTTTGGATTTAGACTTTTCAGCAATGCTGGAACTGTTAAGACTTTGGTGATTCTTAGAGATGGACTAGGTCAACATGATTTTTGGAGGTCAGAGGTAGAATGTTATGGTTTAAATCTGAAATGTCTTCCCAAATTCTCATTTGTGTGGATGGTGATTGGATCATGGAGGTGTTTTAACTGACTTGCTATTAGGAGGTGGAGTTTGGTTGGAGGTAGGCCCTGGGACTCTTATCTGAAAGGGTGTATTCATATTTTGGCCTCCTGGCTTCTCTTTACTTCCTGATTGCCATGGTATGAACAGCTTTCCTCCACTTTGCCCTTGTACTGTGCAGCTGACTATACATTAAATTCTGTATGAACAATAAGCCAAAATAAACCTTTCCTCTTTTAATTTGTGACAGATTTTATTTCCCAATGATAGGAAAATGACTAAGATAGGATGTATAATATCATTCCCCCTTTTAAATGAGAAAACTGACATTCAGAGATATTGATTTACTGTCTAAGGTAACACAGGGTAAGTTGAGAAACTGATATTTCAACTAAATCTTCCTTACTCCAAGGTTAAAGTTTTTAACTGCTGTTTTACTGGTTTCTGTGTCCCATTTTGTTGCTTTCTCAGACAAATTCTTTTTTCTGTTTTGTGGTACCAGAGATTGAACTCACGACCTTGCACTTGCAAGGCAGGCATGGTGCCACTGAGCTAAATCCCCGGCTCAGATAAATTCTTTAGAAATTATCTATCATTTCCATCATCATACTCACAACTATTTTCTTTATAATCTTGAATATAGTTTTCTTTATACATTTTAAACTTGATCAGGATATTTTCCCAGAAAAATAAAATATTTTCTATTATTTTTGACATTTCACGTGTTTTTTGCTGTTTGCCTTGCTAATAACAAATCCTTCCTTGAAATCTTTTATCTGTATAGTGTCTATTGATTTGAGTGTTTTCCTCTTTTGTCTATCTTTAGTGCAATCTTTGCTTCCTTTATTGCTAGCCACTCTTTAAATTCTCAAATATTAACTCTGGAGAAACATTAAAGCTAAGTTCTCAGCCTCTTGTATTGTTTACTTAAACTCCCCAAAAAACTCTCCTCATTTCACTAAAAATTATCTATTCTTTAGCTTCAAATACTATACAAGTATCACACAGAACCCTCCAACTAGATCTAAATTTTCTGTTACTTATGAGATAAAGTATCTTGTATATCTCTCCTTGCGTCAAATTCATGGTAATTTCAAAACTATGTTCTGGTACAAAATAAAATCCTTCTGTAGGTATTTTTGCCTTTATTTTCATAATTTTGGCATTGTACATCTTTGGACATTGAAATAATACTTGCCGTAATGTTGAAAGTAAAAAATATTCTTTGAAGAAGGAATGCTTTGTCTCCAGTTAGTATTTTCATTTGCTATTAAGATCTCATTTAGCTTATTTATTTGGAGATAAAACAAAATATATTGTTTACATAGTTATTGTACATAAAATGAAAAACATGAAGTATAGCCTGACAACTTAGTTTTGGTCTCCAATCCAGATTATTATTTCTTTTTTTCCCATTAAATTTATTGGTACATTTTAGGTATACAGTATGATGACATTCATCATTGGGATCTTGTATCTTTACATGTTGTATCTCAGTTCTTATTTTTTTCCCCATTCCCCTGCCCTCCCTTCACCCCCTCCACCCTTTCCTATTTACAAAGACTTTGTTTCCATTTATTCCTTTTCTCATATTTTTTCTTTTCACTTCTTTCCTTTCCCCTATTCCTCCCACTTCCCCTACTCCTTTAGACCTTTTCTTCCTATTTCACAAAATCAATTATACATTTTGATCTTATTTACACTTTTAGTTTTTCACACTAGAGAAACTATTTGATATTTACATATGTGTGACCTATTTATTTCACTTAAGAGTATCACCTCAATGTGCATCCACTTAGCTATAAATGTCTCTAGTTTCTCATTCTTTATGGCTCAGTAGCACTCCTTTTTATAAAAAAAACAACAAAAAACCCCCACATTTTCTCTATCCAGTCTCCAGTTGATGGACGATTGGGCTGTTTCCAAGTTTTAACTATTACAAACTGTGCCATTATAAACGTGGGTGAGCATATATCACTGTGGTATGATTCTTTTAATTCTTTTGGGAAGATACCCAGCAGAGGAATAGCTGGTTTAAATGGGACTTCCAGTCCTAGTTCTTTGAGGTATCTCCATACTGATTTCCATAGTGGTTGCACCAGCCTGCACTCCCACCAACAATGAAGAAGGGTTCCTTTTTCCCCACAACCCTGCCAGCGTTTGTTATTGATTGATTTCTTGAGAGCAGCCATTCTTTCTGGGGTGAGGTGGAATCTCAGCATTGTTTTCATCTGCATCTCTCAGATGACCAGTAATGAGCATTTTTTCATATGTTTATTTGCTGTTTTTACTTCTTTTTCTGAGAAATGTCTGGTCATTTCAGATGCCCATTTTTGAACTGGGTGTTTATATTTGGGGAGTCTGAATTTTTTGAGTTCCCTATATATTTTAGATAGTAGACCTTTGTCTGAGGAACACCTGGTAAATATTTTTTCCCACATCGTAACTTGTCTCTTAGCTCTGTTGGTGGTTTCTTTTATTATGACTTCTTTTTCAAGTGGGGCTGGAACTGAGAACACATGTTTATGTTCATTTTTGCTGCTTAACTGAGTAAACTTAAAGTTCTATATTAGCTTTATTTTAACTTTCAGCTTTTGAGCTAAAATATCTATAACACTTTCTGAGGAAAGAATCTATCAATATTTAATATGGTCAATCAGAGTTAGCATTAACATGGTATGAAACAGCTTATGTGATTAGCCCAATCCTGGATTTTCTTATTAAAAGTAGTTAAAATTTATCAACAGGAGTGTTATGTATGTGTGTTTACTATCTTCATAATTTTAATTAAAGTTTTGTAATTGCAGAGAATATGCTATGTTTTTTTCTACCAGGGATCAAACTCGGGACCTTGCGCTTGCAATGCAGGTGCCAGAATTACCGAGCTAAATCCTCAGCCAGAGAATCTGCTATTTTTCATTGTTATAATTCTCAAAAGCTAGTAAAGAAATGAATGAAGTAACCCTATAATGAATACAATTTAATGTAAGTCAACTTTGTGTTATTATCATAAAATATAAAATTTGCCAACTATCAGGTCTATATATATGATTTGAAAAGACCATAAGGTTTTAATAAAGGTCTACAAAAATACATACACATGTATATCTATACTAACACACAGCTATGAATTTTTCAGAAATTTTCCTTGTAGAAAACTAGTTCTGAGATGTGTAGATCCAAGAATAGTATTTTCTTGGATAACAGGTCTGCTTTCTGTGGTGCATATTTATATCAGTCTAATTAAAGTGGGCATGAATTATGAAGATTCACACACTGAACTGAGCAACATAAATGACTCATTAATTTTATCTTCATTCAGTCTGAAAGAGTAATATGTTTTGCTCAGTCAACAATTGATGTCAGAAAACCCAAAGGTTACAATTAGGCCCTAGTAATAATTGAATCAATTGTTTCAGAAACTAGATATTTTCCAAATAGAACATGACTTGTAATATTTGGAATACATTTTACCACATTTAATCATTTGAAGTATAATTTTAAAGATAAACCAAAATAAAGCAAGAGATTTCCCATATGGCTCAGTTAAAATAATAAATATTTCATTGACATAGGATTATCCAGAGATTTGAGAGATAGTAAATTATTAAAAAGAAGCCATACTAATTATTTTACATATCATGTGCTATATAGATATTGGATAAACTACCAGTCTGTTAAAAAAAATAAAATATTTTGAAGAACTATTGCTCCTACTTCACTCTTTAATATAGAGATGAATTTTAAATGGATCAACTTTAGAATTAGAAATGGGTTTGAATTTCAAGTCTCACATATATCAATCAACTTTGTTAATATCTGAAACTCAATTTCTATACTGAAGCATGATTTTAATAAATTTAATTTATAAGACTATTTTCACACTATGAAAAGAATTTGGGACAGGGTATGCCTAATATATCATGGTAGTGTTGGATGGCTAGTATTGTGATTACTTATCTTCTTTTTTCCATATCTTCTAGTCTACTAATGCTCACAGGAAGAGAAAAAATAAAATCTTGGGCTTATAAAAATTGGTAACATGAAATACAAACGTTCATAAATTTTATCTGTTCAAAGAAAAGTATCCAATGATAATCTGTTTTCTAGAAAAAAAATTTAAAAATATTAACTTCTACTTTGAAAATATATTAAAATATAATCAATGGCCTGGATAATATGTACGTTCTCTGAATTACTGGATATGCATGGTATCGTTTTGGTTCATAAATCCCCTAAGCAATGTAATAATACAAAAAATGTCCTCATGTTCATTGTATACTTGAATTAATTGACATGACTAAATACAAAACAAATATAGAGATATAACTCTGCAAACAACTGTAGTGTTCTAAGAAAGAATCCATATAAAGCAGATTTTCTTTCTTCAAAGACGTGCAGCAGATTTTCCATACTAATACAATATGTAAGAGATGATAAAATCAAAGTACTCAATATGATTAAATCATGAAAAAAATTTATAATCCTTGAAAAATGATATTTAAAAAGAATAGATTTGAAAAATTATCTAGATTTTAGAAATTAAAATTTAAGAAAACAGAATGGAGAAATAAAAATAATCTTGATTCAAGAATTAAATCCAGACCTTGAAATAAAGAGGTATTATAATTCATGGGAGAGATAAGGCAAATATCTAACATATTTTTTTTCTGTTAAATTCTTTCATTGGTACATTTTAGGTATACAACACAATTACATTTCTCATTGGAATTGTACCTTTACATAATGCATCTTGGTTCTTATTTTTTTCCCCATTCCTAGGCCTCCCATCACCCCCTCCACCCTTCCCTATTTACAAAGACTTTATTTCCATTTTTCCCATTTCTCAGTACTTTTTCTTTCCCTTCTTTACTTCCCCCTGGCCCTCCCACTACCCCTACCCCTTTGGACCTTTACTTCCTATTTTACATTTTCGATTATTCATTCTAATCATTGGTACATTTTAGGTATACAATATAATGACATTCATCATTAGAAATTTGCACCTTTACATAACCTCTCTTGGTTCTTACTTTTCACCCTTGCCCAGCCCTCCCTTCAACCCCTCCATTCCTCCCTATTTACAAAGATTTTCTTCCTATTTTTCCATTTTCTCATATTAATCCCATTCCCTTCTATCCTTTCCCTTAGCCCTCCCACTTCCTTCCCCTTTGCCCCTTTTCTTCCTATTTCACATTACCTATTATACATTTTAGTCCTTATTTACACTTTCAGTTTCTCACACCAGAGAACATATTCGGTATTTATAATTGTGTGCTCTATTTATTTCACTTAAGAGTATCACCTCAAGGGCCGGGGATTTAGCCCAGTGGTTCCGTTGCCTGCCTCACAAGCAAAAGGACCCAAGTTCAATCCCCAGTACCAAAAAATAAAAGAGTATCGCCTCAATGTGCATGCACTTTGCTATAAATGTCACTAATTTCTCATTTTTTATGGCTGAGTATTACTCTATTTTATTTAAAAAAAACACATTTTCTTTATCCAGTCTCCAGTTGATGGGCATTTGGGCTGTTTCCAAGTTTTAGCTATCACAAACTGTGCTGCTATGAACATGGGCACACATATATCACTGTGGTATGAGTCTTTTAATTCTTTGGGGAAGATCCCCAGCAGTGGAATAGCAGGGTCAAATGGGACTGCCAGTCCTAGTTCTTTGAGGTATCTCCATACTGATTTCCACAGTGCTTGCACCAGTCTACACTCCCACCAGCAGTGAGAAGGGTTCCTCTTTCCCCACAGCCCCGCCAGCATTTGTTATTGGTTGATTTGATGATAGCAGCCATTCTTTCTGGAGTGAGGTGTAATCTCAGCATTGTTTTCATTTGCATCTCTTGAATGACCAGTAATGTTGAACATTTCTTCATGTATTTATTTACTATTTCTACTTCTTTGTCTGAGAAATGTCTCTTCGTTTCAGATGCCAATTTTCGGATTGGGTCTTTAAATTTGGGAGGTCTGATCTTTTTTAAGTTCTTTATAGATTTGAAATAGTAGACCTTTGTCTGAGGAAGAGCAGGTGAAGATTTTTTCCCACATTGTGGATTGTCTATTCACACTGCTGGTGGTTTCTCTTGCTGTGCAGAAGCCTTTTTTTTTTTGGTACCAGGGATTGAACTCAGGTCCTTGTGCTTGCGCAGCAGGCGATGAAACCACTGAGTTAAATCTCTGGCCCAAAAGATTTTTTTTTTTTGGTAGCAGGGATTGAACTCGGCTCCTTGCACTTGTGCGGCCGGTGGCAAAACCACTGAGCTAAATCCCCGGCCCCAGAAGCCTTTTATTAAGAAGAGATCCCACTTGTTGATTGTTTGTGCTAGTTCACGGGCAACTGAAGTTTGTTTCATAAAATCTTTTCCTACACCAGTGTCGTCTAGAGTTCTATCTAACTTCTGTTCCAAATGGTTCAGATTTTCTATTTTAATATTTAGATCTTTAATCCATTTTGATTTTAGTTTAGTGCATGGCGAGAGATATAAGTCTAGTATTAATCTTTGGCAAGTTGAAGCCCAATTTTTCCAGCACCATTTATTAAAGAGGCTATCTTTCCTCCAGTGAGGGTGTTTGGCTCCTTTATCGAAGTTGAGATGGTTGAGTGTGTCTGGCATTGTTTCTGCATCTTCTAATCTGTTCCACTGGTCCTGAGGTCTGTTTCTTTGCCAGTACCATGCTGTTTTTATCACAGTAGCTTTGTAGTAGAGTTGCAGGTTGGGGATTGTGATACCCCTGCCACATCTCTGTTACCTAGAATTGCTTTTGCTATTCTGGGTCTCTTCTTGTTCCAAATGAATTTTGGATAGTTTTCTCAAGGTCCATGAAATATGCTGCTGGGATCTCAATTGGAATTGCATTAGATCTATGTAGCAGTTTTTGAAATATGGCCATTTTCACTATATTAATCCTACCTACCCAGGAGCAGGGGATGTCTGTCCATTTTATGATATCATCTTCAATCTCTCTTTTCAGAGAGCCATAGTTTTCAGAGAAGATGTCTTTGATTTCTTTCGTTAGCTGGATTCCTAGGTATTTCAGTTTTTTGGATGCTATTGTGAAAGGAATTATTTGCCCTATTTTTCTCTCAGTGAGTCTGTCATTTGTGTAGAGGAAAGCTATTGATTTTTGTGTGTTGACCTTGTACCCAGGCACTCTACTCAATTTGGTTAAGTCTAGAAGACATTTCTTGGAGTTCTTGGGGTCTTCAATATAGAGTATCATGTCATCTGCAAATAATGATAGTTTGACTTCTTCGTTTCCTATCTTTATTCCTTTTATTTCTTTCTCTTGTCTAATTGCCATAGCTAATGTTTCCAGAACTATACTGAACAAGAGTGGTGATAGTGGACATCCTTGTCCTATTCCTGATTTTAGTATGAAGGATTTCAGTTTTTGACTATTTAGTATGATATTGGCTGTTGGTTTTTCATTAATGGCTTTTATTAGTTTGAGGTAGAGACCATCTATTACAATTTTTGTAGGGTTTTTATCATAAATGCATGTTGGATTTTGTCAAATGCTTTTTCTGCGTCTATGGAGATAATCATATAGATTTTGTCCTTGGCTCTTTTGATATAGTGTATTACATTGATTGATTTGCCTATGTTGAACCATCCCTGCATCCCTGGGATGAATCCTACTTGATCAGGGTGTATGATTTTCTTAATCTTCTGCATTCTATTTGCCAGTATCTTATTAAGGATTTTTGCATCTACGTTTATTAGTGAGATTGGCCTATAGTTCTCCTTTTTGGTTGAGTCTTTCTCTGCTTTGGGGATCAAGGTGATGCTTGCTTCCAGGAATGAATTTGGGAGTACTGCTTCTCTTTCAATTTCTTTGAAGAGTTTAAACATTAGTGGCAGCAGTTCCTCTCTAAATGTCTTGTAGAATTCAGCAGTGAAGCCATCAGGGCCCAGGCTTTTTTTAGTTGATAAATTTTTAATTAGATTTTCAATTTCATTGGTTGATATTGGCTTGTTTAGAATTTTTAGGTCTTCTTCGTTCAACATTGTTAATTCTTATGCAGCTAGAAATCTGTCCATTTCTTCTGTGTTTTCCCTCTTATTGGCATATGGGTTCTGGAAGTAGATATTGATGATCCTCTGGATTTCTGCTGGGTCTGTTGTATTTTCACCCTTTTTGTTCTTAATTGCATAGATTTGGGCCTTTTCTTTCCTTTTTCTGATAAGGTTGGCTAAGGGTTTTTCAATTTTGTTCATTCTTTCGAAGAACCAACTCTTGGCTTCATTGATTTTTTGTATCGTTCTCTTAGTCTCCATTGCATTGATTTCTCCTTTGATCTTTATAATTTCCTCCATTGTATGAGCTCTGGAGTTGTCCTGCTCTTCTTTTTCTAGAAGCTTGAGTTGCAGCATCAAGTTGTTTAATTGGACTCATTCTGTTTTCCTAATATGCATATTCAGTGCTATGAATTTCCCTGGTGAGTCTGTTTTCATTTTGTCCCAGAGATTCCAATATGTTGTATTGTCATTGTCATTCAATTGAAGGAACTGTCTGATTTCTTCTTTAATTTCCTCTGTGACCCATTGGTTATTCAGAAGTGTGTTTTTCAATTTCCATGTATTTATGAAATTTTTTGAGTTTCTTTTGCTATGGATCTCCAATTTCATCGCACTATGGTCTCATAATATATGGGGGATAACTTCAATTCCTTTGCACTTACTTAAACATGTTCTATGTGTGAGTATGTGGTTTATTTTGAGGAATGACCCATGTGCAGCTGAGAAGAATGTGTATTCTGATTTTGTGGGGTGGAAGACTATAAACATCTGCTAAGTTCATTTGTTCAAGAGTTTGATTGAGTTTTAGCATTTCATTACTTATTTTTTGTCTAGTTGATCTATCTATTTGGGACAGTGGGGTGTGGAGGTCCCCCACTACAATTGCATTAATGCATATATGACTTTTCATGTCCATTAGTATTTGTTTTATATAGTTGGGTGCACTAGTGTTTGGTGCATAGATATTTATGATTGTCATCTCTTCCTCTTGGATTCTTCCCTTTACAAGGATGTAGTGTCCTTCTTCGTCTCTCTTAATCAGTGTTGGTTTGAAATCTACTTGATCTGCAAAGAGGATAGGTACTCCTGCTTTTTGAGGGGTTCCCTTTGCATGCAGTATTGTTTTCCACCCTTTAACTTTCACTCTATGAGTTTCCTTTTGAATTAAGTGTGTTTCTTGTATGCAGCTTATTGTTGGATTTTGCTTCTTGACCCATTCTGCCAGTCTGTTTCTTTTGATTGGCCTATTGAGACCATTAATGTTGAATGTTATAACTGAAACATATTGACTTGTCATTGCCATGACTTTTTCTTTTTGTTGGGTTCTCCCCCTCTACATTTAATATTTTGTCATGCCAGATGAGTTGATTCTGCTTTGCTTTCTGGGGTTGTGATCCTCAATGTCTGTTCCTAGGATATTGTATAAAATTTTTTGGAGTGTTGGTTTGGTATTCACAAAGTTCCTAAGGTGCTCTTTGTCATGAAAGTATCTTATTTCTCCATCAATTTTGAAAGATAGTTTTTCAGGGTACATCAATCTGGGTTGGAGGTTGTTTTCCTTTAGGCCTTAAAGTACGTTGCTCTGAGTTCTTCTTGCCTTGGGGTTGTGTTGAAAAGTCTGCTGTGATTCTGATGGGCTTTCCTTTGTATGTGATTTGTTTCTTTTCTCTAACTGCTTGTAGAACTTTGTTCTTCTGTTGAGTTTCCGGAATCTTAACAATTATATGCCTATATGTAGATTTTTTTTTTTTTTGATCAAGGCTAGTTGGTGTCCTATATGCCTCACTTATCTGTATGTCAAGTTCTTTTCCCCTCCTTGGGAAGTTTTCTGCCTTTACTTCTTTGAAGAGTTTTTTTTTTGTTTTTTTTTTATGTCATCTGCACTGTCTCTTGTTTCTTCATTGACTCCGATCAGTCTTATGTTATTCTTCTTTGCATCGTCTAGCAGCTGCTGGATTGATTTCTCATGTTCCTTTATAATTTTGAAGCAATTTTTCTTTTCCTGGTCACTAATTGCAATCTTATCTTCTATATCTGAAATTCTGTCCTCACATTGGCTCATTCTGCTGTGTAGACTTTCAGTGGAGTTTTTCACGTCCTGGAAATCTATTTGCATCTGTTTTATGGATTCCATTTGTTTCCTATGTTGGGATTCCATCATGTTTCTCAGCTCCTCTCTAGATTTATTAATCATGTCTTGCACTAGGAGCACAATCTCTCCTGTTTTCTGAGAAATTATTTCTGATTTCATTTTTTCTAGATCCCCTTTTGTTGCCAGGTCAGTGAGTCCAAGTGGTTGAGTATCAGAGTGTTCCATCTCATTTCCCTTTGGAGTTGGTGTAGGTGATCTGGGAGTCTGGTTTTGAGACTTATTTACATGTTTTCTCATTTGGACTAGGGGGGCAGGCGGGTGCTGTTGGCGCCCACGAGGATCACCTCCTCTGAGCTGGGAGATTTGGGACAGGGGCCGGGAGCAGCGGGAGGGATGGTGGCCCAGAAGCCTCTTCATCTGGGCTAGGAGCGGTGGGATAGAAGGCAGACCAAAAGCCCTTTCCTCTGGGCTGGCAGCAGCTGGAGGCATGGTGGCCAGGAAGCCCTTTCCTCTGGACTAGGAGCAGTGGAACCCAGTACCATGGTCTCATGGTCTGGTGTCCTCTGCGTCTTTGTAGTGTGGAACCAGGTGGCTGTAGAGAGGAGGGGTGGTGTCCAGTGGATTGCTGATTCAGCATGTTTCGTTTGGCTAGCCATCTCAGTAGGGCATCTGCTGACCTGCCTGTCTGCAGCAGACAGATTTGGCACCTTCCCTGGGACTCAGGACCTCAGTAGGGCATCCGCAGACCTGCCTGTCTGCAGTGTGCAGACCCGGTGTGTTTTGAGTGACTCCTGACCCCAGTAGGTAGTGTGTCAACAGACCTGCCTGTCTGCAGCAGGCTGCCTGGGTGCCTCTAACATATTTTTAATATAGTTCAATAGGGGAATATTTAAAAAATTGAGTAAGAACCCAATCAAGGAATTTTAAGCAAAATTACTCAAAACTATAAACTTTAAAGGTTTTTTAAAATGAAAAACAGGTAGGTCAAAATGTAATATTTCTTTCTTTTTTTTTTTTTTTGTACCAGGGATTGAACTTGGGACCTTGTGCTTGTGAGGCACGCAGCGGAACTACTGAGATAAATCCCTGGCCCGGTCAAAATGTAATAAGTAGGAACAAATTCAAAGTTAAACTTGAGTTTATCAAGGTGATTTTGGGAACACCTGAGAGAAGCAATTTTGAAGAAAACTGAGAAAATAGAGAATAAGATTTTCCAAGAGCAGATTTCTTAAGAATAATAATAGAAGAAAAGAAAGAGTAAAATAAATTTTATATCAATTAAAAGATTTATTTAAGAATAAAGGAAAAATAACATTATTTTCTGACAATGAATGGCCTTTGTTGGAAAAAAATGGATGTATGTGCATATGTACATATATACATATATATAACATGTCACATGTATAAAACATGTCTCATATATACATACATATATATATATATACACAACTAGAATATATGTTCTAAAAGTATAGTTAACATAGGCAATTCTTTTATAAGGTCTATATACTACATATTTCCATAATGTAATTCAGAATCACAAGAGAAAAATGACATTCAAGAACAATTGATAAATGTATTTGCACTCCTAAACAACTTTTATTTTATAAAGTATTATAGATTTAATTAGAATCATCTTTTATGCTAAAAATTGTATCTAATTTGGGGATGGTAAATGCATTAAATAATACTGGACTAATGATGAAGGAGATAATTAAGTATTAGGTCTTCTAATGTTATAAATATTTTTCAGTAATATTAAGGGGTGTAATTTAACCTAATTTAAAGATTTATGTCACTATTTAAGGGTAAGTACTAAAGTATAAGACAGAGCTTCCAATGAGGGTGGGTGGTAGAATATAAACAGCATTTGTCAATAAAATAGATGATAGAAAACAAAGATGAACAAGGGAAATCATGGCAAAAAGAATATATAGAAAAATGAGTTGTAAGTAATTCTATAAGGTGAGCACAGTAAACATAAAGCATTAAATTCTTTTTGTTTTTGACTCAGTAGGGTTAAATAAAAAATTAAGTATATGCTTAAAGTATCTAACCAAAAGACAGTTATTGAAATATTAGATACGGACGTGGTGGTGCATGCCTATAATCCCAGCACCCAGGAGGCTGAGGCAGAAGGATCACTGTGAGTTGGAGGCCAGTGTAGGCAACATAGTGAGTTCAAGGCCAGTCCGAACTACATAGTGAGACCCTGTCTGAAAAAACTAAAATGAATAAAATTTTAGAAAAGCAAGAACGTATAACAGACAAATATAGTTAAATTTATCCAGATGTATTTTAAACTAAAATTATTACGAGGACTACACTCATCATAGAAGTACGCTCACTGTGGTGCAGTAATGATTTAGGAATTACATACACTTAAGTGTATGGCTTCTGAATGCATAACGTCAAATTTCACATGTGGAATAAAGCAAAAGTTTAAAGACTAGGTTACAAAACAAATTTTAACGAGTATCCTGTTTTACTTGTAAAGATATTTTCCAGTTACAATTCAATAAAATTAGAAATAAAATTTTTGTTAGTCACATTGTATTCAAGGAAACAAGCCCTTTAATAGAGTCAATCACTTTGTTCTTGCTCTTCACAGTCAATGGTGTGATGGAATAGTTCAGACCTGGCCAGAAGCAATAACTATTAATCATTTATCACCTTCAAGGTCTTCAGTCACTTGGAATTTTGTTTCTAGCTCAGTCATTTGATGTGGGTTCTTATTAATAGCAGATTTTTTATATATAGGGTCCATAATTGAGCAAAATAACGAGATTAAATCAAATACAAGAGAAAATGATGCAGTGAAGGACATGGTAAACACAGATATGAGGCTGTTGCTTACTAGCACCAAATATGTGGTCCTTTGTTGTCTGAAACAATTTTTTATGCAGTACATGACTGGAATTGATCATTAAAGAAAAATTGTACATTGATCTACCTAACTTTAGTTACTCCACTTAAATTACTCTGAATGTATTTCTTATGCTTTGTTGCATTTTTTGCCCCAAAGATTAAAAAGAAAGCTAGACAGATGCCTATTAAATCTACATGCTCAGATCAACCAGAAAAGCCTTTTAAAAACACTATTATTTTATGGTCAAAATATTAACTCAGAGCAATAGTGAAATTTTTCCTTAACCCAAAAGAAAAATCCCTTGAAATTTGCTGAGCGATTTAGAAATTCTTGTTGGAGGATATGATCCAGGATTCCCCAATCTTTGCCACCTCACTCTTATGATATTGGGAACTGACAGATATATTTCATAACCAAAAGATTGAAGGCAAATGTAAGGTATCAGACAAAAATATCAAAGAAACAACCACTCAGACTTCTGAAGATTGACCAAAAGAGCAAATCGTAGGCATTGATAATTGTTACCATATTAATCAGCGAAGTTTTTCAAAAACTCAGTAATTTACTTAAAAAGAGTATATGTGTTGGGAACCTATCCATATGCCACGTTCCTCAAAACATGCCTCTCTGGCATAAGAATTAAACTGAGAATTTTTTATAAGATCGTTTTGTGTCCATTAAATAAATGTCCACATATAAGTGTTTCTCCCTCTCTGCAACAGAAAGAGAAGGAGGAGGTCCCTGGGGAATGAAGGAGACATTGCGTTAAATCTGTGTCACAAACCTTACCTTTGCTTGAAATGTTTTCCCTGGCCATCTCATTTTACTGTGCTTTCACTGATACACTTTTTCCTTTGGGCAGATGTTGGTATTTAATCCTGAAGTCTAAACTCTGAGTCTCTGGGATATAAAGTTTCTACCCTGTATCATCTAGGATCTGAGAATTATCTTTGCACACAGAAATTTATTTCAGAGAGATGCTTCATAAAGAAAAAAAGAGCTATTTGGAAATCGGGTGAATGAATCATGCAATAATCACTTTTCCATTGGAACAATATATCCAACACCTGCAACTTAAAGGAAAAGAGATTTATTTGGCTCCAAGTTTCAGTTCATGGTTGGCTAGCTTCAGTGCAGAATGCATGGTAGAGGGGCATGGCAGAAGAAAGGTGCTCAACCTATGGCAGCCAGAAAGCAAAGACAGAAGGGAGTAGTCTAAAACAAGCATATACCCATCCTGGTCACACTCCAAGTGACCCACCTCCAACCAGGTTCCACCTCCTAACAGCAAATTCAGCTACTAAATTCATCAATAGCTGAGTATTGCATCCTCATGATTTAATCCTCTTTCAAACACATGAGACTTTGGGGGATATTTTAGAACTAAACTGGCCCATAAAAGACTCATGTCCATCTTATTAGGCAAAATCCTTTTAATGCATCTCTATTAATCACGAAACTTTAACAATTCCAGCTAAAATGTCTATATCCAAAGTCTATTCTTAGAGTCAAGGCAAACTCTTAGCTGTGAGTCCCTGTAAAAATGAAAAAGAAACTTAAATACTTCTACAATACAATGACACAGAGTAAATATTTTCTTCCACAAAGGAAGAATAGGATAATAGAAAAAAAAATTGGCACAAGAGCAAAAGCCAAACCCAGCAGGGCACCTTTCATTGTTCATACCCTCCTACCATACATTTCCATGTTGGACCCAGCTGACCATGAACTGAAATCCAGGGGAGGTTGTGGAGAGATACGAAGTCTAAATGGCTTGGATGAGTAAATATTTTTCTAAAAAATTATGTACCTTTCTTTACCTGTGAATTTGTTATTTTTAGTTCTCATTTTGATATTGTTTCACAGTGACCTGTGACCAAATTCAGACAAGTATTAATCTATTTGATATTTTTGACAAAATTTCTAAAATTAAATTCTAAATTACCTTTTTCATCTTAAACTTGCTTTGGGACTTTCTGGATGGGACTCTGAAATATCTCAAAAGAAATTTTTATCTGTTTACAAAAAAGATGTTAAATTAATTAGGATTATTTGGAATACATTAACCTGGGAAGCGCTGCCACATAAGAAATGATGTGTTTGTGTTATATTTGCTTTGTATTATATTTGCTTGGATTTATGTTGTTATGTGGTAAGTGTTCCAGAAATTGTATTAAATTTTTACAACTTGGATATATATTGATAAAAAGTTATTAGTCATATTTCTAGTTATCTTATAAAGTGCAACAGAAATTATGAAATTTCCTATCAAATTTTCAGCTATGGCTCATTTAAGTCTTTGAGTCATCTGCAGAAAGCATTTGTAAATTTTAATCTCGAAATGCTTTGTCTAAGATGATACATGGGAACAACAAATCTAAGTTTCTGATAAGTTTATTAATGTACCATTGAAATGGGTAAGAATTTCTACACTGCTAATGAAAAATGTAGATTCATAAAACTACTAACCTAAGATTACACAGAGCAAGAGTTTATCACATGGTGCTGACTAAAATGATAAGCATGAATATAATTTTTGGAATTGTGTTTGAAACATTGCAGAATTTTTAATGTTTTGTTTTCCAGGTTAAAAAAATATTTTACATTCTCTTTTAAGGTACCAATAAATTAGATCAATTTGCTAAATTGTAATTTATTGAACAAAAATTGAAAAATTATTCTTTTTTTTTTCCTAGGTGATCACTCCAGAATTTATTAATAATCAAATAGTATTGTTATTTTTATGGCAATATATTTATTAGGTCGGTAAGAATCTTTTTTTCTTGAAACAGCACACCTTTGGAAACTGGTTGTATCATCAAGGCTTGACTGGATCATCATTTTTTGAGAATATGGATGGAATTATTTTTTCAGAATATACATGCAATGAGTTTTAACCAACTAATACTGAATTTCTTGAGTGAATAGAGTCCTTTGGAAAATAAATAATATGATTCCTTGCTCATAGAATTTCTAGTCTTTGAGATTGAGAGAAAGATTACTCTCTGGAAGGCCCAGAAACTTTGGGATTATATATGCATATATTCCGGAATATACATATATCATATACCATATATATATATATATATCAGATGAAGTAGATGGCGAGTCCTTGGCTTTGCTTACTCACCTCAAGAGGCTTTTAAGTTCTAATCTAGAGAATGTCAAAAATTCCAGCAAAGCAGACTTGCAAGAACCTATATCATTAATCACTATACTTGTTGCAATTAACATAATTGATAAATTCAAGCTTAATGACAATATTCTTATTTTGCAAATGTGATTTACTGTGATTACATTTGATGACAATGGTGATAGCTGTATGGAGAAAAATTGTTGTTAGTTGAAAACTATAGTGCATTTACTATTATGTCCTAATCTGGTTCATATCTTTGGGGTTTTATTATTTACTCAGGTATTATTGACTATATCCTGAATTGTGAATTTCTTCTAATATCTGCCTATGATTTTCAAAACTGACACCTATAATTTTCTCTCATTCTTCTGATTTAGAATCACTCGTAAATATTATCCATGCTAAAACTGGATGATCCGATATAAACTTCAGAGAGCAAACTTCATGCCTGCTGCTCTGTGAGCAACCTTAGGTAGGTCACTGAGATGACTGATTTCATCACCCCTCACATTCATTCTGCAAACCAAGAACATCGTCAGATTACAAGTGCCATTCCCTATCACCTAAATATGTTTCAAGCTTAAATCTTGAAATCTTGGGCTCACAGGTAATGGGGAAAACATAAGAACCAAGATACATCATGTACAGGTACAAGCACCCAATGATAAATGTAAATGTATTGTATACCTAAAAAGTACCAATAAAATAATTTAAGGAAAAAAAATCTTGAAATCTTCATGACTATCTGCCCTTTGAAGTTAGAAACAGTTAATTGTTAGTTCTGGCCATTTTTCTTTTTTTCTGTAGAAATTCCCCTATTTTGGGGGGGGGGTTAAATCTTTTTTTTGTCTTTTTTGGTCTCACTACCTTTAGAATGACAAAACCAGAGCCTGATTTCATAAGTTAAGTTCCACACTGAGACAAAGACAAACCAAGAATGATGATGACAGAGAGTGATAGCTATGTTGGAATCTTGGTCAATGGTCATAGATGACAGTCTGCCTATATTAATCCATTTTCTAATGTTATGATAATATACCTGAGAATTGGTACTTATAAAGAAAAGAAAGTTGTATAGCTAACAGTTTTGGAGGTTCAAGATCATGATAGGAGATTCTGCTCAATTCTGGTAAGGGACACCTTGGCTGGATCACAACATGACAGAGATGTGGAAAGGGAAATGACTTCATGTAGAGGAAATCAAGCACATGAAGCGGCCTTACCGCACAAAAACACACTGGAGACAACTAAGCAGAATCTCATAACTACATTAATCTCTTTAGAGGGCAATTCTCCCATGAATCATTTACCTCACATGAAGCTGAACCTCTTAAATATTGCACTGCCTTCCAATTCTTCCCCTGGGAACCAAATGTCCAGCACATAAACATTTGGGGTGTATATTCAAATCTCATCTAAACCATAAAGCTGTCCAATGGGGAGAAATTGTTGAAATTATTGAGAAGTCATTAGACCGAGATAGCTTTAGAGCCCTACATTCCTTTGTGAAAAACCTGAAATCCAGTTCATTGGAAATGTTCATATTGTAAAAAAACGAAACTTAAGGTTAACCAATAAGAAACTGTGATTTAACTCTAAGGAGTGACATTGGGATTATAAATCCATTTTAACAAGTCAAGTATTTTCTCTGCTTTGCTTCTGAGGACATTTCACAAAAGATTTTTCCTTACATCCATTGAGTAGAGCTTTGAATCACATATGGTCTTAAAGCTGTCTGATTCATAAATTCTTATGTACTCAAATAAACTACAACTTTAGCCTTGCTTGTTATATTTTTAACAATATGATATATAACTTATGCAAACATAAATATATTAGGGTAAATGCACAAATATATGAGGTGTATTTTACTTATAAAGAAAATATGTAAATTGTAGTCTGTAAACAATTGCACTCACCAAGAGAAGAAAAAAACTGACATTTTATTTTCATTTTTGTTTAATTTATTAAAGCAAGACTTGTTGGTGTTCTACAGAGAGGAGTATTGTTTATGATTCAGATAATAATAGAACAGTATATGTTATAGTGGGGAAATCTAATTTTGAAAAATAAATCAAGATAGCAAAAATATTGTCACAGTTGCATTAAATTTTTCCCTTCATACACGTCTCTAATATTTGAGAGGAAATAATTTTTAATTGTCAGTGGCATTTCAAGTGACTTCTATTTTGAAAACTATCCCCTTCTTTCTTTAATTTTTAATAACAGCTTTATTAAACTAAGATTTGCATACCACACAATTTACCAAATTGAAGTGTACAATTCAGTAGATTTTAGCGCATTGACAAAGTTGTACAACCATGACCAAAATCAAATTTCAATCAGTTTTATTATCCCACAACAAAACTGTTTACCCACTAGCTATCATCTCTTAATCCCCCCCTCCCCCAAATCTAGGCACCCACTGAGTTACTCTCTATCTTCATGTATTTTCCTATTGTGGAATACATTTTATTATTCAAAATAAACCATGATCATAGCAACAGTAAATAAGATGTAGGCGTGAGAGCTATGTTAAGCAATGTTAGATCTGCCATTACTATTTGAGAGTTTCCTCAAGCATCATGTTTTAAAGAGTTCCCTTTGTCTAGGGAATGAAGAGCTATTTCAAAAAGCAAAAGCTCAGTAGTTCATTTACATGGAGGCATTGTGGAGGATTTTTGTTTTCCAAAGTACTATATTGATAATGCCTACATAGAAACTCCGAAAGTATATGTCATGGTATATCTGTTGCTCTTGCCTATAGAATCTACATTTCTGAAAACCACAACTGTCGTTTTTGCTTATCATATTTTCTAAATAATCTGCTTATATATATATATATATGTTGGTATAGAAAATAGTTTTTTATGAAATGGAATTTGGAAGCAGATGTTTTAGAGTTTCTTACATCCCTTGGATTTTAGTTTTCTCTGATATATTTAAATTGGATGATAAACTTTAGACTTAAGATTTTAAAAACCAAATAAACTTGTTTGTTCTTAAGGTCTAAATCTGCTTGTCTTAGCAATGTTTCCCATTGCAATAGATTGCAATACAAGATGATTATAAGCTGATGGTTAGATGTTAATAATGGTAACTCAAAACATTAAAGCAAGTGACATTTACATAAGTATTTTGATCTTAATACATGTAATTTACATATGAAAATTTAATCACCACAGAGATAAACAGCTGCAATGTTTAATTAAACTCTCCACACAAAATCAGCCTGCAAGAAGTAGTTTGTCATTGCTAATTCATCACAATTCTCTTATGTATTCTTTAAAATAAAAATGCAAAATAAATGACTCTTATTGGTAATTTAACTTCTGGTTACTTTGTATTTTAATTGTATCATCAAAGCCTGTTGAGAATACAATAAAGATTCCAGGTTCATTTTTACTCAGTTTAGAAGGCAAAACATAAATTTACAGAAAACAAATGTATTTGTTTACAAACTTGTAAGGGTCACCGGAAAAACAGTACCAAGGATAATTTAAGGAATTTTAATGCCAAAATAACTGTGGGTAATGAAGGGATGTAAGAGTCTTTCTCAATGGAGCTTTTAAAGAAAGAACACATTATACACAGAAATCAATGCCTACATTAGCAAGAAAAGTAGAGAAAAACTGCTAGCTTAGAATAGATAAAACCAAAAAAAGTAATTGACTTTTAAGAGCACAAAAATACTAGTGAACAGAAAAAAGAATAGTTAATACATAAAATGTTTAGAAAGTCATCTTTGAGAAATAGGACATGAAAAATGGCAGATTTTTTTTCTGTTCATCTTAATAAACAAATGCACTTATTTATTCCCTAAAAATATAAGTACATACAATACAGCAGCTGTAACGGTGTGCACTAGATAAAAGAATGACCTAGTGAGATCAGTTAGATTTCACTATGACATTTATATTGTTGCACCCATTTTTTATAGGTTTAAAATATAAATATGAGACAAATAGTTACATTCTTGTCAGTGCAAAGGGCTTCTGGTATTTAGGACTCTGAGTCAAATCTCCAATTATTTGCCCAGAAAGTCAGACATTTGGACAACAATATAAATAAAATGTACATTACCCATTTAAGTGAAGATAAAAACAAACTGGACTTTGAAAAGTGACATTATTAGTGACTTGGTTGTTAGGATATGCTTTTAATGTTGAGACATCCACATTCTCTCTCAAAATAGTTTTCTATATTAGCAAGTTGAGAAGAGTTATTTAGACAAAATATAAGCTATTATTTCTAAGCATATCAATACTATTCATTACAATATGAATTTTAATAATTTCAGCTTCTGTTAAATTGAGCCTTTGTATCTGTAAATTAAAAGCACATCAGATATGATTGTTTCATATATGTGAAGAAATGAAGGCAAGAAAAATAAACTGAAAGAGTAAGCCATAACACAGAGTAAACTAGAGTCCAGGATATCTAAATGGTGCATTATAAGTGAAAATAACTATATGCACTTAGATATTTTCTCTATCTTACATGATGCAAATCATCTTGGGATTGGTTTTTGTTCAGTTTCTCTTTGCAAACATGAGTGGCATGGATTAACAAGCTACAATCTTATACATTAAGTCTCCAGAAATCTATGATTTTATTTCATATATTTAAATATTCAAAGATAATTTGAGAAAATATAACAGACTGAGATAAATATATGTCATATTGTCCTTCTAAATTACCTTACTAAGTACATATATTTTTATAATGGAACCTCAAAAATAACATTAGATTTAATAATTTACAGTTTCATATATGTGTGTGTACATATGTATTTGAGTATATACACATGTTTAGAAAAACAAATAGAGGTATCTAGTTACTCTCTATTTATACATTTACTTATGTAGAATCATTCTTATTCAAAGTATTAGAACTGAAAGTGTCTGATTAGTTGAACTATCAGGATACATAAAAAATATAGGGCTTTTGCAAATGGAAAGACAGTAAGAGCTGGAAGGAGCAGAAAGAGAGAGAGGGAAAGTAGGGGGTAAAAAAGAAAAAAGAATTAACATGCATTATGTACATGGGCCAACTCCTCGTTTTAATTCTAATCATTATGCACTATAATCATATACTAAAAAAATAGATACCTAGTACTTAAACATTTAAGTTCAATTCATGCACTTCTATTCAGTAATCTTTTGATAGGACCAGAACAGAGCTGGGATTGTTGATCTAGCTGAGTGTTGAACAGGTATCAGTCCCTGGAGCTGATCTCAGCATGTGCACACACACACACACACACACACGCACACACACACACACACACACACGCCCCAAGGAATAATAATAAATTTAAAACAAATATAAAAAACCCCTTCAAACTAAGTTATTTTCTTAAAGTGTGAGCTTTACATATAATGCTATATGTAAGTGCTTTGTCAAATGTTCTTGGTTTAACATTTTATTTAATGTAAGGGCCACATCAATGTACGCATACTTGTAGTACAATATTAATTAAAAATTCTCTTTTATTTCACCAAACTTTTATACATTACTCTCTTATACCTAATTAGTTATTTTTATTCTCATGTTCTATGAATTTATTTCATATCCAATCAAACTATCCACGGTAAGTCAGGCACAGCTTGTAGGACACATGAACACAACAAAAACTGAGTACGTGGTTCAAGCCATAGAAGAAGGATGTGCAGGTGTTTAAAGACTCACTGGCTACTCAGTGGAATGTACTACAACTTCTTTATTTATTCTTTAAAATAATCCCAAAGAGATTAACTGATTCATATGAGATTATGAAACTGTTTTGATCTTCAGACCAATACCAAGGATATTATGTGATGCCTGTGATGTTACAAAAATAATAATAATAAAAATAATATATATAAATTGTGATCAAAATTCCATGAATGCTGTTGCAGATTGCCAGTCAAAGGAAAGGTGGGGATGCTCAATAAAGGAAGTATTGGATGTAATCTTAGTAATTCCACGTCCAGTTTCAATGTGTAAAGTGTACTCAGTCAGTTTTGAGATATAACTGAGGGAAAGTGTGCTTTAAAGTGTACCATAAATCATGGATCATGAAGATAAAATGTTATTAATTTTACAGGAATTACATTTTTATTCTTCTTCAGATTCCAGTATTTTAAAGAAAATTCTTCATAGGATATGAATCTTGGGTCTATGGTTATGATCTTCAGACAAAGGTGCAAAGTTCTCAATGAAATTTTTATGTGAAAAAAGTGCATCAATCAAGATCCAATCTAAGATTATATTATTTACCTTGATGGGATTGGGCAAGCTGAGTTTTTACCCAGGAAAACCATGGTAAATGATGAGTATTATAAATAATTATTATATTTAAAAAACAGTGTGCATAGAAAATGGCCTGAGAAATGGGCAAATAATTTCCTACTTCATCATGACAATGCTCTGTGTCATGCACACCTGGTATATGAATTTCTGTCAAATAAAAACATCACAGTGTGTTTTCATGCATGTTTTTCACTAGATCTGACACTCTGTAACTTCTGGCTAATCTTCAAAGTAAAAATGACCTTGAAAGGTAAGCATTTTGACGCCATTAAGAATATCAAGGCAGCCATAATAGATCACTTAAAGGCACTCATGAAAGAGAACTAGAACTGCTTCAAAACTGCAAGAATAATGTAATATGTTTGTTCAAGGTGAGGGAGAATATTTTGAAGGGGATAAATATCAATATGTCTTTTATTGCAATAATTTTTTAACCATACACTGTATTTTTATCACAACTCATATTATTTTTTTCCTACACACATGATAAAGCTCAGTTTACCAAAAAAATGAATTTAACTTAAAGTAACAGAGTAGCAGTAACTAATAAAGCAATAATAAGAATATGCTATAATAAAATCTGTGAATGTGGTCTCTGTTTATGAAGGCTGAATGCTTGTGACACAACATATTACTATACATCAGATGCATTATCTGGGAGATATGGGTATAGCTCAGTTGTAGAACACTTGCCTATTATATTTAAGTTCTTGAGTTTGGGTCCAACAACATTTCTGTTTTCTTTCTGTTCATATCTTCCACCTGTTCATTTAATGTGTTTTCTTTTCCATTTTAAATAAGACTTATCACATACCTGTACTGTTGTTGTACCTTTTGCAATTTGAATTTTAATGGCAAATCTACCATGAATTGCTTTTTCTTTCTTCACACTTGTATGAATAGATCTTTCATTCTTACTATAGATCTTAGAAACCTCAAGACATGATTTTTTAAATTCCTTGATAAGTTAAAAATGTCCACCTTTCCATTTAAACGAAATATTTATAGACATCTCTTCATTGCTGCATTGGAATCTTTAAAAATAAAATAAGGATTACTTGAACAGAAACTCCATGATATCATCACAGTGAATCTAAAAAACAAGACAGCCACTAAGTGACTAATGGGTAGGTAGTATATACAGCAAAGATACAGTAGACAAAGGGATGATTCATATTGTGGGACAATCAGAGCTAAATAGCATGAGATTTCAGTATGCTCTTTAGAAGAGCAAACAATTTAAAACTTATAAATTATTCATTTCTGGAAATTTCCATGTAATAATTTGTGGTGGTAACAAACTGGAAAGGAAAACCATAGATAAGAGGATACTATTGTAATTTTTTAAGTGAGATGAATTGAATTAAATGTAAAAGTGCTTATTTCATATTATGTGACATGCTACCATAATCTCTCTGTTTTTCCCTCCCTCAGAGATAAGTTGGGATAAGAGTACCAGGCTTAAATGAAATGCATAAGAGTTGTAAATCAGGAAGTATATGTATTTCATGAGTTTATTAGGGATCTAAAATAATTTGTAAGAATTTGTACCTTAAATGTGTTCTATTTTTGAGTGTCATATATACATTTATTTGACTAAAATTCTTGGATCAGTAATTGTCCCTGCAATGTTTTGCCAAAGCAAACCCATTTTAAAAATAAGTTGTATAAAAATTATACAATATAAAATTCACATTGCAGATTCTTGCCTTTCATAGATAAGCTTTCACCTCCCATTTCTCTTGGATTTGGTTAAATTCATTTAACTGTTCCTTGTCATTGTCTGAGATGAATGTTTCTGGAGAAAGGACAAGTTATTGGACATTTTATTAAAAATTGTAGCAAGTGAAACAATTATGAATATTTATTCTTGTTTTTCCCATAGAGATAAATACAAGTCATGCAGAAAAAAAAAGCTTTATAAGAAAAGAAATATAGCTTAGCTTACCTTCTCTTTTCTGTATTAATGAGCCAAACATTACAGCTGCCCATGTTGTCAAAATGCCATAGGAAAATTTAGTAGAAGAGAAGCCAATAATGTAGTCAGTTTCTGACATTTAAATAAATGTTTTTGCTGTTCTGTCAAAATTAATCATTAACTTTAGCATTAGAAGCATGTATTTCAATAGTAGAGGGAAATTTTCCCACCATCGCATCAGAGCAACAGTAACCCTGCGGCGTTATAAATATCTATTTCAGACTGAGAGAAAAGATGGATCCCATAGGACATCTCTCCTCTCCATCCATTGATGATCTCAGTGAGCCTCTGATTAGCTGCTGACACTTGAAATTATGGTGGGTCAGTAAGGTTAATGAAAGCCTTCTTTATATAGCCATGTCCCTGTTGCCTCTGTGCCTTCCTGGCTTTTGGCTTGTTTGGTGACCTCAAAAAGCAAGGCAAAAATAAGAATACGCATTAAGAAAAGTATAGTTTGAACACTCATCTACTGATGATTGCTTAATGCTGTTATTCAATACAAAAGAAAAAGGTCAATTAATAGCAACTTAACTTATTTGGCAATGGTTGAGTGCAAAAGGGTCTAGTTAATAACCTTAGTGAACTTGTTGAGAATAAACTCTTTTTTAGTTGAGAACATTTAGTAGAATTGGCTGGACTACTATTTTTCTTTTTAAGTGGCAGAGTTACATAAATTCCTCATTTCATAATATTGAATCAGTCTCTGTTGAAGCAATGAAAAGGTATAAAACTGAATTAAGTTTCCAGTCATCGATCATAGTGTCTTAGCACTAGAGAGTGCCCTTGAGATCCAGTACAGTGTTTCAGATTGTGTTTTGTGGCACTTCTAGATTCCCAGGGGCGACTGTACAATCACTGGAGAGGTGAAAGGGGCACCTTGGGCTCTCATCTCTACTAACTTTTATCACGTCACTGAGGAATCATGGAGTACAAGGCTTTTCTGGAAAGAAATTTGAAAATCACTCATCTACAACTAACATGTTCATTTTACAACTGAACAAATTGAGGTCTAGAAGATAAACTATAATTGCCAAAATCCTACATGTTTCACAACAGAAGTGGAAAAAAAAATCTCTTGACTTTAGTTATTTTTACCAAACATTATTTTCAGTATTTTCTTTCTTCCAGACAAAAAAAGGGTTCCCTAACAAAAATGATGTTCTGGATTAATCTTGTTTTTTTCAAAATGCCTTGAATCCTAATATCAGGTGGAATGGAAGTATCAGGTTGAGCCCTTTTTAGCCATCACCTGACTCATTTTTACTCCAAAAATGGAGAACTCAATTATAATGTAAGTGTGCGCAATGTGTTTGATTTTTTAATGCCATCTGAAGGGATCAAGATTGATTCTGGAATTAGAGTAATCTCTCCTGTCTCGAGGAAAGATCATTTGATTTGAGATGGCTATCAGCAACAACAGATATTGCCAATAGTCCCCTCAAATGGCAGGATAAGGACAGGCATGAGTAAACTGTAACAAGTGATACTCAAAACACGGGGGATGAAATGTAAATGTGAGCCATTAGCATATCCATATTTATTTTATCTACATAAATTAACCATTTCTATAGGGCCTGATGCTGGGTCAGTCTGTTAGAAATCTTTTTAGGGACTGGAGAGAAAACAGCAAGAAGAAACCTTTCTGGGGGCTCCTTGCTCTTGAATGAACACTCACCTTACAACCAGTAGGAGTTTTCATGTGCTAGGTGTTACAAACTTGGAATTATATTTTCAATAAAATATTTACATTGCTATGTAAAGAGACTGAGAGTGACCATGAAAATTATTATTTTGTGACCGAATGTGTAAAAGTGTTCTCAAAGCCAATATTGAATTTTTACAAAAAAAAATGTATTCCAAATTTGCTGCCATTTCTTGGAACGAGAAATGTTTTTTGTTACTATTTTATATAGCAGATACTTTTTAGTATATGTGCTGCCGAAGTGAGCACAAGCAGATATTTTTTAGACGCATAAATATATGTGTGCATATACTCACACTCACTTTCTTATATGTATTTGACTGTGCTTTCAGCTTAAAATGCATGATTGAAGGGGTTAAAACTTTCCAAAGACACTGCTAAAGGAGTTATTAAAGGAATTGGAGAAAAATGCTTTCTCACCTACAAAGCCCACATATTTGTGAAAATTGTCAGTACCAAAATGGAATCATTAATGTCAAACTTTAACAAAACAGAGGTGGGAGACCAAGAAGGAAGAGCCCTTGTACACATGTTCCCGTGACAGGAACTATACAAGGAAGTCCTAAGACGGCAGTACTCTAGATAAACAGCTTGTACAAGGACGTTTGTCTAACAGCAGCTTCTCCACCACTGCGCTAATACCAACTTCATTAGCCCTATAAGCAATGATTGTTTGAAAACAGCTTAAGTTTCCTGCTTCCTTTATTTCTCTGAAATAGTTTCCCTTGCTCTTAACTTTTCTGATGTGTTTCTGACCAATCATAGCATAAGTATCCCTACCTGCAATCCTTTGCTCTTCCCAAATAAACGCTTTGATTTGGAGAATCAAACCCTTGTGGCTCAAGTGGACAGATGTTTGTTTCTGTGTAAAGAGAGATAAGCAGTAAGACATATTTCATAGAGCTGTTTTGAGGAATAAATGAGGTTAAAATAGAAAAATTTAAGATACTGCTTGACATGTAGGAATTTTTATTATTTATCATAATGAGAATTATTACAAACTTGGAAATTTATAACATTTAAAAACCTGCCAAGTGAAGAATTTTAATGAGTACTGAGCTCATTTTTTATAATATGATATGCTACAATTTCCAATTAGTTTGTAAAGAAAAAAAATGAGTGACATAAGGAAGAGTGAGATTTCACTAGATAAATTTAAACAAATAGCTTTTGCACAAATAGGTGGTAAAATTGAAAAAATGGGTACAATTATTTAGAAAAGGAAAATACTCATGTCTTATTTTATATCTAGCTGCATAATGTTTTAAGATATGCTTTTAAGCTTTGACAGCTATTAAAACTAATGATTGAAATAAAATAAATCAAGAATTTCTGTTATTAAATATTAAAAATCTTTACAAAAATAATATAGTGAATTTTGACACATTGTTGTCATTATAATAGGCTTAATAATATTTTTAGTGAGGGCAAAAAGATATTGTATGCTGTTAATAGAAACTTGGAAATCATTTATAAAATTATCATCTTCCCATCTTTAAAAATGTCTCGGTGTCATATATATATTTTATAATGGACAAATCATTATTAGAGTCATAATTTACAAATATACGAATAGGTAATTATTAATTTATAACTAATATCAATGTGTAAAGAATTTCTATTTTACAAATTTAGAGGGCATCATTTATTGTAGTATGAACATGACTGTGGGCTAGTATGAAGCTGCTTCTAAAAAATGAGCTAGTTAAGAAATATACGTCCTCGATCAGAATCTCTGAAGGTTGATTAAGCAGCCTGAAAATATGGTTAGAATGTTGTTATTGGGATTTTTGAGCTCTGTAGACCAGATATCCAAGGTAAATCCAAGTTCCCTGCATTTGAGGGTCAGAGCAGTAAACCCCTCTAATATTTATTAAGAAGAACTAAGCAGTTCCCTCATTGATATTTCAAATCCCTAATACCCTGAATTATCTACATGGACTTTGTACCCAAATTTTTTTCAAGTCTTCTATACTACATACATTTATAGATATTGCTAGATCCGGATTAAAAGGTTGTAGTCTCGACAATAAATTTGCCAATAAATAGGTCTGTTAATGTATTCATTTAAAGTTGTATGTCTTCAGAAGAGGAATACTTTGTTCTCATGGCCATGATTTTTCTCCTTTCTTGGGATAAAGAATGCCATATCCTATTGAGCCTCTGTTGAATGAATGCATCTGTATAGCCTATCAGGAAGCTTTTCGATAAAAGTTTAAAAAAATAAGTAGAGGATAAGTCAACAAACCTAGAGAAATGCAAGATACAAATATGTCAGAAATGATACGAGGCAGGAAAAATTATACAGAAGTAGAAATCTGAAGTTAGCCATCTACTTAATTGCTTGACACTGTTAAAAGTTCTCAGTTTTTTTAAAATCAGTTTCTTAAGTTATAAAATACAGTAAAACCTCAGTTCAGGACTATTTCTGTTTGAAAACAATTCAGTTTGCAAACAGAAGCATTTAGGAAAAATTTGGTTGTGTTTGCAAACTGACTGTGGCCATATTTCCCTAGAATTATGGAACAAATTAAGTAAACTGAAGTATCACTGTAAGAAGCTTGATGAAATACTTTGCAAAGCTATTTTCATTCCTACAGCTACTGAAAAAGAAAAATGATAGAACTGACCTTATTTCCATTATTAATAATTATTACATACTCCAAGAATTAAAAAAAGAAAAGTTTGCATCTACCCCAATGCAATGTGATTAAATGTGAGTGAAAAGTGGGAGAAAAGGAGATTGCTGACAGAAGAAACATTGAGACTTATAAACATCACAACCATTCTTTCAGTAAGCTAATTGTCCTACAAATTTTGCACCAAACTCTGCAACTTTCATCAGCATTGTTTATAGTTTGAATGGGGAAATGTGTCCACTGGCCCATGGGGAGGGGAAAAAAATAAAGACTCTTAATATAGAGAATGCACATGCCATACTTGGAAGAGTTATGGACCTTAAACAAAGAACTTTTCTGAACTTGGTGAGTTCTACAAAATTACAGTATAGAATACAAAACCAGAATCTTTCGAAAGTAGCATAATTCTTGGAAAGATGATAGTGAGTCTCATGACATTAGCAGAGTATTTAAAATGAAGGTCATTCTTGAGATTTTTTAAAAATTCAAGATATGTATAATTTTCAACATGTATGAACTGGGCTTTCAGATGTTTTTCTTTTGATTCCTACATAGAATGCTTGTGATTTTGCATCTTTACACATTTCCTTGCTTTATAAAGCAGTAGTGTTGAAGATACCAAAGACATTGTACCCCATAAGGAATCTTTGAAGTCAAGCAAAGTCCTTGCCTTACTGTAGTTATCTGCAAACAGTTTCTTGAGTTCAGCTTACAAAAGTTTTTTCTACTTCCCTTTAAGGTATATCTCCAGAAGATAGTTTGTTCCTTGAAAAACAAAGCTAATGGAATTATTCAGTAGAGATAAACAAATTTTGCTCTTAAAAGGAAAATGTTGATTAATGAAGATTAAAAAACCTCAAAGGTTGGTTGACAGCTCAACATGGTCTAAACAAGTGGGCCAACTACTGAATTTGGGAAGATGAAAAAAGACCCACAGTGGAATATTCATGGTTTTATAATATTTTCCGTACATTCATAATTTTTCCTTTACATAGGGCTTCTATAATATTGCTTTGCCATTAACAATTAAATTGATATAATATTCTCAGTTTCTCAAGAAACGTACATATGTTATAATTTAATTATACCAATGATAGGAAATAGATTTCATCTTAGGGTTTAACAGCAGATGTTTCGATATAGAAAGTTGGTTATGAATGATTTTATATCGTAAACATGAACATTTTTTAATAAATGATGGCATTAATTTTATATTTTTCTACAAGACTACTATAAGAAATGCTTATAACTTATCTAAGTTTTAAACTCATCTCTAATATTTGTATATAATCTTTTATGTCTGTGTGTTTTTTTGTGCCTATATGGGTTAGCATTGGTATTAGTGGTTTCTGTTTTTTATTTTTTTAACTGATTGGACAAGGTGAAATCTATGAAGGACAAAGACATTCATAGAGAATTAGGTCTTCATTATGTAGGGAATTTGTAACATTGTTGTGGTAAATTCTGACTTATTCCACACAGATTTTGTGTTATTCTGTGTGAGCTGGAATCTCTAGACATTAAATATGTTTCTGAAATAATGCCTCCTAAGAATTTCCTTTAGATTTTAGTCATTTATCAAATATCATCTGTGGTTAGGCTGGGGATTTAGCTCAGTGGTTCGTCGCCTGCCTCGCAAGCACAAGTTCCAGAGTTCGATCCCTGCTACCAAAAAAAAGAAGGAAATTAAATATCATGTGTGGTTGTTTGAAAAAAGCAAATAATGTCAACATGGAGATTCTGAGTATGAAATATTGAGGACAAGATTATACTGAAGTAGTTTGATGTTAGACTGGGTATCCTGGAGTGTCTGTCTTAGGTAGAAAAGAATCTCCTGTAGAGAACTGTAATAAGATGATCCAAATGACAGACTGTCCTGTGGGTAACACTGTTTCTCTTGAATCTAATTTTGAAGATTTAAGATTATATAATAACATTTCATGAATTATTGTGGACCTAGTGTTAAACTACTAGTAGGAGGAGGAGTAAAACTGCTATCCCTCTAGATAAGTTCCATCAATTACTAGTTTTCTGAAATGACTTCATTTCATCATCAGTAAATGGAAATCATCACACTCAGGTTGTTTTTTGTGGATTAAATGAATGCAGTAAGGCCTGCAGAATAATCTTTACATACAACTCAAAATTAGAATTTCTCTTTAGTTTTTTTGTATGCATAGCTGGCACTGATCCCAATAAAAGCATATCTCATTCCTGACATTGATGACTTAAATAAAAACAAAAGGGTCATAAAGTGATTATGAAATATCAAGGATACCATAATAGGTCTTCCATGACTTTTCAGATGTAAAGAAAGAAAAATCTGGGTAGATTAGTAAATAAAGAAAAGGAAGGCTAATTTATTTTATGTTTCTTTTCCATCAAAGCCCTATAAAATACCAGATTCTCAAAAACTCTCATGCTATAATATTTGGAGATGTAATAACCTTAAATGGAGCTCACATATTCAGTTGAATTAAATCCTATCATGCAAGAGTTCCTGAGAAAAGAAAGATAAAATACCTATGCCTTGATTTTCACAGTAGCCTGAACGTTCTGTGAGTCTTCTGGAAACAGCAAATAGGGTTTTCTTTTTGGACGCAGTTTATGCGCACTGAGAGTTATCATGATGTGAGCATTTACCCCTCTAATGGTTAAGATTCTCTTCTCACCAGATGTGGTCCCTTGGAATAGAGTTCCAACTGCTTGGCAGGTCGGTGAAAGGGAAGCAAGCTTTGTCCTTGAGGGCTCTGCCTACTTTACGTATAAATGGAGGACTATACTTCCCAAGGTTGTCAGTCTCTCTCAAGAACTTATATTTAAATCATAATAATGATGCCATTTAAACGCCAGTTCATTTTGCCAGCGTTTGATTAGCAAGCTGGCTAAGTGCAATGGTGGAGAAGATGGCAGGTCTTCATTTTATCTAGGGTATCATTATAGCCTAAATTGGCTCTCACATTACCATTATTATTATTGCTAATTGTTATTTGTGGGAGATGATAGGATTCCTGCCATTACTCACAGTGGAGAAGATGATAAAGTCCTTTTCCTAGGGTTTTATGATCAAAGTTACATAGACATAGATATTATCCCATTTCAGAGAGTGATGAAAAAATTTTGATTTTGAGATTTTCATGTAGAAATTTATAATTTTGTCATATTACCTGTGGAAAATTAAGCTTAAAGGCATTAAAAAGGTGTATTTTGCATACACAATGTGGCATATTTCAGTGTATGTATGTATTTTTGCATAGGGGTACATTTCACTCTTGTAGTGTTACACTGTTAACAATAAGAGCTTCAAATCAAAATCTGCAATATCCAACCCTAAGTTCAGCCAGACATCATTTGCACATATTTTCTCATTATAAATGTTATGCTCTCCATTTGATGTTCATTGTGCATAAAATTTTAATTTTTGTTTTTAACCATTGAAGGTGGAACATCTTAGGAGTAATGGATGTGTGATTCACTGGGTGAAGAAGATCCCCTCATCTTTCAGTCAGGGACATTTTATAGGCTTGTTGAATCATAGACTAGAGATCTTTTTAATAATTCTTGAAAAACAAATTTAACTGAAATTTGGAAGAACCTTGTGCAATATATTTTTACGATATAGTTATATTTTGTTGAGTAATACATTATTAAGAAAGGTTTTGTTTTAAAAACATAGAACAGAATATACAGAGTTTCTGTCTCCCTTCAGACACCACACCACTGCCTAACAGTTTCCTTGTTATTAATAACTTGAATTAATGTAGGGCATTTGTCATAATTGATGAACCTGTATTGATATATTATTAATAACTTGAGTCCATTGCTTGCATTAGGGTTCAATATTTGTGCTGGAAATTTTACTCTTTTGACAAATGTATTATCACATTTATGTACCATCACTTTGTCAGTCAGAATAATTTCACTGTTCTACAAATCCTGTGCTCTACCACCTATGCATCCTTATCTCCCCCCTACACTCCAAACACCACTGATCTTTTTGTACTTTCCTCATAGTTTTGCTTTTTCTAGAATGTTACATGGTTTGAAACACACAGTATGTACATTTTTCAGATTGACATCGTTCACTTAGCAACATATGTTCAAGAGTTCTTCATGTGTTTTCGTGGCTTGAGAACTCATTCCTTTTTACCACTAGTTAATATCACATTTCATGAATATACCATAGTGTTTAACATTCATTTATTATAAGATATCTTAGTTGCTTCTAATTTTTGGAAGTTATTAATAAGATTGTTGTAAACATTTATGTGCAAGTTCTTGTGTGGGACTTATTTTTCACCTCTTTGGGCTAATATCAAGCAACACAATTGCTATATCACGTGATAAGAATGTTTCTTTTCTTTTCTTTTTTTTTGGTACCAGAGATCAAACTCAGGTCTTTGCGCTTGCGGGGCAGGCGGCAGAACCACTGAGGTATATCCCTAGCCCAAGAATGTTTCATTTTTAAAGAAACTGCCAAACTATTTCCAAAGTGACTAGACCATTTTACATTCCCACCAGCAATGAATAAAAGTTCTTGATGCTCCATGTCCTCACCCGTATTTGGTGCTGAGAGTGTCCCAAGTTATGGTCATTCTCAGGAATATGTAATGTCTCATTTTAGTTTGCAATTCTCTAATGGCATATGATGTTGAATGACTTTTCACATACAGCGTTCACCAAATCATGAAAAGCCACATCAGGAAAAGAAAAAAATTGTATAAATATTGTAATATCAAATTTATTGAGGCATCATGAGATTAATACTAGTTACATTTGACCTCGACAATTACAAGAGGTGCTCAAAGTGGTGGCCATTAGCTTCCTGACATTTATTAGTATGGGAAGCTGCTGAAGCATGTATACTTTGTTTTGACAGACTCTGTGTTTACTTGTCATTGGTGCGTCTTTTGTGTTTGGGTGTCCAATCGGACCTTTTGCCTATTTTTGTGTTGTGTCTTACTCTTGAGTTTCAAGAGTTCTTTGTATATTTCTTGACCCTGGTATTTTTTAGGTATGATTTTTCAAAGATTTATACCTGGCATGTGGATTGCCTTTTGATTCTCATAAGAGTCTCTTTATTTTTAATGTAATGAAGTCTACCTGTCATTTTTTTTCTTTTATAGTATGTGGTTTTGGTGTTATTATAAAAAAATACCTTAACCAAACCAAGTTCACCTAGATTTTCTCTATATTGTTTTTGGGGGTTATATAGTTTTTCATTTAACATTTAGGCCTCTTGAAGACATTGGTATAGGACAAGATTTTATGAACAAATCCTCAGCATCACAAAGAATCAACAACAGGGATCTCATTAAAAAGTTTCTGTACTGAAAGAGAAACCACTGACAGAGCTAAGAGACAACCTACAATGTGGGAAAAAATTTTTACCATCTGTTCCTCAGATAATGGTCTACTATCTAGAATATATGATGAATATTTTTGTTCATTTTTTCTACATGGTTATATTTTGACATGCAAAAATTTATACTGACACTGTGTTAATCCTTCATTCTCAGGAAAGCCTAAGTTAGTTGAGAGAATATATGTGATACTGATAAGAGCAGAGAAAGAGTCTAGTTACAAGTTGGCAAACTAAGAGTCAGTTGAGTTTCTCAGTGTAAGCTTCAGTATATAAATAAGGATGTTTCATGTCCAGCTTTCTCACGTGCATTTTTGTAAAGATGCTTGATCAAGAGTGAGAGTGAGCATCTTTACAAAAGTCTTATAAATGTTAAAAGAGCAAATAGCAGATTCATGTGTTCATCAGCGGGATTTCTAGACTTGCTTTACTGAATATAACTCATATTCAGATAAGCAAAACAAGTAATATGCTAATGAAGCCCAAGACACAACTGAAATATGTTGATAGCAAAACTGAATGTCACAAAGGTCTTACATTTACGATCATTATTGAAGCCGCAGATAAACTAGTTGGATACAATTATAACTTCACCATCTTCTGTATACCAAGGTTGTACCTGACTGCTATTGAATGACAAGATTATACTGATATAATAACTGAAATGATGATGTATATAATTGGTGAAACTTAAAAAAATCAAGTAAATTTACATAATAAATCAGATATTTTATCAGCCTGAGGAACGGCAAGCTTCAACTTACGAATTAGGAAACATTTTTACAGACTCTTTTATGTAACAGACATATTAAGTCCTAAGTGATTGCAGTGCTATTCAGATGCATTAACCTAGTTGAAAATTCTGGTTCCTGATCAGTAGTTGAGAAAGGAAATTTCCAAACTCATAAAAGTTAAACTGAGGTGATTTGAAACTCAAATATAGAAAAAAATGACTGAGACTGAAATGAGTTATGAAGTAAACTAGACATGGCATTGTGCAGATTTTAAAATAATCCTTAGCTTTTGAATGGATGATTTTTCAAGCATGACTAAAACATACAGGGGACTCCATGGGGAGAATAAAGAAAACATTATTTTCTCTTCCTTTTCCCTTTTCTTCTCCTCCTCTTCTTCCTACTTTTCCCTATTCTTTTCTTTCCTTATCTCCCTCATTCTTTTCCCCTCGTTCTTCCTCAAACTATGATAATTTATTTTCTCTCTCTGCCACACACATACACTAAATATTTGATGCTCGGGTTGAATAATTTCATCAATAATTTCTTTGAAATGCATAAACTACAAATATTCATACATTAGTACAGTCACATGTATTAATACAGCCACATGACTCATCTTTTTAAATATTCCAACTATAATTCTATGGATTATTTTCTTGGGAAGAAAAAGGGGTAATTAGCCCACCACTGTTGTGATAATAGTACCATGAACATAATTAATCATTTTAGTCTTGCCTTTGAATTTATCTAAGACCTTCCTTAGACTATACCTTTGGTTTATAGATACCCGAGGAGACAAATTTCCAAAATGTCCAAAACAATTGTTTAAACAATATTTAAATAATGCTGTTGATGAGAATTCACCTTAGCATTGATGATATTTGGATAGTTACAATATCAAAGAGTGCAGGATTGCAATGCATCCAACACACTGAAGAGAGTATTCATGATAAAATATCAATTCACTCCTCAAACTGGTCAAGAATGGTCAAACTCTCATTCTACCGATGAGGAGGTAGAACGTTTGTGTCATAGTTTATTAAGATGAATGTTAACTTTTAGAGGCCAGATCTGCTTACTTCCCTAAACCAAGGTTGTCAAAGGTCTGTTTCTCCTGCCTGCTCCCAGTGTGCCTGAATGCACAAGCACCACCCATTGGTGTTAGTCCTGAAGGGGCCCGCAGCATCCACTGAGAAAGACCGAAAAGGATAGGGGCTAATGAAAGAGCCACAACTGTTCTTCAGTGCTAATAGAATTTAAGCAAAGCAAAGATGGGCTTCTGAAGAAGAGTTATTTTCATTTTGCAAAGGTCCTATGCACAATCATGTTTTAACAAGATTCCCAGTTTGCATTATGAAAAGCTGGCAGACTTTCCTTCATAAGGCTATTTACTACACTTGCCCTTTGAGTAACATTACTAGGTGTTGGGATTGAAGCATATTATTAAGGGAATAAATGACAGGAGAACACAATATTAGATTAAAGAAAATGTTGGATTTTCAAATGGCAAACAAATGTGTTAAAAGGTCTTGTTATTTAAATGTGGCTCTGTGGGCCTCTGAAATACTATAAATGGTGGGAGAGAAAACTTGTGAAATGCAGATAGGAAATTTCATTATGTGATATACATGGGTCTCACAAACAAGCAAGTTATGAAAATACAGCATGAGTATTTCCCTCTGGTTCAAAATGACTTCCAATATTTTAGTGTATTTCTTTTTTCTTTTGGTACCAGGGATCGAACTCAGGTCCTTGCGCTTACACAGCAGGCTACGAAACCACTGAGCTAAATCCCCAGCCATGTATTTCAATCTGTAAGAAAAGCTACTGATAAGATTTGGCTGTGGCAACCACGACCTTCTATAAGGAATTCCCAGTACTTATATTGCCCTGATACCTCCCAAACAACACAAAACTTTAAATCCTTACACTCTTCCTAGGGACACCATCATTGTAATCTACAACAGAAAATGTTTCTTAGGAAGTAACAGTGCATCCCTGTGTAATTTAGCAAATAAGAGAAGGAAGGATGCTAAGGCTTCCCTCTGAGTCTTCTTGGCTATTTGCCATTCTCTGAATGGTGGCTGATAGAAAATCAGGGCTCAATTTTATGCCGATTTTGTGCCCCAGTTAGCAGTGCTAATTGGGGCACACAAGTGAATTGCACTCTGCCCTGTGGAAATTTTCAGTTAGTCAACTAAATCGGAAAATCATTAAGGGCGTTAATCCAACACATAGTCACTATTTATTTAGGTGCAGTATCTATGATCCCTCCAGGAAGGACAAAGTTCAGACATGGTATCTCAATGATCAGCTGTTTGGAGTTTGATTTTCTTGGTTTGTTTGCTGGTATTTAACTTTTGTCATAAACTGAGTTTGGAAATAAGTATATGTGCTCTTGAAGAGTAGAACCACTAGATAATTTTAGTAGGAACTAACAGTCAAAGTATTATTAACGTAGACAGTACTAAAGGTCATTTGTTTCTCTCACACTTGGGAAGACAGATTTTCTTAGGGAAAAGAAATGATTTTTTTACACAAAAAGAGCATAAATACACTGATAAAAGTAATAGCAAGTGTTACATGTTTCATAAGGTCACGTTTTAGTTCAAGTACATCATTGTCTTAAACTGTTGTCTAAGCTGGTGTGGTGGTGCACACCTGTAATCCCAGGCTTCCAGAGGCTGAGTCAGAAGGATCACTGCAAGTTCAATGCCAGTTTGAGCTATACAATGAGTTCAAGGCCAGCCTGAAGCACATAGTGAGACTGTGTCTCAAAAAACAAAAACAAACAAAACTGATGCATCCCATATACTCAGTAAGTATATTTGAATGAATGAATGAATGGGCAGCACATGAAATTTTTTTGTACTTCCATGATATTTTACATTATAAAATAACATTTGTGATGTATCTGGTGTGATACCCGCAATAATTGGAATCTTTCTGTCCTTGGTAGAGTGTTTCAGTATCTCTGACAGGAGTCATGGCTTTTAAAACATTATTTTTACTTTTCTAGAATATTAGAAGACGTTGCTATAATTTACTCCAAAACAACTATTTCAGGCAAAAATTTAAGTCAAAATTAATTCAAAGATGGTGTTCTAAAATTGGAATTATTGGCTAAGAATCAGTGTCTTTAAAATGTTATTCTTTAATAGAGTGTATAATTTTTTGGGGGGGTACCACAGATCGAACTCAGGTCCTTCTGCTTGTGGGGCAGGTGGAGGAATCACAGCTAAATCTCCGGCCCTAGAGTGTATAATTTTTAAAATATTTATAAGTAAACCTTACTTTTAGCTTTAAACCACTAGAATTTTAAGAAGATTAATACTGGCAAGAATCCTTGCTAGAATAAGGCCTTATCTTTCTTCAATGATTATGAAGTTTAAAAAAATTAAACTGACCCATTTAGTTATAATAATGAAGGATGCAACTGATAATTTTAAAGCAAAATTTAAATTCTGCATATAAAGATCCAGTTACAGTATTGCCAAGAGCAATTGCTGCATATCTTGAATCAAGTGGCTACCCTATTGGTATTTTCTTTCTACCTTGAAGAATTTTCTTATCTATAGCTTTGCTGGCTCTTTTTCCTCCTCTTATTCTTTGCCTAGATTTCCATTATTTTCCCTTTAATGGAGTTGCATACTATAATCATAATTTCCTCCTGCATCCTAGTTTTCAAATTCTAAATTACTATATCCAAATAAATATCCTAACATCATTTTTAGATCAAGAAATATTATTCCATCACTATTCTTTTCCCTCTTGACCTTTTTCACTCTTGACACTTCACTTTTTATTGATTTTACTTTCTTTTCTGTAATTAATCTTTAGTCTGAACACTTTTTCTCCTTCCTTTCCTTTATCTCTCACTTTCAGGAACATTTGTCAATCTTGTTCCATTCTCCCCTCACCATCTCATTAGCTCCCCTGCCCCCCATCTTCCCTATTCTCAGTTATGAACTACTTCTCCCTGGCTTATACAACTGATTCTAGCAGGTTTTTCTGCCTCTGTTATTTTGTCCTCTGTATTAACTTCACACCAAATTAGTTTTCTCTGAATTGTACTCAAACATATGCAAGATCATGTTGCATTTTTGTTGTGTTACTGACTTTTGCCTATATGTATTTTGCAAATACATATAGCCCCCCCCCATGCCACAGTATGGGTAGTCTTTGTTTTTCTTGCCATGTGACTCATACCTTTGCTCCAAACAAGCAAAGAAACCAAGCTTCAGTATGATCTAATGGATATTTCCCAAAACAATGGGTTCTGAAGTTTTACTCTTTGATTATTCCTCCTTACTGTCTATGGCCTACCACAATCTTGCTCTTTTCTTTAGGGTTGATAGATAAAACACATTTTTTTCAGTCCTTCCTTGATTAAGATGTTGTAAGGGAGTAAAGGTTGAGAGAGTAGGAGGAGAGAAACCTTTTCATGGCTCACATTGTTCAATGACGTTGTTAATAGATGACAGTAACGGAACAGCTCAGAATGTGAAGAAACAGATTTTGTTCATAAGGACATTAAAAATCCATTAATTTTAACTCAAGATAACCTAAGTTATAATCAGATCTTGATCACATTATCCTTTCACCCCTCTTATGGTTGGTTATTTTTCTCTGAATACTTTAAAAATCGAAGCTGAACTAGTTGACCACTTGGTTCCAGCACCTACATTTGTATACACTGACACTATAAAATATGTAATGCTTTTTTTCTTCTTTCCACTTTTATTAGATCAATTACTAAAGGATCCACTTTAGATCTCCCAATATGATGACTCTTTTTTTTGGTACTGACGATCGAACCCGGGTCCTAATGACAATGTAGTAAGTCTAAAGGCTCACAAGGGAAGGAAATATCTACACATAGAAAGTGGCCAAGAGATCCTCTGGGTAAGCTGAAGCAGAACTGTACAAGGGTTATCTTTATGTTAAGGACATCTGTCCCTCACAATTTCCCTCACAATTAGGTAATACTCAGATTGCATTTGTCATATGCTGCCTTCTAGTTGTGTAGATGGATTTTTCTAAAATTATGTTACAACTGGATTAAGAACCTTATATATCAAAGAGGTTGAACAGTGATCGAAAATGGAAACTATTAAATATTTACTGCAAGAATTAAGAGATCTTCTTCTGAAATTAAAATTTCCTAGTGCCTTGGCTTTGAACATTTAAGGAATAGTTGTATTACAGCCAGACGAGACCAGGACTTGCAGCTAGTAAAACTGAACTTGAATCTCATCCCTGTCACTTCCTCTTTTTGAGAATTTTGCTATGTTTAGAAATCTCTCAAAACTTAATTTATTCATTCCTTTAACTTATATTTCATTTACCTTATTTGTAAATTAAAGATAATTTTACCTCTCTCATAAGAGATCAATAAGATTCTATAAATGGTCACATAATCATTTTCCCAAGTTTGTGAATAGTGTAAGCCCAAGTCCTCTCACTCAAGGCTTAACAACATTTTATTATTTTATTTTATTTTACTTTTTTGGTACTGGGGATCAAACTCAGGACCTTGCACTTTCCAGGCAGCCCAACAACATTTTTATTAATGCCTTTTACCTTATGCCCAAACTTCTCATTAATGTCATCAAACCTTTCTGCTTAGCCTCTGTTGGAATTCCGACTGCCAGTTACCAGATTGATGGCTTTGAGAAATTTTTTAATCTTATTTTTTAATCTTTCAGTACTCTTTTAAAAATTTATATATGAGGAAAATACTACCTACAGAATAGATTTACTATGAATGTTGAAAGTTTTGATTAGTTTAAAATCTTATGAACATGCTTAGCATATGTTGAATATCTAGTAAATATTAACTATTGTTATTTTTGTAAATATTCATTTATTATGTATGGTTCTTGTCAGATGGCATTAAAAAGAGAAGAAACACATTTTTGTGTATATGTAAGTGTGTGTATATTTCTTCTTCATGCCCAGTATATAAAGTACATGAGAAACTCAATAGACATTAATCAAATGAATAGAATAAGTATGGACTGAGTACTATGTGATACCCTGTATTCAGTGATGTTGGAAAGAGTGGTAAATACAATGACTGCAAAAACCTGTGCTCAAGCTGTAAGTTTTGGAGTCTGATGTGTTCAAGCATTTGATCTTGTCTATTTGGTAATTGTCACTTCTTACAAGGATAACAGCATTGACAGTTTGTGCTTACTGAATACTACATGTGTGTATTCTGCTATATTCTTAAAATAGGCAATTGCATTATCTCATGATATCCAGTGGACTTTAATACAGTTGCAGGCTACAGAGAGAAAAAAGAGCCAGCATACACTCATAGTAAGCATCACAGATTTCAAGTTCACTAAGTGAAGCTGAGTGGGGAAGTTGCTAATGGAGTAAATCATTAGGAAAACACAAGGCTTAGAGGGAGAAGAGAGCTCGTCATTTCTGGATGGAATGATCATATGTGGGAACAAAAATCTGAGTGGGTTGTATGTTAAAACGAAAGTATGAAGCATTACTTTTAAGGATGAAATGGTGTTAAGGTAGCATTTCCTTAGAATGTGGTACTCAGAGCAGATTACAAGTGTAGAGAGTTAAATTTGAGTCTAACTAGGAAAATAGTGCTTCAAATGACTATTTTTAAAAAGTTAGAAGTGTTGAGAATTTTTGAAATTTAAAAATACTGAATTTAGTATGCTGGATTTGATTGATAGTATGAGAGGGAATGATTTCATTAGAATGGAGTATGAGTCAATTATGGTACAAATTCAAGGTGTACAATAGATTGGGTTCAATTATTTCATTTAAAAATGAAGAAACTATTTTTGGTAAGCCAAGATCAACCTATAGGTTGTTAGAATACATGCCAAAGATTTAAATAACATAAGCATAGTGTTAAATATACCGAACCTACGTATTCCCCCAGTTACCATTCAGTCTTAGTGCCAGGTAGCTTTGAAAGAAAAACTAATAAGTTTTCATGGCTATAGTGAATTTAAAATACCTCAGCCATTATTTATAATGTGCCCTTTAGATTATTAACTAATGTCTTAAAGCTGTATTAAAATCCTGTTTATTTTGAAACAAGGTAAGGGAGTGTTGTACTTTTAATAATCCATTATATGTTTTTATTAATTATATCTTTTTCTGTTGTATTGCTAAATAGTCTTTGGTCACAGTTATTTATGTAAAGGAAGCATTAACAGTTTAAACTTTTGAATCCAACCTTGGTGTTTTTTTCATATTCAGAACAATTTAAAATGAGAAAACAAAGTATTTGTGTGGTGACTTCTCAGTGTCTTCCTACTTAAGAAGGGATGCCAAAATAATATTTTAATTTCATTGGAACACGTAACCAGGTGTCATTTTCATTGTGGACTCTTTCTTCAAGATGGATTTCTCATAAGAAAACCCTGGAAACTCAGTGTACACTGGCGAGTGCTCCTGCGTCCTGCTTGTTTCGTTTTCAATTGCTGTTACTAAGGAAGCCCACTAGATGGTGATAAACCACAAGCTATATACTGATTTTGTTTTTTTAAAAAAGAAAGATCCCAAAGGAGAGCTCACACAAGATTTCAGAGGTTGTATCTTGCTAATTTTTTGTTAAATGGAGAGGAAGCAAGAAAAATAAAGTATAATATTATTTTCCATGAAACTTAATTGTAGTTGTGAAGTAAAATACCTTTTGGCCTTGAATTATTTTCCAATGAGCAGTTTTCAAAATTAAGCTGTTTTGTCAGGACAAATATCAAGGAAAATGATTATGAATCATCATGGCAAGTTTCAATACAGATCAGAAAGTAAATTAATCCGACTCTGTCTGACTCATCATGTCTTTTTCTTCAGATACAAATGAAGAGTAAACAATGTTTTGGCAATTTTCAGGTTAATCATGTAGAACTGATTACTCAAGAAGAATGCTATTAACATTTAGTCAATTTATACTCTACAATATGACAAATTAAAATTAATGTTGCTGTTTTTAAGATATCAAATGGGCCATGATTTTAAGAAAAATGAGACCTGCTATAGAAAAGTGCTAATATAGTCTCTGGGCCCAGTGAATCTAGTTGTGAGATCTGTAATACCCACTTAAATCTCCCTAAGAAAATAGTACAGATAATTATGCAAATATAGCTCTGAATGAGACAGTGTGTGTCTTGAAGCAGGTTGTCTTTTGAAGTGTAACAAAGAATAATAATCAATTGTCAATGATCCCCTCTGGAGCAGAAATGGTTAAATTTGCCAATAGCTTAATAACAGAAGAAAGTCTTTCATTTTAGATTGACTATATTCTCCTGATGAAGCTCTATTTGATAATTTTGTCAGTGTTTATAATCAGTTGTTCCCTTTAGTATTCATTTAATTAGCTCATTTCAATACACTTCCTTGATGGCATGTGTATGTAAATATATATTTTAAATCATTCCCTATATTTCTAAAGTAATTGTTATAATGAAAATATGTAACTATTAGCTTTTGAATCGGGTCTAAAACAATAGAAACTGCACATTCTAATATAAATTGCTGTACAGGACAATTTAAAAAATTTTGCACATTAAACATCACCACTGTCCACCTACCATCTTTCCACTTGTACAAGTATCAAGTGTGCACAAATCCCCCCTGAGCATCTTACCTTTAAAATACATAATCATCATCATCATCATCATCATCATCATCATCATCACATGTAAGGGTCATAAGGTAACAATCATTGATCTTTCTACAATGTCAATAATGTTATAGATTCTGGCTGAAAAATCATCTTAAAAATCTACTTTTATTCCATACTAACATGCATGTGATATTTATTGGAGTATCATGTAATGTAATACATATTCAGTGGTGAGTTAGCATCTTTAGTGGCATTACTGCTCCTTCATGACTTGTTATATTTAGTTAATTTTAAAGCCCTTTAGTTGTCTACATTTGCACTCTTGAATTTAGCAGAAGGAAAGCTGGTAATCATCTTTCTGATTTAAGGGGTGGTTTATGCTTTTAGCATATGTCCTGCTTATTGACACCCACTGACCCTGGACAGCTTCTCTGAAGGCTTTCTTATCTAGCTGAAATGGTATTGCTCCTGAATGGGTGTGGGGGATTGACTAATTGTCCATTTGTAATGCCCAGCTGAATTGAATCAGCATGGTCTGGGCGTGGAGGATCCCCCTGAAGATTGTTACCAATAGCCATAAAAAAAGAACTGGAGGGGAAGATCTTGGCCTGTTGATTTTCTAGGAAAAGCTTGGTCCAGATGGTTTTCCAAATGTGAACTAGGCTGTTCTCATCGGAAGAGCTCAGGGCCTGGCTACCACCGGGAATGGCTGCTGTTTTTGTCAAGGGAGCTCTGGTCTTCACCATGAGCATCATACTGCCTGGTTCCAATGTGGATCCCTCAGCTTGGAGGCACAAATCCTTCATCTCACTGGCGTAGGATTTCTGGCTTTCACCACTGGCCTTTGGGCCTTCCAGGTGCAGGTCCTCAATGAGGACAAGCATGAGACACTGCTGTGGGCTCTAGGCCACTGGCTGGACTCGAGGAGGACATTGCCTTAGACTCTAAGCTTTTAGCTGGACTTGTGCGGGAAACTGCTGGGATCTAGGCCCTCAGCTGAAGCTTTTGGGCTTCTAGTGTATGGTTAATCTCTTACACTCCTTCACATTTGACTTTTTGGGTAATTATCATAAAATAATCTTAGAAATAATGTGTCCTGTATTTCATGTATTCCCTTGCCAAATCCTGCTGACTACAACAATGGGTGAGCAATATCTAAGTTGAATACTAGAATTAACCCATATTTGTTTCTCACAAAGTGGCATACTCTGACATGTTTAGACTGGACATTAAAAATACAGCAGTAGTAGTGCCAGTTATCCACTATTAAAAAATGTTCACAACCTTTACTTTTATATACAGCATTCTTTTTATTTTTGTCTATGCTTGTGATACCTAGTAATTACATTCATTTTGAGGAATTGGTACATATGCATATCTCATTGTGATCATTTTTATTTCTGCCCACTCCATGGCCCTCCCCTCTTCCCCCTTCCCCAGATTCCCTTTCCCTATCCACAAAATCTACCTCCAAGCTTCCTACCATCTGTCTTCTAGTTTGCTCTTTAAATTATTTCTTAGTTTTCACAAGTAAATCATGAGATATTTATCTTTGTGTATCTTTTTTTTTCACTTCACACTTTTTTCACTTTGGTGATACCAAAATCCTCTATTTTCTAAAATTGATCAAATTTATTCTTCTTTATGACCAAGTAGTACTCCATTGTGTATATACACCACTTTTTTTTTTAATCCATTCATCTATTGGTGGGTATTGTGAATTGTGCTGCTATAAACATGAGTATGCATGTATCCCTGTAATGATGACTTTAATCCATTCAGGAAGATACAGAGTAGAGAAATAGCTTGATAAATGGAATTTCTATTTTTAGGTTTTTTTAAAGAATCTCCATTTTGGTTTCCATAGTGGTTGTACTGGTTTACATTCCCACCAACAATGTAGAAGTGTTCTTTATTGTTCACAACCATGCCAGTATCTGTTGTTTTTTGAGCTTTTCATGGGGGTCATTCTTACTGGGATGAGATAGAATCTCATTGTTTTGATTTGCATTTCTGTAATGGCCAAACATGCTGAACATTTTTTCATGTACTTATTGACCATTTGTATTTCTTCTTTTGAGAAGTGTAGATTCATTTCAGTTGCCCATTTTTTCTTTTTGAATTGGCCTTTTATTCTGAGAGGTCTAATCTTTTTGAGTTCTATGTATATTCTTGATATTAATTCTCTATCCAAGGAGTAGTGGCAAAACTTTTCCCATGTTTTAGGTTGTCTCTTCAGTGTTTTTTGTTTTCTTTGATGGGTATAAGCTTTTTAACTTGGTATAATTTCATTTGTTGAATCTTGGTACTATTTCTTGTGCAATAGGCTTTCTTTAAACAGCTTTCTTAAGATACAATTTTATAAACACATATTGTACTTTTCTGAAATGTGTAATTCGATGGGATGCTTTTATAATATTCACAAGCTTTAAAACCAACAGCATGATTAATTTTAGAGCATTTCTCCGCTTCAAAAAGAAATCTCACATTTTATAGTAATCACACCATATTTTTCTCCAACATCCCTGATTCAGGAAAACTCTAGCCTACTTTCTTTCTCTATAGATTTACTTATTCTAGAAATTTCATAAAAATGGAATATATGGTCCATTTGAACACTTTCACACAGAACAAAGTTTTCAAGGCATGCTGTAGTGTGTATCTGTACATTTTTTCATAATTATTGTTGAATAATATTCCATTGTGTGGAATAATATTCCACATTTTATTCATTATCGATTGACAGACATGTAAGTTCTTTATAATATTGGTTTTAAACAATAGTGCTCTGAAAAGTTTATAGTATTTGTGTAAAGGATATGACTCAAGTTTTTAGGGAAGGGGATTTTAAAAAATCAGGCAACCTGAGCAATTAGGGTCTTTTACTGCACACTTTTACTTGTCTCTCTCTATAATTTGTATTATGCCCCTATATAAAACCCAATACCCATTAAAGTAGTTTATTAATGAATGCTTCTTTAATAATATATGCAGCACCCACATATATAAAATAAACAGGAAGCTATTTTCCTCCCCATCTCCCCAAATACAAGGAAATAGAGCTCTTAATGTTTGCTTTGGTTTAGATCTAGATTGTTCCCCCAAAGCCTCATGTGATCAGAGGTGGGGCTTTTGGAAGGTGATTGGATCATGTGGAACTATTGCTGACTTGTTTGGAGGTAGACACTGGTCAGAAGATTTGGGTCACTGAGGCATGATCTAAAAGAGTGTAGCCCCCCACACATACATACCCGCCCCCCCCCCACTTCTCCCTTCTCTGTCTTCACTTCCTGGCCACTACGCTGTGAATAGCTCTCCTCTACCCAGTTTCTTCCACCATGTCATTGGAGCCTTGGAGCCAGTTGACCATGAACAAAAACCTTTAAAAATTATGAGCCCAAACAAACCTCTCCTTCTTGAAGTTCAGGGTGTTGAATATTGTGTCTCCACGAAGGAGAAGGTCAGACACTTTTTCCCTATGTTTCTTATGTATCACTTAACTGGTTACAATGAAAATTATACTTATTTATTATTTAGATATTGTGGTACTTCTTTCTTAAGGCTTAATTTGAAGTTAAGTAAGTTGTTTAATGCTACGTGGATTGATTAGATAATTTGTAATTTGAACCCACCTGTGTCTGAAAACCTATACTGTCTCTATTTTGATTTGTCAAGCAGTAATTTTATAGCGCTCCATAAAGTTTTACTCAATTATGCCTCTTTTTTATGCATTCCAACATTTTTTTGAAGAGGTGGCTTTTTCATTTTTCTCTCTTTAACTCTTCACTATGAAATGAACATTTTTTTCTCACATTCCATTACAAAAATAAGGATTATAGTTAAGGTGGTGTTGTAGTAAGAACTGGAAAATGAGGAGGGATGGAGAAATCTTTTACTCCAATCCATACTGAACAAGATTAAAGCTGAATAAAGATTAAGTGGGAAATGGAGTAAGGGATTAAGTCTCTTAAATTCTGAAAACATTCAGGAAACTCCACAAGCAGGAACATGGGAGAAGCTGACGCTAAAAGGAATCATAGTCATGAAAAGGAGGGGAGAAGTGATTCAGTGACTATAAACAGACCTGGATTTGTAAAACAGATGTAGAATTTAATGGTTTCTGGACTGTTTAGCCAAGAAATTTTTGGTTTAAGCCAAATATTACTTAGATATATAACGAAATAAGGAATAAAACCGAACTGCCCTTGTTCTTGTTCATGTTATGACTTGTTTGGGACTTGTACTCAACCACCCATTTTCATGATTTCTCCTCCTGCAGACATCTTAAAACCAATGGTTTTGTATGTTCCCTCTTAATGTAGTTTGAGATTTATAATTATATTTTTTATTAATTTTATTTTTGATACTGGGGATCGAACTTGGGTCCTTGCTTTTGCGGTGCAGGCGGCAAAACCACTGAGCTAAATCCCCAGCCCTTTAAATTAAATTTTATAACACTTGAAGTCAAATGCTACATTTTGACCTCTCCACAGCTTTATATAATGTTCAACAAACAGTATTAAGTATGTGATATTAAACAGCCAATATGTTGGCCAAAAGCAATTAATTGACCATCTGCTAAGGAAAGAGAGTTGTATAATCACCTGCTTGCCTTACTTTTCTGGGTCTGACTTCAAATTCTGCCCTCAGAAGTTACAGTAGTACCTCAGTTCATGAATGCTTCTGTTAGTGAACAATTCAGTACACAAACAGAAGTGTTTGGCATCCGATCTTGAACAGAGAATACTGAATTTGCTGACTAACAGGACCGTGTCTGTCTTCCCCAGAATCATGGAAAAAATTAAATTTGTGAACCCAGGTACCACTGTAGTTGGTTTATTATTGTAAACGTGGTACCTGCTTTGATACCTTCAATCCAACGCACTCAGAACAAAAGTATGTTAGATGAAAAGAATTTTTCACCATCTAACTACAGATCATTTACTATACAGATTTTTATGGCATTTGCTAAAATTCAGCAGCATCCATTTATTTTATTAATTTTATTGGTACATTTTAGGTATACAATATAAGGACATTCATCATTGGAAATTTGCACCTTTACATAACCCATCTTGGTTATTTTTTCTCCATTCGCCTGCTCTCCCTTCAACCCCTCCATCCCTCCCTATTTACAAAGACTTTGTTTCCATTTTTTCATTTTCTCATATTAATTCCATTCCCTTCTTTCTTTTCCCCTACACTTCCCACTTCCCCTTTGCTCCTTTTCTTCCTATTTCACATTATTTATTATACCTTTTAGTCCTCATGTACACTTTCACTTTCTCACACTAGAGAAACTATTTGGTATTTACACGTGTGCATCCTATTTATTTCACTTAAGAGTATTGCCTCAATGTACATCCATTTAGTTATAAGTGTCTCTAATTTCTCATTTTTTATGGCTGAGCAGTATTCCATTTTATAAAAAACAACACATTTTCTTTATCCAGTCTCTAGTTGATGGGAAATTGGGCTGCTGCTTCCAAGTTTTAGCTATTACAAACTGTGCTGCTATGAACATGGGTGCACATATATCACTGTGGTATGATTCTTTTAATTCTTTGGGGAAGATCCCCAGCAGTGGAATAGCGGGGTCAAATGGGACTTCCAGTCCTAGTTCTTTGAAGTATCTCCATACTGATTTCCACAGTGGTTGCACCAGTCTACGCTCCCACCAGCAGTGTAGACTGCTGTAGACTCCTCTTTCCCCACAGCCCCACCAGCATTTGTTATTGGTTGATTTCATGATAGCAGGCATTCTCTCTAGGGTAAGGTGGAATCTCAGTGTGGTTTTCATTTGCATCTCTCTAATGACCAGTGATGTGGAACATTTTTTCATATGCTTATTTGCTATTTCTACTTCTTTGTGTGAGAAATGTCTGTTCATTTCAGATGCCCGGTTTTAGATTGTATCTTTAAATTTGGGAGGTCTGATTTTTTAAACTTCTTTATAGATTCTAGATAGTAGACCTTTGTTTGAGGAACAGCAGGTGAAAAATTTTTCCCACATTGTGAGTTGTCTCTTCACACTGTGGTTTCTCTTGCTGTGCAGAAGCTTTTTAATAAGAAGAGATTCCACTTGTTGATGGCATAGTTCATGGGCAACTGAGGTTTGTTCATAAAATCTTTTCCTACACCAATATCTTCAAGTGTTCTATCTAACCTCTGTTCCAGCCAGTTCAGCATTTCTATTTTAATATTTAGGTCTTTAATCCATTTTGATTTTAGTTTAGTGCATATTGAGAGATATAGCTCTAGTTTTAATCTTTGGAAAGTTGGAACCAGTTTTTCCAACACCATTTATTAAAGAGGCTATCCTTCCTCCATTGAAGGTGTTTGGCTCCTTTGTTGAAGATAAGGTGGCTGAGTGTGTCTGGAGTTGTTTCTGCATCTTCTAATCTGTTCCTCTGGTCCTCGGATTTGTTTCTTTGCCAGTACCAGTAGCTTTGTAGTATAGTTTCAATTTAGGGCCAAGGATTTAGCTCAGTGGTTCTGCTGCCTGCATGGCAACATCCGTTTAGACTGCTTGACACAGCCTGGTAACCAGTGAGCTCTCTTTGAACCCAGACCGATTATCAGAATTGAAATTCTGGCTTTTCCATTTACTCAAAAGTGGTTTATTGAAACAACTTGTTATGTCTCAATTTCTGCACCTGTACATGATAGATAATAACATTATTTCATAGCACTAATATGGAGAAACAATATGATAAAAAACCAAAGCATAATTTATAATAAAGTCTAAATTTTATTTTTATTAACTTCATAGTGATATTTTATTAATATCTAGAGAGGCTAGAACTTCCCTTCAGGCAGATAATATGCAAATTAATCTTTTGTAAGCAAAGGTGTTTGAATCTTAAGGAAAAACAAGTACAATTGGAATATAGACTTATGTAAGAAACAACAAAAAAGAAAAAGTCATAGAGAAGGAGATCAATGAAGGTTGACATAAAATAATTCACCATCAAAGAGGAACTTATATAAGCATATTCACTTTTTTTTTTCTCCTGGATGTTCCAGAGATATACTGTGCAGTATAAACATATGTGACCTCCTTGGTTGGAGCTTCATCTTTTGGGAGAGAGAGAAAAGAATGAGGGTTGTGGTCACACAGGGATCAGTCATAGGAGATAACCCTTATTAGACATTCGCCATGTGGAAAGCCTCACACCGTGTGAATAAAAGGCTTACTCTTAAACAAGGTGTAAAGTGGCACGGGTCTATAATTCCAGCACTCGCGAATCTGAGGCATGAGGCATGAGACTGCTGTGAGTGTGAGGCCAGCCTGTACTGCATAATAAGACCCTGTCTCAAAATACCCCAAAAAGAAAAAAATCGTTAAAACTTTGAAAAATGAATAAATAAAAAATAAAAAGCTTACTCTTAACACTTAATTAATCATCACAACAACCCTGTAAAGTAGATATAGTTGGTTCTCTATTTCACAACGAAGAAACTGAGACAAATGTATTTTTTGTGCCTATGACCACTTAGTTGTAGGAGTCAGAATCCATTGTTCTCTCTAAACAAAACGCATTCTTCAGAATAAGCTTTCTTTAGGTTTTTATTTTTTAAGAACAGTTTTATGTTCACAGAGAAATTTAGAAGGAAGACCAAGAGATCTCCCAGAAAACCCCTGGCCCCATACCTGCACATCCCCCACCAGAGAGGGGCACTTGTTAGAACTGTAACACCTCCTACGCACACAGAATCTGAGCTTTACATTAGGGTTCACGGAGTATATTATTGATTTAATAGGTTTAGGCAGACTTTTCCCAACCTACATCCATCGAAATAGCACCACCCAGAATATTGTCACTGGCCTGTGACTCCTCTGTGCTCTGCTTATTCATCCCTTTCCCCATTCTAACTCCTGGTGCCTACTGATTATTTTACTGCCTCCCCTATTTTACATTTCTAGAATGTTGTATGCATGCATTTATGGCATTATTTTGGTCAATGATGAACTACATATATGACAGATATCATTTAACCTTACATCATTTAGAGGCATCAAAGACATCTTCAGTAGTGTAAGTTCTCTTTATGATGTTTACACAGTGACAAAATTACTTGATGGAATATTTCTCAGAAAGCATCCTCATAGTTAAGCAATGCATACTTAGAGTTAGAATCATCCAATATTAGTTTCTTTACATAATGATACACATTTAAGTTTCTTTCATATTCTTTATGACTTACTATTTTATTTCATTTCACTTCAGTTTTGAATAATTTTACATTATCTAAATGTGTCAAAATATTTTTATTCACCTACTAAGGCACATCTTGATTGCTTCCAAGTGCTTGCAATGTGCTCTAAACATTCATGATTTTTGTTTGGACATCAGTTTTCAATTCTTTTGGATTAATACCGAGGAGCATGATTGCTGCATCATATGGTAAGAGTATGCTTCGTTTTCTAAGAAACTTCCAAACTATCATCTTCTAAAGAGACTGTGTACACTTTTTGTCTTCCCACAAGCAGTAAATGAGGGTTCCTATTGCTCCATATCCTCACTAACATTTGGTATTGTCATTGTCCCAGATTTTGGCTATTCTGATATGATGAATAGAATTCTAGCATGAAGAAGTCTTCCCTTGCTTCAAAATAAATTTTAATTTTTACATTATTTGATCTTACAGAGTAAGTTGTTTTTTAGTATCTGGAGAGAGAACAGTCTTTATCCTATTGTGGAAACCCTTAAAGTTTCAGACTTTGCTAAATATATTTTCAGCCTCAGGCTCTCTTTGAGTTTCAGGCCCTCTTTCATGAACTGCCTCGCTGGTCTGTGTTGCTGATAGCATGTCTCACCTGGCATTAAGAAGTAAGTATTTTTTCCTGCTTTCATAGCTAGACATCTTGATGTCTGATGTGTGGTTTTCTATTATCAAGTATCAAGTTATCCATGATGATTACTACCTGAATTCAGTGATTGTCAATATTCTGCTACCTAACATCTAGCCGTATATCTATGTTATATATATATATATATATATATATAGTCATCCATGTGTTGTAGAATGACTGCTGCCTCATCTGTTTTCTGAAATTTATATTATGAGGTCATTTACAAGCCAATAGAACTCCAAGAGGTGTTATGACTTCAGCTATATACATTTATATAGGGTTATATACATTGATCTCAGATTAATATATTTTATCCTCTACCTGCTAAATGATCTGAGAGACAAAATAAATAAGATGTACACATTTCTGATGATGAAAATCACATTATAATGCAGAGATAAAACAAATATGTGTTAAAATAATTTTTTAACTTCTATGAAAAATCTCACATTTGAGTGGAATTTTCAGTTTATAATTTTACAAAGCTTTCAAATTTATTTCTGGAAACACCTTCTGCTATTAGTGTGATTATTGTCATAAGTAATGAAGAATAATGGTGAGGTATCTCTCCAGAACCTGGAAATAAGGGAAATATTTTTGTAAAAGTATTAATTTTTAAAATCAAAATGTATTAGATGAGAAGAGAGATGAGCATAATCACCTATAAGTCCAGCTAGAAGACAGAGTATAGTATTATAAAGGAATGGTCTCAAAGTAGGAAAATGATTTGCCATGAATATAGAAATAATTTCATTACAGAGGATAATGTTAAAAATCAGTACTATTTCAAGCACTGTCCAGAAAAAAAAAGAGGCTTAAAAATGAAGTTTGGCCTATTCCAGCCTCATTGGCAAGACTAAGCGTTGCCTTCATGACACTGCAACAGGCTACCCGAGTCTGATACAATGAACACTTCAATTTGTCTAACTCTTAATTTGCTGTTTTCTCATTCACCAAATAAAGATGATTTTTATGATTTGGCTTCCCTGTCAATCTACCCACAGGAGAGAAAGCACTGATCATGCAACTTCAAGTATACTAGGTTATATGATACTCATTATGTTAGTTGGATTCTTTGGGTTGTGAGAAACACAAGTCTACTTGTGCCGCCTTAAGCCAAAAGTAAAACAAAATAAACTAAAGCAAAACAAACAAACAAAAGAAGCCACTACATGTGAATATGTGACTTAAGAATGAAAACATGCTACAGGAGCCAGAAATTGTCTTGGAAATTGTGGTGATGCATACAGGTCTCAGAAAAGGGCTGAAATGGAATGTTGGAAAACCACAGAGAACTCATACAATCCTGTCTCAAGCTCTTACTGTTTTGCTCATGCATAGTTTTTCTCCTCTGTGAGCAATTATTTCTATTTTTCTAAGTGGTTTTGGAATCCTATTATTATTTTATATTTCTTTTGCATGCATATTATAAATTTAGCCATATGAACAAATGATCTTTTATTTCCTTTTATTATTTTTGTACAATTGACATATAATTAACTCTATTTATTTAAATAGAGAGTTTGAAAAGTTGTAACATATGTACACACTCATGAAACCATCACCACAGCCAAGATGACTATTTTAGTTTCTATCTAGATGTTACCCCAAAGCCTCATGTGTACATGGGTGGGACTTTGGGGAGGTGCTTGGATCATGGGAACAAATGTGACAGTCTTCAGTAGATTAGTCCACTGATGAATTATAGGTAAATGTGACATTGAAAGGTGAAGTCTGGTTGGAGGAGGTGGTCACTGGGTTTGTGGCCTGGAAGGGTGAATTTCGCTTCCACGTCCTTGATCACTCTCTGCTTCCTGCCTGCCATGCCATGAGCTGTTTCTCCTCTGCCATCCTCCTCTGCCTTGGAGCCAACCAGCTGACTATGGACTGAAAATTCTACAAACTGTGAACCAAAATAAAGTCTCCCTCCTTGCATTTGTGGTTGTTGAGTATTGTGTCTCAGTAATTAGAAAGTAACTAATGACAATGACAAACATATCCAACATTCACAAGTGTCTTTGTTCCCTTTGTAATACTTTATCTTTCCTATAGCTCCTGCTTTCCCTGGGCTATGAGTTACCTTTTTTGTTAATATACATAAATGAGCAATTTCTGAAATTGTACATAAAAGATATAATATGATTACTCTTTTATTATTTTGTTTGATCTCTTTCACTCTATGTAATAATTTTGATATTTATCCATGGTTTCTTATCCTGTATTTGTTAATTTCTTTTTTGCCCTTACCAATAGTCTGTTTATTTTATGTGTATACTATAATTGTCTATACTATAACACCAGTGGATGAGTGTATGTTGTTTATAATTTGACTTGTGAAAAGCAAGTTGCTGTGAATATTAGTGCATAAATCTTTACATCCATATAGATACATGCTTTCATTTCTTTTATCTAAGAGTCTGAACACCTGGTCATTCATTAGATGTTTGTGTAACATTATAAGAACATATTTTCCAAAGTGGCTACATGTTTTTTATTCTCATCAACAGTGTATGGTAGTTCTAGTTTCTCTGGAACTACACCCTTACCAACAATTTTCTATAGTTAATATTTTTAATTTTAGCCATTTAAACAGGTGCACAATAGAATCACATAATGGTTTCATTATTAATTTCTGTAATGGGTAATTATCATGAACATCATTCCATGTCCTTATCTTTTCTTATCCTTTTCACCTTGTTTAATGCATCTTTCTCTTATTGTTTGGTTTTGAGTCGTTATCTGTTATGGATATGTCTCATATCTGAAATGTGATTTTTAAGTATTTTCTCCTAGGCTATGACTTATCTTTTCATTATTCAAAAAGTGTTTTAAAGGACAGATATTATCAATACTGGTGAAGTCTGGTTCATCAATGTTCAATTTTACTGATTATGATTTTTCTGTCATATCTGAAAATAAATTTCCTACATCAAGATCATAAAAACTTTCTTCTATAGGTTATACTTATGTAAATACTACATTTAAAAATACGATCCACTTTGTTTTTAACATTGTATACAGAATGAAATATGAATCAAAATCATTTTTGTTTTTGTACCAGGGATCAAACTTGGAACCTCGTGCTTGTGTGGGAGGCTCTGGAACTACTGAGCTAAATCCCTAGGCCCTCAAAATTCGTTTTTAATATGAATTCTCAATCTTCCCACATTATTTGTTGAAATTTTAATGGTTTTGGATTTTTGTCTAAAATCTATTGTCCACATATGAATGGGCTTATTTTTGAACCTTATTTTGCTTCATTGATCTAATTATTTATTATGATACCAATATCATATATTTTATTGTTCTTGCCTAATAATGAATTTAATATCAAGTAATGTTAACACAAAAATCAATAGCATTCATGTACACAAATAAAAAACTCACTGAGAGAGAAATTAGAGAAACAACACCTTTCACGGTTGCATCCCCAAAAATGAAATACCTAGGAATCATTTAAATGAAGGAAACAAAAGACCTTTATATGAAAAACTACAGTACTCTAGCAAAGGAGATGGAAGAAAATATCAGAAAATGGAAAAATATCCTTTGCTCATGAGTAGGAAGAGCCAATATCGTGAAAATGGCCATACTTGTTATACAATGTATAACAAGATGTAATGCAATCCCAATCAAAATCCCAATAGCATGTTTCGCAGAATTATAGAAAACAATCCTAAAATTCATTTGGAAGCAGAAGATACCTAGAATAGAAAAAACAACTCTGGGCAACAGAGGCAAGAGGCATCTCAATCCTTGATTTGAAATTATACTATAAAGCTACTGTGATAAAAACTGCATGGAACTGGCAAATTAAAAAACAAAAGGATCAGTGTAACAGATTAGAAGATATAGAAACAACTCTAAACATTCTTTCCCACCTTATTTTTGACAAAAGAGCCAAATATCTTCACAGGAAGAAAGCTAGCCTCTTTAATAAATGGTGCTGGAAAAACTGGCTTTCCACATGCCAAAGATTAAAACTAGACCCATATCTTTCACCATACACTAAATTCAAATCAAAATGGATCAAAGATCTAAACATTGAAACAGAAACACTAAATCTGCTGGAAGATAGAATAAGTTTAACTCTTGAAGACATTGGTATAGGCAAAGACTTTATGAACAAAATCCTGATTGCACAGGAAATATCACAAAAATTGACAAATGGGATCTCATCTTACTGGAAAGCTTTTGCATAGCAAAATAAACCACCAACAGATGAAAGAGACAACCCACAGTGTGAGAAAAAAATTTTGCCAGCTGTTCCTCAAAGGGCTAATATGTAGAATATATAAAGAACCCAAAATATCAGACCCCCAAATTTAAAGACCCAATCCAAAAATTTGCATCTGAAATGAATAGACACTTCACAGGTGAAGAAGTAGAAATGGCAAGTAAATATATGAAAAAAAATTCAGTATCACTGGTCATTTGAGAGATGGAAATTAAAACAATGCTTAGATTCCATCTCATTCCAGAAAGAATGGCTGTTATCAAGCAATCAGCCAATAACAAATGCTGGGGGGCTGTTGGGAAAAAGGAACCCTTCTCCATTGTTGGTGGGAGTCCAAAATGGTGCAACCACTATGGAAGTCAGTGTGGAGATTCCTCAAAAAACTAAAACTAGGGCTTCCAATAGACTCAGCTATTCCCCTTCTTGATATCTTCCCAAAAGAATTAAAAGCACCATACCACAGCAATATATACACACTCATGTTTTGAGTGGCACAGTTTGTGATAGCTAAATCTTGGAAACAGACCAAATGTGCCTCAACTGATGAATGGATAAAGAAGTTGTGGATTTTTTTTTTAAACAATGGTGTACTTCTCTGACATAAAGAAGGATAAGGTACATTTTTAGCTAAATGGATGCACCTTGAGCCATATTCTTAAGTGAAATAAATTGGACACATATGTTTAAATACTCCATTGTTTCTCTGGTGTGAGAAACTGAAGGTGGAAATAAGGGCCAAAATATATAATAGATTTTGGGAAAGGAGAAAAAGTATTCAAATGAGCAGATTGGGGGGGGGCAGGGGAAAGAAGGGACTAGAAAAAAGAGAATAGAAGGTAAATAAGAAAACAAATCTTTTGTAAATAAGCAGTGAAAGAGAGGTCAAACGGAGAGGAGGAATGGATAAAGAACGTAGAAGCAAGATAAACCTTGAACAAGTACAAATTTCCCATGATGAATGTTATCATTATGTATATCTAAAATATATCAATGAATGTTTTGTTTAAAAAAAAAGTTTCAGTGAGATCCTGGGGAGTAGCTGCCTGCAGCCAGACTGGCACAGTTGCAGGCAGATCCCAGCTGGGGGTTCCCCCCAACAACAGATGCTCCTGCACACCACCCAGGCCAGGAGTCTGCCTACAGAGGAGCTGCACAGGCACATGGGCTTCAGCCAGAGGCTCCCTGTACTATAGGCCCCAGCCATGGACCTGGCTGAAGAAGAGCTGTAAAGGCACACAAGCAATACCCAGAAGCTTGGCCCGATACCATTGATAAATGCAAGGAGACCCTAGCCAAAGCCTGTGCAGACAACAGAAACTGGGGTCCACAGCCCCCAACCAAAGGCTCTCACAGACAGTAACTACATAGGGGTCCCAGCGAGAGGCATGCTTAGATACCATCCCAAGTGTGCTCAGACCCCAGCCAGAAGCCTGCCCAGACAACAGGTCAGCTCAGGGATCTAGAGGCCCACCACTCTGCAAACAGGAATTGGTGTACCAGTGAGCAACAGAGTAAAGGCTGCTCAGTAGTGACTTGCTGAGAATTCAAGACGACTAGGTGAACAAAACTTCACCTCAACAAAGACACAGCAGACTGCATCTGTTGAAATGAGAAGTCACAAAAATAAGTCCCAAAGCAAGACTTCCAGATCACCTGAGGCAACAAAGGGCAATGAGATGGAACAATCTGATACTCAACCACTTGGATTCCCTGAACTGGCAATGAAAGAGGACCTGGAATAAATGAAATCAGAAATAATTTCTCAGATAACAGCACAGATTATGCCCATAGTGCAAGACATGATTAATAAATCTAGAGCAGACACAGATAAAAAAATAGAGGAGCTGAGGAACATGATCGAATCCCAAAATAGGAAACAAATGGAATCCATAAAACAGGTGCAAACAGATTTCCAGAAGATTAAAAACTCCACTGAAAGTTTACACAGCAGAATGAGCCAATGTGAGGAAAGAATTTCAGATTTAGCAGATAAGATGGCAATTAGTGACGAGGAAAACAAAAATTTCTTCAAAGTAGTAAGGGACCATGAGAAATCAATCCAGCAGCTGCAAGATGATGCAAAGAAGAATAACATCAGAGTGACTGGAGTCAAGGAATAAACAGGAGAGAGTCCAGATGACATGAAAAAAAAAACTGTTCACAGAAGTAATGGCAGAAAACTTCCCAGAAAGGGAAAAGAACTTGACATAGAGATAAGAGAGGCATATAGGACTCTAACTAGACTTGATCCAAAAAAAAAAAGTCTACACATAGGCAGATAATAGTTAAGATTCCAGGAACCCCCAAAAAGAACAAATTTCTACAAGCAGTTAGAGAAAAGAAACAAATCACATACAAAGGAAAGCCCATCAGAATCACGGCAGACTTCTCAAGGCAAACCATCAAGGCAAGAAGAGCTTGAAGTGATGTGTTCTAAGCCCTAAAGGAAAACAGCCTCCAACCCATACTGATGTACCCTGCAAAACTATCTTTCAGAACTGATGGAGAAATAAGATACTTTCATGACAAAGAGCAACTCAGGAACTTCATAAATACCAAACCAGCACTCCAAAAAATTTTAAACAACATCCTAGGAAAAGACAAAGATCACAACTCCAGGAAGCCCTGCAGAATGAATCCATCCAGCATGACAAGATATTAGAGGGAAAGGGGGGAGAACCCAACAAAAAGGTTATGACAAGGATAAGTCACTACATATCAATTATAACCATCAATGTTAATCGTCTCAATTCACCTGTCAAAAGAAATAGACTGGTAGAATGGGTCAAGAACCAAGATCCAACAATATGTTGCATACAAGAAACACACTTCATTCAAAAAGAAATTCACAGACTGAATGTTAAAGGGTTCCATGTGACAGGAACCTGCAAAAAAAAAAAAAAAAAAGTAGTAGCTATCTGCTTTGCAGATCAAGTGGATTTCAAACCAACACTGATTAAGAGAGGCAAAGGAGGACACTACATCTTTGTAAAGGAAATAATCCAAGAGGAAGAGATGACAATCATACACACATATGCACCAAACACTAGTGTGCCAAACTATATAAAACAAATACTAATGGAAATGAAAAATCATATAAGTACTAATACAATAGTAGTGGAGGACCTTAATACCCCACTCTCACAAATAGATAGATCAACTAGACAAAAAATAAGCAATGAAATACTGGAACTCAAACAAACTGTTGAACAAATGAATTTAACAGATGTTTACAGAGTGTTCCACCCCACAAAATCAAAATACACTTTCTTTTCAGCTTCACATGGGTCATTCTCTAAATTAGACCACATACTCACTCATAGAACATGTTTAAGTGCAAAGAAATTGAAGTTATCCCCTGCATATTGTCAGACCATAGTGAGATGAAAGTGGAGATCAATAGCAAAAGAAACCATAAGAATATCATAAACATATGGAAATCAAAAAACACACTTCTGAAAAACCAGTGGGTCACAGAGGAAATTGAAGAAGAAATCAGACATTTACTACCACTAAATGACAATGCCAATAAACTATTGGAATCTATGTGATACAATGAAACCAATCTTATGAGGGAAATTCATGCCAGGAAATACTCACATTCGGGAAACAGAGCGAACTCAATTAGCCAACATGATGCTGAACCTCAAGCTTCTAGAAAAATAAGAGCAGGACAAACCCAAAGCTCATACAAGGGAGGAAATTTTAAAGATTAGGGAAGAAATCAATGCAAAGGAGATTAAGAGAACAATACAAAAAAATCAATGAAGCCAAGAATTGGTTCTTTGAAAGAATAAACAAAATTGGCAAACCCATAGCCAACCTTATCAAGCAAAGGAAATAAAAGGCCCAAATCCATGCAATTAGGAATGAAAAAGGTGAAATTACAATGGACCCAGCAGAAATCCAGAGGACCATCAATACCTACTTCCAGAACCTATACGCCAAAAAGATGGAAAACACAGAAGAAATGGACAGCTTCCTAGATATGTGTAAATTACCAAAGTTGAATGAAGATGACCTAAAAATTCTAAACAACCCAATATCAATCAATGAAATTGAAAAAGTAATTGGCCGGGAATTTAGCTCAGTGGTTCCACTGCCTGCCCTACAAGAGGAAGGACCCGAGTTCGATCCCCAGTACCAAAAGAAAAAAAAAATAATAATTTAAAGCTTACCAACTAAAAAAAGCCCAGGTCCTGATGGCTTCACAGCTGAATGCTACAAGACAGTTAGAGAGGAAGTACTGCCACTACTGTTTAAACTCTTCATTGAAACTGAAAGGGAAGCAATATTCCAGAATTCATTGCTGGAAGCAAGCATGAACTTGATTCCTAAAGAAGAAAGAGACACAACTGAAAAAGAGAACTATAGGACAATCTCACTAATGCACATAGCTGTAAAAATCCTTAAAAAATACTAGCAAATAGAATGCAGAAGATCATCAAGAAGATCATACACCCTGACCAAGTGGGATTCATCCCAGGGATGCAGGGATGGTTCAACATATGCAAATCAATCAATGTAATACACTGTATCAATAGAGCCAAGGACAAAAAACATGTGATCATCTCTATAGATGCAGAAAAGCATTTGACAAAATCCAATATGCATTTATGATAAAAAGCCTACAAAAAATTGGAATAGCCAGTCTCTACCTCAATCTGATAAAAGCCATCTATGAAAAACCAACAGCCAATATCATACTAAATGGTCAAAAATTGAAATCCTTCACACTAAAATCAGGAACAAGACAAGGATGTCCACTATCACCATTCCTGTTCATATAGTTTTGGAAACATTAGCCACAGCGATTAGACAAGAGGAAGAAATAAAAAGAATAAAGATAGGAAGTGAAGGATTCAAATTGTCATTATTTGCCAATGGGGCAAATATATATATATATATATATATATATATATATATATATATATATATATCCCTAAGAACTCCACCCAAAGTCTTCTGGACTTAATAACCAAATTCAATTAAGTAGCTGGATACAAGGTCAACATACAAAAATCAATAGCTTTTCTGTACACCAAAACAGATTCACTGAGAGAGAAATGGGGCAATCAATTCCTTTCACAATAGTATCCAAAAAAAATTGAAATACCTGGGAATCAACCTAACAAAATAAATCAAAGACCTCTTCTCTAAAAACTATAGCACTCTAAAAAGAGAGATTGAAGAAGATATCAGAAAATGGAAAGAGATCCCTTGCTCCTTGGTAGGAAAAATCAACATAGTGAAAATGGCCATACTTAACACAAGTGCTATGTAGATTCAATGTAATCCCAATTGAAATTCCAGCAGCATACTTCATAGACCTTGAGAAAACAATCCAAATATTCATTTGGAACAAGAAGAAACCTAGAATGGCAAAGTCCATTCTAGCAACAGAGACAAGGCAGGAGGTTTTACAACCCCCAACTTTACTCTATACTATAACGCTACTGTGATAAAAAAAAAAAAAAAAAAGTATAGTACTGGCAAAGAACCAGATCTGAGGACCAGTGAAACAGATTAGAAGATGCAAAAACAACGCCAGACACACTCAGCCATCTCCTCTTTGCTAAAGGAGCCAAACACCCTTACTGGAGGAAAGATAGCCTCTCTAATAAATGGTGCTGGAAAAATTGGGTTTCAATTTGCCAAAGATTACAACTAGACCTAAATCCCCCACCATATTCTAAACTAAAATCAAAATGGATTAAAGATCAAAATATTAAAACAGAAACTCTGAACCAGGTGGAACAGAGGTTAGGAAGAAATCTTTTTGTTTTTTTTTTTTGGTATCGGAGATTGAACTCAGGACCTTGCGTTTGCGAAGGTGGCACCAGAACCACTGAGCTAAATCCCGTCCCAGGAAGAAATCTTGAAGACATTGGTGTAGGAAAAGATTTTATAAACAAAATCTCAGTGGCCCGTGAACTACCACAAACAATTAACAAGTGGGATCTCTTCTTATTAAAAAGTTTCTGCACAGCAAGAGAAACCACCAACCAGCAGTGTGAAAAGACAGCCCATAATGTGGGAAAAAATTATCACTTGCTGTTCCTCAGACAAAGGTCTACTATCTAGAATCTATGTGGAACTTAAAAAAATCAGACCTCCCATATTTAAAGACCCAACCCAAAAATGGGCATCTGAAATGAGCAGACATTTCTCAGACAAAGAAGTAGAAATAGCAAATAAACATATGAAAAAATGTTCAACATTACTGGTCATTCAAGAGCTGCAAATGAAAACCACACTGACATTCCACCTCACCCCAGAAAGAATGACTGCTATCATGTAAATCAACCAGTAACAAATGCTGTTGGGGCTGTGTTGTAAGAGGAACCCTGCTCCACTCCTGGTGGGAGTGTAGACTGGTGCAACCACTGTGGAAATCAGAATGGAGATACCTCAAAGAACTAGGACTGGAAGTCCCATTTGACCCAGCTATTCCCCTGCTGGGTATCTTCCCCAAAGAATTAAAAGTATCATACTACAGTGATATTTATGCACCCATGTTCATAGCAGCACAATTTGTAAAGTTGAAACTGGGAAGCAGATCAATTGCCCATCAATTGGAGACTTTATAAAGAAAATGTGGTTTTTTAAAATAAAATGGAGTACTACTCAGCCATAAAAAATGAGAAATCGGAGACATTCATAGCTAAATGAATGCACATTGAGGCGATACTCTTAAGTAAAATAAATAAGACACACGTGTAAATATCAAATAATTTCTCTATTGTGAGAAACTGAAAGTGTAAATAAGGACTAAAAGGTAAAATAGATAATGTGAAATAGGAAGAAAAGGTGCAAAGGGGAAGGGGAAATGGGAGGGGTAGGGGAAAAGAAAGTAGGGAATGGAATTAATATGAGAAAATGGAAAAATGGAAACAAAGTCTTTGTAAATAGAGAGGGGTGGAGGGGTTGAAGGGAGGGCAGGGAATTGCAAAAAAAATAAGAACCAAGGTGGGTTATGTAAAGGTGCAAATTTCCAATGGTGAATGTCATTATAGTGTATACCTAAAATGTACCAATGTAATTAATAAAAAAAGTTTCACTTTGTTGCATAACATATGGTGTTCCCTGAAGAATGTTTCTTGTGTGCTAGAGATAAATATGTATATACTGCTGTAACTATGTAGAGTATTACAATTAAGAGTATTAGGTCTAATTGTTTATTAGTAGTCTTCTAGTTATCTGTTTTTTACTCATCTCTGTCTTCATGTTTTATCTCTCCCTGAATATGAGCTACTGAATTATTCAATTATTATTTTAGAATTGGGTACTTCTCCTTTGAATTCTGTCAATTTTTATATTTTGTCATATCAATTACTGAGCAAAGTTGAAGTTCTAAGTATAATTGTATATCTGTCTAATTCTGATTTTAGGTTTACCTATTTGTAATTTATGTATTTTGAAGCTATATCAATATATGTTTCTACATTTAAGTGTATTTTTTTCTTAAATAATTGTTAGTCTTATATTTTGTCCCAATTTCTGTGGCAATATTTTTTGTTTTTAATTAACTTTGTCTAATATTAATATAACCTTTTCATATTTCTTTTAATTAGCATATTCATGGTGAGCTTCTTGGAGGAGATATATAGTTTCATCTCAATATTTACCCAATCTCTGTATTTTAACTGATATGTTTAGACTGTTTACATTTAATGTAGCTATTACTATGATGTGATTAAAATCTACTATCTTTTTTATTATTTGCCTTTATTAACTCTATATTTTCTTTACTTTTTCTGACTTATTTTTATTAATTTTGTATTTTATGGTTCATTTTTATCTCCACTGTTGCCTTAATATTCATTTTAATTTTGAAAAATTGTATGTGCTTGCCTTATATATATTTTAAAGTAAATAATTTGAGTTAATCAAATTGTATCATTAAATAGTCTTGTGCTGTTTATTTTGTATAAAGGATTTATAGCATTCTATTTCCTACTTCTAATCTTTTATATTACCTTTTTCTCATATTTCATTTGCCTACTTACAATATTAATTATAATATATTGTTATTATATATTTTTTCAGTATTTTAAGTATTTAAGTATTAAGAACAAGAATCCAGGTACAGTGGTTCATGCCTGTATTCCCAGCACTTGGGAGCCTGAGGCAGGAAAATCACTGCTAGTTTAAGGTCAGCTTGGGCTTCATAGTAAGTTCAAGGTAAGCCTAAAGTATATAGCAAGACCTTGCTTCAAAAAACAAGACACAAATAAATAAATGTCAAATTTAATTTTATGTTAATTTATTCCTTTTCTTTAAAATACCTCTATTTTTGGTGCAGATACAATTTTCTGTGTGGCATCGTAATTTTTATCCTAAAGTACTGCTTTTAACATTTCTTACAGTGCCTGCATTCTGAAAATGGATTTTCTCAAGTTTTTTCACCTGAATACAATTTTTGTATGTACTACATTGAAGAAAATATTTTTGCTCTATACAGATTTTAGGCTTTTCTCCTTTCTTTCTCTCTCTCTCTCTCTCTTTCTTTCTTTCCTTCTTTCTGCATTTTGAAGAAAGATGTCACTCCAGTATTTGTGGGTTTATATAATTTGTGTAATGATATAAATAAGTTTATTTCTAGTGATGTTAGCAAACAATTCAAATTATTATAAAGACAGTAATTATGTAGTGCTCACTATATTTTAAGTACAATTCTAACAACTACAAAATCTTCATTGTTTTTACATTTAAATTGTTTTTTAAATTTTGAGTAACTGTTTTTTGTTTTTTTTTAATTTTGACATTTGATACTAGGTCCTCACAGGTGACGTGGCTTTTTTCTGACTTCTATCTTGAAAAGTTTCCTCTGGAAACCATGCAACATATTGTGAGGAATCCCAAGTCACGTTGAGAGGTTATGAATGAATTTTCTTTGGTGAAATCACTTAGTTTTACAAATGACCATTACACCAACTAACAGGAATATTCCAGCTCCTAACTTCAAGATATTAAGTGATGTTTCAGATATCATGGGGAAGAGTGAAACCCTCACAACTGTTGTTTGTTTGAGTTTCTAACCCAGAGAAACTGAAAGATAATAGTTATCGTATATAACGAGGTTTGAATTGTTACCTTAAAATAGGTAACTAATATATCTTTATTTCAGTAATTCTTTGTTATGTACATTAGAACATTTGTTGTGAAATGATTTTTGGATTATAATTAGTAAGGGCAGAAAATTTGATAATTGCAAATATCCATAAATGACAGACTGATTAAATAATTTTATTACACTGGTAATATGATATAATAGACAGTTCTTAAATACATACTGTTTGATAAAAATATCAAACTAGAAAGGAACATGTCCTTGTATAAATCACATACATACATTCATAATTGAAAATAATATTACATATTTTCTACTGAAGCATGACAGTGTAAGCAAATGGCCTGATATGATGTATACCAATGTAATGTTTAAAAACTTAAGAATAGTGATATAAGTTCAACCTAATATGAGTTAAGTAGAAATATGTGGGGGTTGTTGAAGGGTCTATTTTGTGCCAGTTATTGGGTTGGAAATCTTCCAGATATTATTTTATGTATTTCTAACAATAATTTTGTGAGGTACACATTACTGTGTTACAGAAAAAGACACTAGGGTAAATTTATTTAATCAATGAAGTATATAACAAGAGTGACTGGGCTACAATGTACTTGCCTCTAAAGAGCAAATACCTATCTTTTTTGCATATGAGATTTATTAAAGATAAACATTTATTATACTTTACTCAACCCAACCAGGCTTAATTTCTTTATCCACTCAAGGCGCTGATGAGTTGTATTCCTTTAACTTAGAAATTCTGCAATTAATTGTGGATTGAAACAAATTAGATAATTGGGGTCATTTGTTATTTCTTTTATTTCTGTAGATCTTTCTATTGTATCAATCTCTGGACATGTTCAAATCAAGGACATTCAAAGTTGTTTTGAGTTCTTCTTGTGGATTATTAAGAATGCTACAGTACATTTCCATTCCCAAAAATATTGGCAAATGCTGTTTTTGTGCAGCTTGTTAATTCCACAGAATTAACAATATAATATATAATATAATAATAAACTCCACAGTTATATTTCACAAGGCATTCTTCTGAATGTATGAAAAGTTTGGGTATTATTTGGCTGGAATATCATTACTTCACGTGAAGGAACTGGATCTTTTTTGATGGCCTCACCAAAGATGATAAAAAACCTCTTATCTTCCTGATTATACTTGAGTTCTATGAGAAATGGTATCTTCATAGTAGTACTTACATTTCAGCTTACAGTAGTTCCAGTTTAGTTTCTTTTACTGAAAATCAAATATTTCCAGAAGAATTAAGAATTGCACTGGGTCTATGTTAGTAGAGCAAATGCTAAGGGAAAGGAAATAATTTTAAGTCGAAGGTACTAAAAGAACAAGATCCCAGTAATGTACAAGAGTGCAAGGTACTGAATAAATGATCAGAATTTGGTTGGATACAAGTGTGCAATAGTTTGTGTGCGTGTGTGTGTGTGTATGTCTTTCACAGATAAAGACAAACATTAAACAAGGGAATATGAATATGAAGGAAAATGAGAGGGAAACTAGCAACAAGTGATGAAGTTATCTCTCAAGACAGGGAACAGGTAATATAAGCCTAAGGCATTAACTTCTTTATATTCAGATTCATTGTGATGTGTTGGTTCTCCTTAATTCTCAACTGCACTTTTCTTAAGCTGATAAGATTTAAAGTACTACGAACATTCAGGTACTCCAGTTTATCATCTTCTGTTAATGCTATCCATCTTGTGGGTATAACGCTGTGCTTTGTCATTTGGGCATTATACTACCCATTAGTTTCCTTGAACATATTCTTTTATACAATAATGAGTCAATGTCAAGACATCCTGGGAAGATCTTGATATATTTTTAACTGAAGGACTGTGTTAAAAAATGACTCAATAATGAGGAATTATCTAGACTAAAGAAAAAAAGTGCAAATATAATAAAGCTGGACTTTGACATGTCATGTATCTTATGCAGGGCCACCTAAGAATTGTTGGAGGTGTTGGAAACATGCCAGGAATCATGGTGGCAGGGTGGTGGCCAGGTTGATGATGATCCATTGTCATTTTACTTTTGGAAAATCCTGTGAGGCTCACTATGGAGTCTGGCAGTAGCAAATAAAATTACTGTACTTCATTTTATTCACTTGGGCAAAATAATGTCATTCCACTTAAAACATACAAAATTACAAACTAATAATAAACCTCTCTTAATGGCCCTTAAAGTAAGGAGTTAACCTTGATGATAAAGTGATATAAGGTTTAATAAACCTTGTTTCTGGCCAAGTCCCAGGGAGAATAAATTCCATGTAACTCAGCTATATGGAATCAATAACCAAGGATTCTCATTTAGCACTGAATATGAGGCATAAACATAATACCAGCTCAGGTGTGAGTTACCTCAACTTTCCACTATACCCTCACGGTGCTTCCCCCTTTTTTTAAAATGCTCAGGTGTGTTTTCAAATATCCTTTCTCACTTATGAGTTTGATAATCTCCCTTATGAACATGAATTAAGTACACAGTTAAATATTTTAGACACCTATATACTAAAGAGCAGTAAATCATGGCTTAATATTTATAAACAGCCAATATCATTGTTTTTAAAAATTAAATTCTGCACTGCAGGTGTATTCAGTGACCTTTTATGAAAAAAAAAACTAGAAAAGCTCTACAAAGTTCCAATATAAAATACCTAAAAAGCCTGGATATTAATAGAACAGTATAGACCTAGAAAATTCATATTGTAGAATTTTGAAGAAGGGACAATGTATCAAAATTACCATTTAAGAAGATGCTTGAATGATTAAATTCATCATTTTTTCCATCTTTTGGACCTAGAAAAATAGAAAAAAACATTTTCTTGTGAGTCTCCTAGTAAAAAATAAAATGAAAATGTGGGTTTAGGTAAATGAAACTCTTGCAGGTGTGATATATTAAATCATTCTGATGTATTCATAAGTATGCAAATATTTGTGACTATACTCGTATAGTGTACTGGAAATCTAGCTTGTCAACACAGAGATGATAGATACACGATCCAAAGGTATTAATGGCCTCATTATCCAATGCTTATGGTAGGTGAGATTATTGAGTAGCATGTGTATTGGCTTTTATCTTTACATTCTCCAAAGTCTCATGTGTTCATAGATGGGACCTTTGGGAGTCGCTTGTATCATGGTTATATGATACAGGATTATGGGTGTGTGATACTGGGCATGTGATAATTAGTCCCGTTTTAGTATAGTTCCAGGTGTGGACAATGGGAAGGACTACTCTGGATGTAGGCTGCACCAACCAATGGGCTTGTAGACTGAATTGAATAAAAAAAAGATAGGAACATTTATTGCTCATTGCTTCCTGTCTGCCTTTCCATGAACTCTTTCTCTTCTGTCATACACCTGTGCCATACTATTCTGATTTGGAGCTAGCAAACTATGGACTAAAACGTATCCAAACTGTGAGCCAAAATAAACCTTTCCTGCTTTAACTTGTGCTTATCAGATACTTTGTTCAAGCAATAAAATATTAAGACAGCATGACAGGTATGCTGTTCCATAATCAGTGCTGGGCAACATCTTCTCTTTGGAAGCTCATCTAATTGGGACCATCATTGCCCATTGATACCTTGGTTTGGCCAATTCGATCACTCTTTTATTATTTAAATTAATTCTGCTTTACCTCATTTAAAAACATAAGTACATTTATTGCATAAAAATGATAATAGTTGGACTGCAAAGGAATAGAAAAACCAGTTCAGCTGCTGAGAATTTATAAGTATTTGTAGGGATGGTGAGCATAGATTGATCCCTTAGAGAGAGGCTATATGCTGTGTAGTGCAGGCTGAATTCCAGGGATATGATAAAACCCCTGGTAGTTTTATGAATTTTGAGAACAGAAAATCTATGTTATCTCCTTCTTATATGTAACACTGAGAAACAGCAGGAAAGGGAATTTTTCCATTATACATTAACTGGACATAAATATTACATTTACAGAATTTGACAAAGTGTATGAGTGAACTGGTTAAGGGCTTAAAAATATCACATTGGACTATGCTTTTGGAGGCCAGTTCCTAACTTCTCAGTGTTTGTATCTCCATCATTCATATATTAAAGTCCTATCAACAAAGGGGATAATCTTGGAAAGTAGGACTTTTGAGAAATGTTTCATTTATGAAGGCAGAGCCTTCATGGCAGACTAGTTTCCTTATAAAAGAAGAGCAAAAAACCCCCAAACCCAAAAACCAAACAAACAAAAAACCCCATCAACAACAAAAAACACCTACACCCTACCCCCCTTTTTTTTTTTTAACCAGGGATTGAACTCGGGGCTTTGCACTTGTGAGGCAGGTGGTCGCACCACTGACTAAATCCCCGACCCTCTACCCCTTTTTATTCTGTGGGGTATAGAGAGAAGGTATCAGACACCAGAAAAGTGGATCCTCATCAGGCATTGAATCTATAGATACTTTGATTTGGGACTTCCCAACCTCCAGAACTATAAGAAATAAATTTCTGTTGCTTATCAACTTCTCAGTGTGTAGTGTTTTTGTAGCGATCAGAATGGACAAAGAAATGGATAGTGACTGCAGTCTGTAACATCAGTTGCCTGTGTGGAAGCGTGAGCTAAGTTCATCGAGTAGTAAGGCCATCGTGGACAGCAACCAGCCTCTGAGTAGATTCATTCTTTTGAGATCATGATCAATCTAAGCCTGGTTGCCTAAGATATCCAGGAAGAAAAGAAAGGATAATTCTAAATTTGCTTAGTTTAAATTTGAGTTGACTGAGAAAAATCCTACAATGAAAAATTATGTAAATGAAATTACCTTTTCTAGTATTTTTTGGAAGAGTCTCAAAGTAACAACAAAATGATTAAAAAATCAAGTTATATTTTTGTCAATTGGTGGCTTGAAAAATTAGCATCTGCTTTTTCTTTGCATGCTTGTACATACAGTTGTATAGTTTATACTGAGATGAAGACATTTAAAACATTATAAAAAGATTTATTTCTAAGATTTTTGAGGAATAAAGAACTTGGGCAGCTTTAAATCAAATTTATAAAACAACTATTCACAAACATTTCAGTATTATTGGCTTCATTGCAAAAGATATATTGTTTTGATACAATTTTGTATCTAGATTTGTAATTCAGAATTAATGTTATTGGCATTGTTGTTAGGTTTCCTTAGAAAATTTGATTATTAAGTGTGTAACGCTTTAATGATACCACATGGAGAAGAGGAATTTGAACATTCCTGACCAAATTTTGAGCTATAGTGGCCTCAAGACAGCTTTAAATTCTTTATTTCTTTTATACTGCGATTTATACTAATTACAGCGATTCATTTTAGTTAACACATGTAGAAATAAATAAAAATGTGAAACCATACATAAGGAAATATAAACCAGTCATAAAATTTTAAAATACATTTTAACAGAGGTACCATGAAGCTGCATATTTAGATTTCCATATTCTCCAAATATTCGAGTAGTTTTTATTATTCCTTGATTAGTGTGAATCCCATAGCCCAAACAATTCTAAGCAATAAAGAAAACAGGAAGGAATAATTATCATATAAACTTCTTAGAAATAATATTGAGTATCAAATCATTAGAAATAGTAATATATAGATGAGATGTTATCAGACTTTACAAGAAAAGCTATGTTTCAGCCTTTTACTATTTAAATACATGAGCATTCACACAGCACTAGCCAGGTTAGAGTTGATTAGAGGTTTTAGGCCTATTGGTTCACAAACTCAACTATGAAAATCAACTATCTTCTACATCTATTTAAAAATCATATTACAAAGTGTTTGATTACTCTTTATTTTATCTAATTTTAAGAAGCAAAAGTCACATGATACTAAAAATACAAATAGTAGCAGAAATTAACAATTTTGCTTAATCCAACATCTAAGTGAAATGTACATTTTTTTTTTTTTTTTGTACTGGGGATTGAACTCGGGTCCTTGCGCTTGCACAGCAGGTGGTGAAACCACTGAGCCAAATCCCCGGCCCTAAGTGCAATATATACTTATTTAGTCCTTACCATGTGTCAGGTATGATTCCACATTCTAAGAAAACACAATTACCAGGGTACTATTTGTTCTGACAATGAATTAATAGTCTCTTTGAAGGGCAAACAAGAAAGAAGTGCAGCCTGTATATGGTGCAAGAGATACTATAAAAGATGGACTACAAGGAGCAGTAAGGAAAAGAGATCTAATTGACTACTAGTGCAGAGTTTTCCTTGAAAACATCTCCCCTGCAAAGAACTTTTCATGCCTTGTTACATTAATGTGTCTTCTCCACTCTTTAGTTCCCCTTCCTCTTCCTCAACAGATAAGATAAGAGACACAAATAGAGGCTTACACCTCTGAATCATCACTAATCAGGAGCATCATTTAATGACTTGCTATTCATTTGATTTCATTTCACTTCAGAACTGAATAATTTTATATTATATAAATGTATCAAAATATATTTATCTATTCACCTACAAAGGCACATCTTGATTGCTTCCAAGTGCTTGCAATGTGCTCTATACATTCAAGGTTTTTGTTTGGACATCAGTTTTCAATTCCTTTGGATTAATACCGAGGAGCATGATTGCTGCATCATATGGTAAGAGTATGCTTCGTTTTCTAAGAAACTTCCAAACTATCATCTTCTAAAGTGGCTTTATATTCTTTTTGCCTTCCCTCAAGCAGTGAATGGGAGTTCCTATTGCTCCACATCCACTAACACTTGGTATTGACATTATCTCAGATTTTGGCTATTCTAACATGAAGAATAGAATTCTAGCATGAAGAAGTCTTCCCCTGTTTCAAAATAAATTTTAAGTTTTACATTATTTGATCTTACAGAGTAAGTTGTTTTTTAATATCTGGAGAGAGAATAGTCTTCATCCTATTGTGGAAACCCTTAGACTTTCAGACTTCGCCTAATATTTTTTCAGTGTCAGGCTCACTTTGAGTTCCAGGCCCTCTTTCATGGACTGCCTCACTGGTCTGTGTTGCTGATAATATTGATTGTTGGCCTTTCTGTCCATTGAAGTTTTGGGCTAATTTATTACAGCACTAAACGTTACTTTTGTAACCATTCTACCAGAACAGAATAGCAAATGCTTAAAATTGAATATATATAAATTTTTATGTGGCATAAAAATATATATGCATATATATGTCACATAAAATTCATATATATATGACTATATTATGGAGACTCTTGTATACTTATACATAAACTTCAGAATTTAGCATTATGCTGTTCATTTCTAGTACTCCACAAGGCATTAGTTTATCTTTACCATAAAGACTGACCATTTTTAAAGAAGAAAAGTAGGAAATTTGGGTTGATTATGGGGATTGATATGAATATTGACCATTAACAATTACTCATGAATAAAATAGAAAACAGCATAACCAATATCAAAGGCAAGTATTTCACAGGAACTCTGTGCTCTAATAATGATTGTACATCAAAATTTTGTTACGATGCCTATATGTAGTTGTATTTAATTGTTCTAAGAAGCCATGGCATGGAAAGTTTGGACAGGGAAACTTATGAGAGTTGTTATGGTATTGAATAAGTCAGTAAGCAGAAGAGTAAGTAAAGAACAAAACTCTCCTGTGATAAAAATGTAAATAAATACATAAATCTGTCAAATTTCAGTATGTTAAAAGCAGATAGATTGATATCTTGCTTGCATGTCCAGGGCAGGGTGAGTGGTGGTATGTGTTGAATTGTATCCCTGAAAAAGTCATACTGAAGTCCTAATATTTGGTACCTCAGAATATGACCAGTTTTGAAACTAGGTTCTTTGCAGACTCAGTCAAAATGAGATCATTAGAAGGGGCTCAAATCCATTATGACTGGTATCATTATAAAAAGGGAGAAATTTGGACACAGAAACAGTTACACACAAGTGGAAGACAAATTGAAAAGACAGAGGGACACAATATCTATTCACTAGACAAGGAATGCCTGAGATTTCAGGAACTAGAAGTTGAACGCAGGACACATCCTTCTCTAGCGCCTGCAGAGAGCACACCTCCACTGACAACTTGTTTCAGAGTTCTTGTCTTTAGGGCTGGGAGAAAACACATGTTCATTGTTTAAACCATTAGATTTTTATTCTTTTTTTAATAGGAGCCCAAGGAAACTCATAGAGATGGATGATTTCTTTTTGCAATTTTGTCATCTGGAAGATACTTTCAAAGAAGTTTTAAGAGAAAGAAGCATGACTATTGCACCCTATTTCTTCTCTGTCTTGAGACATATCACTTTCATTCATAGTCCATTAACTAGAAATAGTCAGTGATTTCAATACTACAGCAAGAGGGTCTGAGACAGGTCGAAAAATTCTTTGCTGTTTGGCTTACAATTACTATTTTCATTCAAATTATTGTTGAATCAACGTGTCATTTCCTAATACTGTTTCTGACTCAATAAAAAGGAAAATTTTATATCTTAAGCATTAGTTTCTAGGTACGTTAAACAAGAGTATTTATGTGTAATGGATTTGAAATACTCAGAAGAATAACAGAGAAAATTCTTAATAAATTATTTGTTTTGAGAGTTGCTAGTTTGTAGAATGAGTTCTGAAGAAGTCATAAAGAGACTGATAAACTTGATTTTCCGATGATAATGTTACCACATTGAAAAGCTTGTGAAATATTTAAAATCTTTCACAGTAGTAGAACAGTTGTAGCATTTAATGAAAGTTAAACAAATATGGAGAATAACTACCTGCCTACTCGGCTCCTTTCCTTTTATAATCCATATATGAATTAATGTATATGATATAATAACATGCTAGATATTAGACCTCTTAATTTTTTATTTTGATCACCAAAGTAAAAAATTTTATTAATTTTAATATCTATAGAGAGTATATTGACAAATAATGATTTGGTCAGGGTAGATGTCATCTGCAACTTTAAAAAAAAAGTATTAAAATCTTCCTATATTGAACTAACGTACTTTCAGGATAATGACTAAAGCAATTCTTTTTTTTTTTTGGTACCAGGGATTGAACTCAGGTCCTTGTGCTTGCGAGGCAGGTGGCGGAACCACTGAGCTAAATCCCCTGCCCACTAAAGCAATTCTTAGTGTCTATTAATCCCTTTATTATAAAGATGAATCTTGGAAATTTATGTTTGCACATAACTTTGTATTGACAAAACTCATTGTTCAATTTTATAGAGTATTGAATAGGGTAAAATGTTTTAAAGCTCTATCTTTTCTATTACAAACATATTTATATATTGAAGAATTTTGATTTATAAAAATAGTGCTAGAAGAATCAATACTGAGGAGCATTTGGTCTTCTTTGACTCACTGTCAATAATTCTTGTCATAATAAAAATTTACACATAATAAGCTGAGTAGTGTAACTTATACTAATGTAGGCAACTAAATACAATGTTAATCAGTATTGGAAGAGCATGACCAAGGGATTCCACTTCCAAAGTATTATAATCTGCAAAGAATTCTAAGTCTGATAGAAAATTTAATATGGATAGTTGCAAAACAGTGATGAGAAGAAGCATAAAAATTAATTATAGTCATAACACTATTGACTTTAGGATTATAAGTGAAATATTTTAATTGTTCAATCAAGGGACTGTTTATACCTTATGTCACACCTGAAAGTGGAGAGAATACAAGTCTTTGTAGCCTCAGAAAGTATGAATATTACAGAAAACAGTAATGGAAGTAAAATGATTAACGACAAAGAGCCCATTAAAGAATAAAGTAAATGAATATTTGATATTACAGAGTGACTAATTCATATAACTTCAGAAAGTCATCCATTCAACATGATACCATATATTTATCATGGGTGGTTAAAAGAACAGGGGCAGGTATTATAAACTATGGCATAAATCACATGTAGACTGCTACTTATTACATAGAAGTTCATTAAGTGTCCCTGGCTTACGAAAATAGTCAATTGTTTCCCATCACTGCAGAAAACAGCTTATAAATGACCTACCTTCCATATCTCAGTTTGGAAATTTTAGAACCCTCAACTTCCCCTGAGAATATTTGATGCTGTTGTTCATTCCTGCTCCCTTCCATAACAGACATAGACTTCAGGGAATGTAAGTAAATTTACACTTCCCGATACTATAATTTTACTATTTTCTATAAGAATGGAATTTGATTTAACCTAAATATAGGTTAAAGTGACAGGAAATGTCACATCTTAAAACATTGATCATTTTCCCTAGAATTTTAGGCTCACCAAGTATATCAGACAAAATTAGTCAGATAAGTAATGATGAGATTAAGACTGTAGTATTTTGTCTGCTTGCTTGTTTTGGGGGTACTGGGCATTGAGCCCAGGTATCACACATGCTGGGCAAGAGCTCTGGGTACTTCCCCAGCTCCACTAGCATTTTGCCTTGTATGTAACATAATTAAACCAGTGTGTTTTACTGATCCCAATCCTGGAAAGTTAGGCTCATTTTTTCTTTGTTATTGTTTTGTTTTGGAAGATCAAGTTTGACCAAATTAATTAGACAATGGTAATTCTTTCCTGTTTTTATTTTTTTATTTATTTTTAATTGCAACTGTTTAATTTACAAATATCTTACAAATGATTTTTTATTACAAATGATTTTTGATATATTTAAGTAATAATGTATTTATATATAAAAGCTTATCATACATTCTAATTGGCTATGGGCCACTTTGTCTGGCTTAGCATATAATCCCCTTCCTCCTGCTGCTGAAATCTGAGGTACAAGAATCTGCCTATCTTGCTGCTGTCCGAGAGACACATTTTGGTAATCCTAAATTTGTCAGCTTTTTTGGTTTTGTTTTGAGACAGGGTCTCGGTATGTAGTTCAGGCTGGGCTTGAACTCACTAGGTAGCCCAGACTGTCCTAGAACTTGCAGAGATCCTCCTGCCTCAGCCTCCCAAGTGCTAGGATTACAGGCGTTCATCACAACGCCCGGCTGTCTGCTTTCTTTGGTCTCTCAGTACCTTCTACCTTTGGTGGCTGGTTCTCAAGCACTGAGTCTTCTCAAAACAGTTTTTTTTTTTTTTTTTTTTTTTTTGGTTGGTTTTAAGGGAATAAATGTGCTTAGATCCCTTTTTAGTAATTTTCTTAAGATTATGTTTTGATGACAGTAGAAAATAAATATTTAAAACAAGCAAAATAAAAACTTAATGCCAATTTCAAAGTTGAAGGAACCTGGAAAACTTTAACTATTGAACAAGATTAGGGAGTTTGGTAAGGGTAGGGGCACTTGGGGATTTCTCAAGCTCTATGAAAGCAGACAGATAATGCAAGCTCTCAGCTACAGAATGAGTGACAGCAAACACTCTCGTGTTTATGCTGTAAGCACTGTACATGGGCACATCACACACACAATGTCACAGTGTCACGACTCTGCTATGCCAACACAGGTGAGCTCCCAATAGCCATCACAAACTATCAGAGCATAGCTACTCCTGCCTAATGTTTTAGGCAAATAACTGCGGTACAGCTATATAAATATTGATTTTCTAGATTTCATAATTGCTAGAAACAGTTTTCAGGACTACATTAGATGCTAATGATAGGCCTACACAGGCCAATTTTAAAGTGCATATTAGAGGACAATAAATCCTGCAGAAGCTTCAGCCTCTGTAACATCATAGCTTAGCAGTTTCACAAATTTATAAACATTAAATTAATAGGAAACAATATTAAAAAATTCTCTAAGAGGCATTTAGTTTCTTATAGGCTTCTTCGATGAACACTGACATGTTCTTCATCTGGGATGAATTATGAAGAACGTCCAAGTCTTTTAGAAGAACATTCTGGTTTAGAGTTAGCATCAAACCTTCTTTCTGCAGTGTGGGTGCTTCCAGACTGTGCCGAGAAAGCTCTGGGAGGGAAAGTGTGTTACGTCGATCCAGCTGAAGCGTCTCTTTTGCCTTTTCTTCCTCTTCCTCTATCTCATGTGTCAGAATGTCAGTTTTGTTTTTTAGACTCTGAATATTCCCAGTAACAGACTCCGTAGTCTGTACTATTTTATTATCTATCTCTTCCTGCAATAATGCCAGACCTTCATTATCTCTGTCTTGTGCTCTTTCTGCTTTCAGTAGTCTTGTCACATTAGTTAAATATTTCAGGTTTCGGGGAGGGGCTTCCATGATTTCACACAGTTGTAGCAACCTTTTCTTCAGGCAGTTGAGATGATACTGAATTTGTTCTTTTTCTTTAATTTTATTACTCAAAATTGCTATTATTACTGCTTCCGTCATAGTTTGCAAATGTTCCCTCACACTCTTTGAAAGAGGTTGCCAGGTTTTTCTCTTGTTGGATGCTATCTTTATCTGCTTTAGTTTAGTATGATTTGTTTGTCCTTCAGAAGACATGTGCTTTGGATGATTTTTACTTCTTTTTATTGTGCTTCTAACCTCTTTCTCTGGCAACTCCACTTCTTCATCGTCGATTTTTCATTTTGAATTTTTTTTTAATTGTTGAGACTTTTTCCTGGAAGCATTTGCTTTACCAGACATCTTAATCTAAATAGTGCAATTATGATGCTTAAAAAAAAACCTCGATTGAGTCTTCTTGAATGTGTCTGAAAACCGCACTAAGAGGAATTCGCGCCCAAACAACCAAAACGCCACAGGGACCGGAAGTCCTGTTTTTATTTTTATATCCTCTCAAATATCTAGCAATAATAAATATTATTTTTAAATTGGTATTTTCAATATTGAAAGCATTATTTAATAGCAGTAAGCCTCACAATTATTATCATAGAAGAAATGCCCACTTTCCTTCAACCAAGAAATCAGGAGAACCTTGGCATTTTAAATTCTTCTAAAATAATCTCTAAATATGAATGAAAGAGTAATATTAGTAGCTGGTGTTTCTTGACTATTTACTACATGGCAGGATTTTTTCTGCGTCTTTTACATATTTTAACTAATTGATTTCTCGGCAACTGTATGGGAGTAGGTAGTATTCATCCTGTTTTGACTAATGTGAAAACTAAGATGTGGAACCAATGACTGACTTTCCTTGGTCACATACACAGTGCACTACAAGCCAAATGCAGATGTATCAGTGTGACTCCAGAGCCAGGCTTTCTACTCTTACCTTATGCCTCCTGGAAGTGGAAACATGCTCTTGCCAAACCCATTTTGGACCCTTCCACAGTAATATATAAAACAAAGAGAAAACTGACTTCAACCAGTACTTCTCAAATTTCACATACATCAGAATCACCCAGAATCTTGTTAAAACACTTTCCTGAGCTACACCACCAGAGATCTAGATTCAGAGGGTTGGGGGGTCTAAAATTGCATTCTAACACTTTCCGTGGTACTTCTCATCTATAGACTACACTTCTAGCATAAATTTTTAGATTATATTTAATAAACCTATCTATTTCCCAGTATAATGTACTTTGTATATCATCAAGAAACCAAGAAAGTAACTGTGTTCAATACCAGCACCTAAGTTATCATGGTCATAAAAGCAGGGTGCTGCATGAGAATCAAAAGTTTGTCCACTAGACCCAGCAATGCCATTTTTATTACTTGTGAGAAAAGTCACCTCTACATCACAAGGCAGCAAGAGAGATTTAGGTCAGAACTTAGCAACAGTTTTTAAGAACATTTTCTTATGATATGAAAACAATTTATCACCGGGATTGAGTTTAATTCAGTTTTGGCCCCCAAAATGTTAAACCTTGTATTAAGATTGTTGTATTTTTTTTCATTAAGGAGAAACTTTACCTTGAGTCAATTTGCATTTAAATCATATCTGTTTATATTCTGATCTGTGTGATTCATCACAGAAAAATTAGCTGGCACCAGTATTAGTAATGGAAGCCTAGGTAGAAAGATTGGCAAAACATTGGTGTGAAGAGAGTATAGGTAAGAAATAGTGCTTTCAGAGGAATTATTTTTATTGTCATATTTCTCCATAGCATTTTTGTCGGTAACGTTGGTTTTGCTAAAATATTTCTTTACAATATCAAGTTAGCAATGAACCAGTTAAAAAGGAAAAATACTTTGTAGCTCTCTCACTTCACTCAGGCCCAAATATTGCCCCCCCCGAAAGAGACATTTTAATATGTCACATTTCAGTTCCACCTCAATAAGCAGCCATTTATTTACAATTTTAAAGCAATCTTCAGCCCAGTCAGGTAAGAATTATTTCAAAAGAATAAAAACATTTTCATTTCCCATCACTGCCAAAAAGAAGAGAACATGAGTTATGAGTCCTGCTATGTTGTCTTAAGTTGATTACTATGGAATGATTAAAAAACTAGCTGTGCTGTCAGTGCAGAGGAGTACATTATAAGTGTAATAACAGCTTAGGGATACAATCCATCAATGCCGCACTTGGAAAAAGAAAAAAGTTGATCTATTTCTTTGGTCATCATTTTCAGCATATTAGATGACAAATAATTGTACATTCATCAATAACAATAGATTAAAGTTGAAATGATTTATTGCTATTACACTGCTGTTATGATGGAGCGCCGGGTCAGTCAAGCATCAGTGGGGTCTGTATTTAATTTTCACGGGTCTCTTAGCAGAAATAATAGACAGAGAGTAAACCACCTGAAACAAGGTAGATCAAAGTTGTTGACAAGTGATTTGTAGGTTGATTTTTCACAAGTGGTGGAGGGCGGCAATGGGATCTCTTGGCGGGTTTGTTGAACCACTAAATCCAGGAGACCTTACTGGAGTTCAGAGTGACATCTAGCCAGGCAGCATATGGAAAAATGAAAGCTACACCAGTATGATGTTAGTTTAATATCATCCCAAGGTAATGGAACACGATACACATTCCGGGGAGGAAACCAGGCAATTTAAATCATCTGCAAATGCCCTGTAAACTAATGAGTGTCTGCTTCTTGGAGAGCACTTTAAATGTTATTATGTCCACTTTCAGTGCATTGGAAAATTGCATGAGAAAATATGTAATATATTCATCTCAATATATTCTCATTTACTTCTTTTAAGCAAGATAAGAATTATTTATATTCAGTGTGATTGAACATTTCAATGTCAATGCAACAGTTCAGTTTAGGCACCAATTCCACCAGCTTCTCTGAAATAATTCTCTGTGGACTCTGGAGGAATTACCTGGGATGCTTGGAGAAACACATTACAGGGTCCAACCAAAGGTACATATTTAGAATTCCTTAGATCAAGGTTAGAAATCTACTTTTCTCCAAAGGTTTTAGGATGATTCTGATGGAATTCACAATTTAAAAACCAATATATTAAGCTCGGATTCTGTTGGAAACCAAAATAACTGTACTGTACTTTTGTCTTCAGGCTATGGGAAATTCTGCTCTTCTTGGGGTTCAGGTGTTCCTTAAGACAAGTAATTGAAGTTTATGAGAACTTAAGTGTACAAGGAACTTCATTTTCCCTTACAGGCATTCAATACATTTTGAAGAATCAATTTGTATTTCCCATGTGAAAGACCATCACAGAATTACCTAAACACTTTTGTAGTTGATATGTATTTTGTTAAAATTTCCTTTCAAAGCATTCTGGTTTTCTAGTCTACAGAATAACCTCATGCGCCATGTCACACAAAATGCATTGTTCTATTGATTTACATTTGTGGAATCTAGAGGTTTTAAAATGTGTTATTCATGTTATGGTTTAGAGATGAAATGTACCCCTAAAGTCTCATGTGTTTAGAGGTGGCCTTTAGGAAAGTGATTGACTCACAAGGTGCTATACTCATCAATTAATTAACCCATTGCTCTATTATTATGTTGTTTCTGCTTTTGAAGCCAGTTGATGATGGATTGTTCCCCCTGAAATTCTGAGTCAAAATAAACCTCTTCTCTTTTAAGTTTTTGTATCAGACACTTGACCCTAGTAAGGGGAAAGACACTTAATTATTTTACTTCAGCATAATAGTAAGTAAAAATTTTATAATACTATGACCATATTAGCAAAAACAACATAATTCACAAAGGGAAAATACTTGATGATTTTGAATTTTGAAGTAGCTATTTTTAAATACAATTCCATGTTATCAAAAGTGAATGTTGATTTTTTCAATCAAGAATAAATAACTCTTTCCTGTTACAACCAATGGAAAATTTGTCATTCTTAGAACTTATCCCTTAAAGAGTACTTTCAGTAGGGACTTATTCATAAAATGTAGATGTACTTGTTTATAAGATATCATTGATCTGATTCATAAGAACAATAACTTGGACTTGGCTAAATCAAGGAAATTGTCTCAAAATAACATCGTCTTGGAATTATAGTGAAATGACTCTGATAGAGTGGAAATAATAAAATAATAAGACAGTAGTTGCTTTATTGTTCTTGAAGTTAAAGTCAGATTTTAATGTTCTCAATATCCTCTGTAAGATGGAAAGAGAATTCTCATAATATAAGCAGCTCTGGTGACTGTTAATATCTGTATGTGCTTGAAAGTTGCCATAAAAGTAGACCCAGAAACTTGTAGCTTGTTTTTCAGATGAAGTAAGAATGTTAAGGGAGTAAAGCTGATAATGGTTAAGCTCATGTTTAGTTTTGGCTCTGAGCAATTGGTATTCAGTTCCATTGTGACCACTTAAAAGATGGTGCAGAACATTATCTTAGAAATGGTGCTGTGAGGGGTGAGGAGTCAGGGTAGAAACATTAACTGTCATTACTCTATGTGTAGGGGCTGTTCTTCCAGCCCACTCCTGACATGTAAAAAGTATTTTATTAGTCATGTTTGAAGCACGTAATGTTTATATTCCTTGTATAGAGTTGGTACATGTACGCAATACATGGTAATTTCTTTTCTCTCTACTTTCTCTCCCATCCCTCTCCTCTCCCTCCACTTCTTGATCCCCTTCTCATGTGACAACAATCTATGTCCCTATGTCTTTCTATGTATCTTTTATTTTGTTCTTTATTTATAATTTGGATTTCTCATATAAGAGAAATCATACAATATTTATGTGTGTGTCTGATTTACTTCATTTAATATCATGTTCCCATGATGTGTCCATTTTCCTACAGACACCTCAAGCTTATCCTTCTTTATGGAAGAGTAGTATGCCATTGTGTGTAAAATCACCATTTTTTAATTCATTCATCTGTTGATGGACATATGGTCTGCTTCTAAGAGCTAGTTAGGAATTGTGCTCCTATAACATGAGTATGTATGCATCACTATAACATGTTGTCTTTAACTCACTGGGGATACTTCTGGGATTCTTAACCACCTGTCCCATGCACTAGTCAAATAGGCTCTTGAGAGACAAATGGGCCCTTAAAGTACAAAGCACTGACAAATAGTGGTACTTTCCAAGGAAGTGTGATTTGATCTCCGAGGTGGGCAAGGGAGATCTGGATAGGGCAACAAAAATGTTTCCTCCAAAGAAATTCTAAAGTCAAATCAGGATTTAATGAGGAAGAGTAGGTCACCAGATGTTCTACATATGACAACCTTTTGCTTATTGTAAATCCATAGTTGGAAGTCATGGAAATTAAAAACTCACCAGATTTTTCAGTGGTGTATCTTCCATCTGCATAGTTGGTTGCCATTAAAATGTAGGTGAATCAAATGATTGGCCATGGTGTCTTTAATTAATAGTATCACTGAGACATACAGAAATGACTTTTCATGGTAGAGAATAAAAGCTAACAATGTTCTACTTGTTTGGTGATGCTATTTGGAGTAGTAGGGCTTGCAGATTTAATTTGGTAAACTTAATTTCATCTGAGGTGGTTATCACAATACTACAAATATTTGAAATCATGTCATTACATTCCCTAAATTAAGGCTTTAAAAGAAGACACATTTACTAGTTTTAGTTGTGACAGCAACAATGTCTAACAAGAAATGTGACTACTGACGTTTGTAATTTGCAACTGTATCCCTGTACACAACAGTGTACTAACAACCCCAGACAGCATTAATTACTTCTTTCAGTTTAAGAAGAAAATGAGAAGTGCTTAAAAATCAATCTCAAGTTTATTAGAGCTAAATTCCCTTGGAGGTGAGAGGTACTTTGGTTGTGACACTGCCAGAGAAACACATACTGTGGCCTGGAGCACTACTGAAATTAAAATTATTATAAAACAAGTGAAGTATGTAGGTTTAGCAAAGTAGATGACTAAGTGCTTGGATTGAGCTTTAAAAAATCTTACTCCTGTCAATAGTTACCACCAGAAAAATAGTACATATAGTAATAAAAAAGCTTTAATTTTCTGTCCAGTCAAATCTAAGTGTATCACACTCAATTTTCCTTCCTTAGTAATCTAAATAATTTCCCACCTTGCTCATGATGAATGTCTTGCCAGTTCCTACTCAGTTCCTCCACTTTACACGACCTAATTAAAGAAAACATTCTATGATTGCCTATTTTTCTCAAGCATGACAACCTATTATTTTTTCTACCACCTGATTAGGGCTTTATTATCCTTGGATTTAGATTGATTTGCTGAACACTTTAATAAAACACACTTAGTTTGATTTAAAGGGCCACAGGTTTCCTTCATTCATACAATTATTCTTATCACTATCTCACATTTTAAGTACTATAGAGTCCCTCCAAAAATCAGTTGTGATTGTCACCAACCAAGGTTATAAAATAGGAATCACAGGTGACATTCCTGTTGAATACAGCAATGCTGTTTCCATCGTGGGCAGTCATGAGAGGACATTTTGCAATATAATTTGTCAAGAGTGATAAATCTATTTCATCATATCTATCAGGAATGGCTCCTGTGTATTAAAAACGCTATAAAGTTTTCTCAAGATAAACCAAAAGTTTCATATGATTAAATAATAATACATTTATGAAGACAAATTACATTTACTGTGTTATCTACAACCCGAGCCTAAATTAGACACTTAGAGTTCAAATAGATGATGATGATGCATTTTCATTTTATATCTAGTGAGATTTTATTAAATAAATAAGATGGGTAATATTTATAAAACTGTCTTTTATTTTGGTCCTTTTACTAGAAAGTAGAGTCCTGCTCATCAAAAATAAAGGGACACAAATATATACACAGAACTAGTAATTGATCAAATTGACACTAGAAAAGTTATTTAAACATTGACTGGGGAAAAAACTGCTTTGTGAAGGCTGAACAGACACAGATGGAAAGAAAATTCAGCCCTTATAAAAGCATAAATCCCACTATAGGATGGTGGAAGACAAATGCTATTTAGTGGTAGATGGAAAAAGAGAGTCCTGTCAGACCCCCCGGAGTCCAGGAATTAAAGAAATATTGACAGAAGGTTCAGTTACAGATAATCTAATAAAAGATTCAATCCATTGTTTATTTATTTATTAAGTGCATGCTATGTGTAAGTTTCAGAACAAATGTTTTCCAGTATTTTAAAGAACCTCAGGGGCTTGCAGTCTCCTTGTGGTAATTCAGTTTATCTGTCAAAGAAAATTTAAACAGGGCAGGTTTAGAATAGGCTCTATCATTGTAAAATCACCTTATAAATTTGAACTATTCTATTTTGGAATGCTTTATTGAGGAAAATCAAAGAATACAGTTACAAAGAGGCATTTAGTCAGATGAGATTTTTCTATGAGTTTCATCATCACACACAAATACATGTGTACTAATTTTTGTTGAAGTCAAAATTAAGAGTCTTTCCATCATGGGAGCATTGTGACTCATATCACAATGCTAAAATTATCTGCTTTTGTTGACAAAAATTGTACATATTTATCGTTTATAACTGGATGTTTTGATGTATGTTTAGGTTGTGGAATAGCCATATTAAATTAACATATGCTTTACCTTACATGGTTATTTTTTGTTGTGAGAATACTTAGAATTTACTCAGTGATTTTCAAGAATAAAATACATTATCACAAACTATGTTAATTTGTCCAATGTTGTAATGTAGATCCCTTTAACTGGTTCCTCTTGGGCTACTGAAATTTTATAAACTTGGACCAATATCTCCCCATTTCTTTATCTTCTGCTACTGGTAAACACCATTCTAAAGTCTGCTTCTATGAGCTCAAATTTCTTAAGTTTCATTTATAACTGATAGAATTCAGTATTGGTCTTCCTGTCTCTGGCTTATTGAACTTATTATTTTTTATTTATTCATTTTTTTTTTTGGAGCCAGGGATTGAAACCGGATCATTGCGCTTGTACAGCAGGTGGCGAAACCACTGAGCTAAATCCCTGGCTTTGAACTTATTATAATGATCTCTAAATTCCTTCCATATTTTTGTGGATGACAGTGTTTACTTCTTTTTTAAATCTTGAAAGTATTCCACTGTGTATATAGAGCACATTTTCTTCACCCATTGATTGTCATATAGTTGGTTTCATATCTTGGCTATTATGAATTATGTTGTAACGGACATGGGAGTACAGACGTCTCAGTGACATAATGATTTCATTTCCTGTGGGTATTACCTCGTAATGCAGTTGCTAGATTGTATGATATTTTGACTAGTAATTTTTTGAGGAAACTTCAATGTTTTCCATAATGATTGTAGTAGTTTACATTAAAGTGTACAATTGATACTTTTCTCCACATCCTCACCAATAACTTGCCTTTTTAAAAAATAATAGCCATCCTAACAGTTTTGAGGTGATAGTTCATCCTGATGTTAATTTACATTTCCCTGATACCCTGTTTTCGTGAAAATAAGACTTGTCCAGAAATAACCTTGAAAACTACAGATCAAAAATGCTACCCCCAATAACCTTGCTTTACCTTTCATTACAGAATAGCCACCAAGCAAAAGAATAGTGAAGTATTATCTTCTACATGACACTGGCTATCACCATGGTAATGACCAGCATATCTTTTCCCTTTTGGTCTTATTTTGGGGGAAACAATTCTTCTGAGAATTATCTATCCAGGTCCTTTCCCCATACTTCAGTTGGGTTATTTTCTTGATATTTAATTCTTTAAGGTTCTTGGACATTTAGAATATTAACCCTTTATAAGATGCGTGATTTACAATATTTTCTCCCATTCTGGAGGTTTTCTTTTCATTCCAAATGTTTGCTGTGTAGAGGATTTGTATTTTGATACAATCTCATTTGTTAAGATGTCTTATAGTAGCTCATATTACCAACGCTTTCTTCAAAATCTGCTCAGGTGTGATTATTCTCCTAGAGATTCCTGTGCAGCAACTAGTCCTGTATAATTCAGCATATGGTAGTCCAGATGTTACTGGAAACTCAGTTCTTAATTTGATCAATGAGAGAATTCCATGCAAACATTCACCTGTCTGAATACTCAAGGAAAAAGAATGTGAGTGCTGTGAAGGGTTTATTTCTGTGAAACATGGGACGAAGAAAAGTCTAGACAATTGTTTTGGGAGACAAACTATAGAAGGACTGACAATGGGTTATGTGTTTAGTAACCATACAATATATTGTTTAAATCAGAATAATTTTGAGAGTAATTAATTTTGATGCTAGTGATAATTGTATTGTGATTACTAACATGACTCAAAATGGTTCTGGGGTAAAAGATGTTATATGATCCTAGGGATTTGTCCCTATATTTCTCATTTCATTTATCTCTCAATTCTTCCTCAGTCACAAGATGTGGAACAAAATCAACAACTTCTGTTTCACTGGTACTCATTCTATCACCTACGTCCTTTATGGCTGCCATTTTATTCTTTCTCCGGTATCTTTCTCATTATTAAAAGTTAGCTTTTGTATCATTTCTTTCTCTCTAGCAACTCTTTGTTATCTTTCTCAATAACACGCATGAGTTTTTACCTCCTCGATCCCGGTCTCTCAGTTTCTGAATTTCTTTCTCTGTTAAGTTTATCAACCACACCATCTCAGCTATTCATTTCCGTGTATCTACATGGATATTGTCATCACCAGTAACCACTTTACCACCAAAATCTGACTGTAAAACTATTTTCTGACCACCAAACCCTTATTTTTCTTTCCCTTGCTCTAACACTCCCGCTTTAACAACATTGCAGAACTCAAAACCATTTACTCACATAAGGTTTTACTATTCATGTTCAAAAAGCTCCGTTTGTTTCCTCATTCACTTTTGGATCTAAGACCAGTGATTACAAGCATTTGCTTGAAGCCACCCTCAAAGGCTTGCTTTACTTTCTCCACTCTATCACAAGACAAATTTTACTATCTACATTTTTCAAATCTACATGAGAGTAACTAAAATTTTCTACGAAAAAATCAGTCACTCTACAAAGCAGCTGCTCGCTCTCTTTTCCTCTGTCTCCAACCAGTAAAGCGTACATGCTAATTAGAATGTCACATGGACACCAGAAATACTGACGGAGTTATTTTAGGCATAACTCTTAAATGGGCATCCTATATTTGATCACATTATATTTCTGAGATACATCAGCGGTAAGATCACTGTCATCATCCTTGAGAATATTACTCTTTCTTCATAGATTTCTTCCTTGATTTTGCCTTTACCTAATCATACCTGGTTGAGAAAGTGGAAGTAATCAAGATAAATTACCTCATCTTCTCACTAGAAGCATATCTCTATTGTATCTACATTTACACTAGTACTCTGGATCCCATGTCTTCTCTTCCTGCTGTGGCCCTTTTTATTTTTTTATCATCCGACTCTCTCTCTCCCAAACCAAATCTCAGAATCATTTCTATCAGTATATATAAACCTGCTATAGCATTTTCCATGCCAATAAAAAACTTCATGTACAGTCTATCTTTTAATAGCTACCACTTCACTTTTTCTACTTTCCTTTGTAGATGTTGAAATAATTATTCACTCTCTCATTCTCTATTTCTTTTTCTTATTTATTATTGATCCTTCTTCAATCTTATTTCAGAGTTCATTGCTATATATTGATTATTCCCAACAAATTTTCAACAACCTTAATGTCAAATCTAATGGACAATTACCACCTACATTTATTTACTCTCTCATGAGCATTAAACACAATTAGTATCTGTCTTCTTAATATAGTATTATTTCCACCTCTTTGGCCATACGCTTTAAATTCCATGTACTATTTTTCATTATATCCTGACTTATTCCCAAGAATTTGGTCCTTATTCTTTTTTCTTTTCTATGTACACTATCACTATTACTGACCTAATCTATGTCTAAAGTTACAAATGAGATGCATATACCATGTAAATGTACATCGATCTATCTCAAAATTCTCCTCTGATCTTCAGAATTTTATGTATATCTACCTAAAATTATATTTGAAGTCTATTATTATCCACCCAAAACTAAAATTTTAATCTTAATTCACAATCAAAATCTCAATCTTCTAATCTTGCCCTTCTAAATAAGTAACACCATTACTCAACAAATTGTTCAAACTGAAATCTTTAGAATTATTCATTATTCTTCCTTTATCTCACTTTTCAGGTTCTGAAATGTAAATGACTGAAACTTACATTTTAAATATCTTCCATGTCTTTTATTCTCTGCAATCATTTTAACCAAGCAACTGATGAGGATCTCATCTAGATTTGTAATGATCTATATCTTGCGTCACTGAGGTCTGCTTATACTCTTTTATGATATCAAGATAATCATGAAATTGACCCTTTAACTCTTCTCTGAGAATGGAACTACTAGTCCAGTGTTTGAAGGTAGTAATAAACTACTCACTCCTAAAAAGACAGTGTAGTAGCATGCCAAGCTGAATTTCATTCTTCTGTCTTATATTCCTCCCTGGGTGAACCTAGTTTTTCTTTTCACACAGATAGTCCACTGGTCTAGATAATTGTCCTGGAAGAGTGTCACAAAGTTTTGTTTGAGGACTCTGAGCCATTATGTGCCTTTCTTCTCTGTGAACAAGTATCCTAACTGCATATTCACAGTTACCACTAGATATAGAAATCCCAAAAATACTCCAAAGAATTCTATCAATTTCAAACAGTCCTCCATACACCATGTGAAGTAGGTACTGGAGCCCCAGGCGTATTAGGCAGGTCTCAACTCCTGGGATGAAATACCTAACAGAAACAACTTAAAGGAAAAGGGGTTTAATTTGGCTCATGATTTTAGAAGTTTAAGTCTATGATTGGCTGATTGTAAAGCTGAAACATTGTGATAGGATGGAATAGAAGAGTAAAATTGTCCATCTTATGGCAGCCAGGAAGCAAACAGCAAAGAAAGAGCAAGAGAGGAAAGGGGCAAAGACCAGATACAGATCTCAAGGTCACTCTTTTGTAAGGCACCTAGACACATCTAGATGCCCCTTTCATTAATCTCAAAACTAATCACAAGGAAGTTTAATTACTTCAGCCAATAAACTAGCTCCTTTGTTTGCTTGTCAAATCAGATGAAGATTCCAAACTTTGTAGTCTTTGTTGCTTGGAGTTCAGATGAACACTTCTCATGTCTCTCACAATAAATTTTCTTTCAATTGCCCCCACCATTTTAGAAAGTAGAGCATCTGGCCCAATCTATCTGAAAGTTGTGGGCGGAGTGTAAATTCCACAATGGATCCCTGAGAATGGTGACAAGATGAGTCATTCCTATTCCCAGTCCTTGGTACCATGGCCTGTGTATGTAATCTAGCTTTTCTTTTTTAAATTAATTTTATTGGCACATTTTAGGTATACAATATAATGACATTTATCACTGAAAATTTGCACCTTTACATAATCTCTCTTGGTTCTTAGTTTTTCCCCATTCCTCTGCCCTCCCTTCAACCCCTCCATCCTGCCCTATTTACAAATACTTTGTTTCCATTTTTTCATTTTCTCATATTAATTCCATTCCCTTCTTTCCTTTCCCATGCCCTTCCAAATTTCCCTTCCCTTTTGCCCCTTTTCTTCCTATATCACATTATCTATTATACCTTTTAGTCCTCATTTACACTTTCAGTTTCTCATACTAGAGAAACTATTTGGTATTTACATATGTGCATCCTATTTATTCCACTTAAGAGTATCACCTCAATGTGCATTCATTTAGCTACAAATTCTCTAATTTCTCATTTTTTATGGCTGAGTAGTACTCCATTTTATTTTTAAAAACCCCACATTTTCTTTATCCAGTCTCCAGTTGATGGGCATTTGGGCTGCTTCCAAGTTTTAGTCATTACAAATTGTGCTGCTATGAACATGGGTGCACATATATCACTGTGGTATGATTCTTTTAATTCATTGGGAAGGTACCCAGCAAGGGAATAGCTGGCTCAAATGGGACTTCCAGTCCTAGTTCTTTGAGGTATCTCCATACTGATTTCCACAGAGGCTGGACCAGTCTACACTCCCACCAGCAGTGGAGCAGGGTTCCTTTTCCCCTACAGCCCCACCAGCATTTGTTATTGGTTGATTTCATGATAGCAGCCATCCTTTCTGGAGTGAGGTGGAATCTCGGTGTGGTTTCATTTACATCTCTAGAATGCCCAGTGATGTGGAAAATTTTTTCATGTGTTTATTTGCTATTTCTACTTCTTTGTCTGAGAAATGCCTGTTCATTTCAGATGCCCATTTTTGGATTGGGTCTTTAAATGTGGGAGGTCTGATTTTTTAAAATTCTTTATAGATTCTAGATAGTAGACCTTTGTCTGAGGAACAGCAGGTGAAGATTTTTTCCCACATTGTGGATTGTCTCTTCACACTACTGGTGGTTTCTCTTGCTGTGCAGAAGCTTTTTAGTAAGAAGAGATCCCACTTGTTGATTGTTTGTGCTAGTTCATGGGCAAATGCAGTTTTGTTCATAAAATCTTTTCCTACACCAATGTCTTCAAGATTTCTTCCTAACCTCTGCTCCAGCCAGTTCAGTGTTTCTGTTTTAATATTTAGATCTTTAATACATTTTGATTTTATTTTAGTGCATAGTGAGGGACATAGGTCTAGTTTTAATCTTTGACAAGTTGAAACCCAATTTTTCCAGCACCATTTATTAAAGAGACTGTCTTTCCACCAGTGAGAGTGTTTGGTTCCATTGTCGAAGACGAGGTGGCTGAGTGTGTCCTGAGTTGTTTCTGCATCTTCTAATCTGTTCCACTAGTCCTCAGGTCTGTTTCTTTGCCAATACCATGCTGTTTTTATCACAGTAGCTTTGTAGTATAGATTAAAGTTGGGGGTTGTAATATCCCCTGCCATGTCTCTGTTGCCTAGAATAACTTTTGCTATTCTAGGTCTCTTCTTATTCCAAATGAATTTTTGGATTATTTTTTCATGGAGTGTGAAGTATGCTGCTGGAATTTTAACTGGGATTACATTCAATCTATACAGCAGTTTTGTTAAGTATGGCCATTTTCACTATGATGATTCTTCCTACCCAGGAGCAAGGGATGTCTTTCCACTTTCTGATATCACCTTCAGTCTCTCTTTTCACAGTGCTATAGTTTTAAGAGAAGAGGTCTTTGATTTCTTGTTAGGTTGATTCCCAGGTATTTCAATTTGTGAAAGGAATTGATTGCCCCATTTCTCTCTCAGTGAGTCTGTTTTTGAGTACAGAAAAGTTATTAATTTTTGTGTGTTGACCTTGTATCCAGCTACTTTACTGAATTTGGTTGTTAAGTCTAGAAGACTTTTGGTGGAGTTCTTAGGGTGTTCTATGTAGAGTATCCCCATAGGCAAATGAAGACAATTTGACTTCTTCATTTCCATCTTTATTTCTTTTATTTCTTTCTCTTGTTTAATTGCAGTGACTAATGTTTCCAAAACTATATTGAACAAGAGTGGTGATAGTGGACATCCTTGTCTTGTTACTGATTTTACTGTGAAGGATTTTAGTTTTTGACCATTTAGTATGATATTCGTTGTTGGTTTTTCATAGATGGCTTTTATCAGATTGAGATAGAGCTCATCCATCCAATATTTGGTAGGCTTTTTATCATAAATGGATGTTGGATTTGTCAAATGCTTTTTCTGCATCTATGGAGATGATCATTTGTTTCTTGTCCTTGTCTCTATTGATACAGTGTACTACATTGATTAATTTGTGTATGTTGAACTATCCCTGCAACCCTGGAATGAATCCCACTTGGTCAGGGTGTATGGTCTTTTTGATGATCTTCTGCATTCTATTTGCAAGTACCTTATTAAGAATTTTTGCAAGTGTGTTCATTAGTGAGATTGGCCTATAGTTTCTTTTTCGATTGTGTCTTTCTCTGCTTTGGGGATCAAGGTGATGCTTGCTTCCAGGAATGAATTTGGGAATATTGCTTCCCTTTCAATTTCATTGAAGAGTTTAAACAGTAGTGGCAGTAGTTCCTCTCTAAATGTCCTGTAGAATTCAGCAGTGAAGCCATCACGACTTGGATTTTCTTAGTTGGTATGTTTTGAATTACACTTTTAATTGCATTGATTTTGGGTTGTTTAGAATTTTTAGGTCATCTTCAGTCAACTTTTTAAATTCATACTTACCTAGGAATCTGTCCATTTCTTCTGTGTTTTCCATCTTACTGGTGTATCGGTTCTCCAAGTAGCTATTGTTGATCCTCTGGATTTCTGCTGGGTCCATTGTAATTTCACCCTTTTCATTTCTAATTGCATGGATTTGGGCCTTTTTTTCCTTTTTTTGGATAAAGTTTGGCTAATGGTTTGTCAATTTTGTTTGTTCTCTCAAGAAGCAACTCTTGGCTTCGTTAATTTTTTTGTATTATTGTCTTAGTTTCCATTGCATTCATCTACTCCGATCTTTATAATTTCCTCTCTTGTATGAGCTTTGGTTTTGTCCTGCTCTTCTTTTTCTAGAAGATTGAGGTTCAGAATCAGATTTTATAATTAAGCTCGCTCTGTTTTCCTAATGTGAGCATTCCCTGCCATGGATTTCCCTTGTAAGACTACTTACACTTTTTCCCATAGATTCCAATATGTTATATTGGCATTGTCATTTAGTGGTAGGAACTGTCTGATTTCTTTTTAAATTTCCTCTGTGACCCACTGGTTATTCAGAAGTGTGTTGTTCAATTTCTATGTTTTTGAAATTCTTGCTGTTTCTTTTGCTATTGATCTCCAATTTCATTGCACTATGGTCTGATAATATGCAGGGGATAACTTTAATTCTTTTGTACTTACTTAAACATGTTCTATGTGGTCTATTTTGGCAAAAGACCCATATGCAGCTGAAAAGAATGTGTATTCTGATTTTGTGGGGTGGGTAAAATACTCTGTAATCATCTGTTTAGTTCATTTCTTCAAGAGTTTGATTGAGTTCTAGTATTTCATTGCTTATTTTTTGTCTAGTTGATCTATCTATTTGTGACAGTTGAGTATTGAGCTCCCTCACTGCTATTGTATTAGTGCTTATATGATTTTTCATGTCCGTTAGTATTTGTTTTATATACTTGAGCACACTAGTGTTTGATGCATATACGTATATGATTGTCATCTCTTCTTCTTGGATTGTTCCCTTTACAAGGATGTAGTGTCCATCTTTCTTTCTCTTAATCAGTGTTGGTTTGAAATCCACTTGATCTGTAAAGAGGATAGTTACTCCTGCTGTTTTTTGGGTTCCCGTTGCATGGAGTATTATTTTCTACCCTTTAATTTTCAATCTATGTGTTTCTTTTTGAATGAAGTGTGTTTCTTGTATGCAGCATATTGTTGCATTTTGTTTCTGGACCCATTCTGCCAGTCTATTTCTTTTGATTGGTGAATTGAGACCACTAATATTGATGGTTATAACTGATACATAGTGACTTATCCTTGTCATAAGTTTTTCTTTTTGTTGGGTTCTCCCCGTTTCTCTTTAATTTCTTGTCATGCTGGATGGTTTCACTCTGCTCAGCTTCCTGGGGTTGGGATCCTCATTGTCTTTTCCTAGGATATTGTTTAAAATTTTTTGGAGTGTTTGTTTGGTATTCATGAAGTTCCTAAGGTACTCTTTGTCATGAAAGTATCTTATTTCTCCATCCATTTTGAAAGATAGTTTTATAGGGTACATCAGTCTTGGTTGAAGGCTGTTTTCCTTTAGGGCTTGAAGTATGTCACTCTGAGTTTTTCTTGCCTTAAGGATTTGCGTTGAGAAGTCTGCTGTGATTCTGATGGGCTTTCCTTTGTATGTGATTTGTTTCTTTTCTCTAACTGCTTGTAGAACTTTGTTCTTCTGTTGGGTTCCTGGAATCTTAACTATTATATGCCTATGTATAGATTATTTTTGATCAAGGCTATTTGGAGTCCTATATGCCTCACTTATCTCTATGTCCAGTTCTTTTTCCCTGGTTGGGAAATTTTCTGCCATTGCTTCTGTGAACAGGTTTTTTTTTTTTTTTTTTTTTTTTATGTCATTTGCACTCTCTCCTGTTTCTTCATTGACTCTGATCAGTCTTATGTTATTCTTCTTTGCATTACCCAGCTGCTGCTGGATTATTTCTCATTGTTCCTTACTATTTTTAAGAAATTTGTCTTTTCCTGGTCACTAATTGCAATCACATCTTCT